>NW_027271264.1:0-600000 GCF_040938485.1 Diadema antillarum | reverse complement strand
CAAACAGAGAGAGATAAGTAGAAAGCGAGAAATAAAGACAGTTTTCTTGATGATTCAAGAAAAAATAGTAAATTTTTTAGTTGGTACACCGTGGCACCAAATTGGCCTACCGTAAAACCAGGAATAATTGCATGCATTTTAATTTCTCAAAAATTTCATTTTGCAAGAAAAGGCCGTTGGCTGATATTTGTGAAAATTTCATGCCACAAAAATATTTTGCTTTACAGTACCGCACTCTGTAAATATGTTCATATGCAGGATTATGTCAGTAGATAGGTATGTAAGGTGTTTTTTTTTTCCTTTTATCTGTTTTATTTGCCCCAAGCAAGAGTGATTTGTTCACATGTAAACTTCCTTGTTCAATATTTGCCATACACAAAGTCCTATACAATCGTCATGTACATGTAGGAATGGTTCCTCATGCTAAAGGTCAGTGTTGGTGTTGGATGATGAAATCTCACAACTTACTGGTATGAACGAACAGGAAAAAGAGGTCAGAAATGTCCGGATAACAATCTGGACAATGTGGAGGGCTAAAAAGTGATGGTATACTGGCGCCTTGCGTGGCATATATGTGTGTATGTATCAGACCACAAGGTAATTAAAGTCACCCAAGCTTGCCTTCAGCAGTCAAACCCTGATTCTGCCTGTGTGTGTGCCGACAACTTTTAAGTAATGTCATTTTATCGTGTGTCATTTTGAATACCCTGCTTGTCAGAATGAGCTTGAATTTGCACTACCAGGTGGTATGTATTTTGTTGATTTTTTACTCCATGTTCAGATTTTGATGAAAAGTGTAAAATTGAATGAGAAGAGCTTTAATAGTTAGATTGTGCAAACACTGTATATGTGATTTCACTTTTAGTTTGGGTATTTGTTTTGTTTTGTTTATTGCTTTACTGCAAAGAGTACAGTGTACATTTCAGTCTATGCTACCAGGAGGTATGTGTATTATGTCGATGGTATTCCAATGCACGTTTTGCATTGAATTTAACGAAAAGGGTTACATCAAAGGACAAAAACAGTGAAAGTTTCACTAAAATCAGACAAAGAGACAGAAAGTCAGAGAATTTCAAAGTTTTACATGTTATCATGAGACAATGATATTAGTAACATACAATCATAAATAAGATTAGGTAGTAGTGAAATCTTTTCACAAGTATATCCCATTGACCTGCAAAATAGCCACTAGTAAATTTCATCTTGGTTTGGAAGTGGAACATGTATCTATTAAATCATTCAATGGAGAGTGTTATGACTGTTGTGGCTCATTGTACAAGACCACAGACTATCAACTGGTTCTTGTGTCCAGTTCTTTGGTGGCAGTGGTTGTGCCCTTAGGCAAAGCATCTTACCTTCATTGCGTGTGGTCCTTCGCAGCCATTGGTGCTATGGTTGTTTGCTTATAAGCATTCACTGCTCGCTTGGCAGTAGCGAACATGTATGAAAAATTGAATCAAATCTAATCAAATTTACATAGCTGTGATGATTTTATTAAAGGATAAGGAACTGTTCGTTGCTAAACCATAGACCACAAGCATAACATTTCTAAAGCTAGTTTGTACAAAGCAAATCGTCATGTGCATGGCAGATGTCGTTACAGTGCTTCCCTGTGCATGGCAAATTGTCTTTAGGGTTTGGGAGTGCACATAGGGTTAACAACATTCTGCCATGCGCAGGGAAGTGCGTTTACAACATTCTACCATGCGCAGTAAGGTGCGTTAACAACAATCTGTCATGTGCAGAGAAGCGTGTTAATGACAATCTATCATGCACATGACGAAATAGGGTTGAGCGCGTTGATGATGTCATTGCTCCATCTGATTTGCATGCATGCGGTTGCAACCACATCACGGTCCTGTGAAAGTGTGTGGAACTTTGACTTTCATAGCTTTCATGTTTCACACCCAGTTTTCATGAAACTTTTTCCACATTAATAATTTGATTGTACTCTGGTAAACTATCAAAGTCTACGTGGCATATGGCATGGCATTTACCGTAACTGGCTTCAATTTCCTATTGCCTTTAATATATCCTTGTCATAACACACATCTGAGTCTGAAAATATCTCTTCTGCTTTCACTTTACCTTGCAGAAATTGAGGAGAAGTGCCGCGGACTGCCGTCAATGCCAGACCCTGAATGTGCAAGTGCCGAAGACACCGACGACCAAATGATTCGCAGAGCAAACTGACAGTGTCTGTATTGTCAACGGGTGACGCCTTGCATCAGCTTTTGTTTGTTTCGTCTTCTTCTTTCACAAAACTGCCGAAAGAGAGAGCCATGGATAGAAACTGGTGATTCATTCTTTCATCAGGAAATCAAGCAAAGGCTCCCGAACACGCTGAAAAGGAGAGACAAGAGAATGTGTGGTGGAGTCATTGTATTTACAGTGTAATGTCAGTGCCATATTGTACATGCTAGTGCCTGATATGGCATTTCTTAATTGAGAATAACTCAATACTCAAGAAATTACCAAGAAAGGTATTGTACTCACAGACAAGTGGTGGTAATACAAGCCTCCTTTTTTATTCACTGTAATTTATTGTTTCAGGTACGTGGGTGATACTCGGGGTTATCAGAATTTTTGTCAAGATTGGGATAGTCAGTTCAACTTTCTTTAAAAAAAAAGGAATTAGTGATGTTATTGCATTCAAGCAAGCTGTCAAAGATGAGGTCTCTAACGATGAAGGGGAAAATGTAAAGGTGCCTGCAACGTGTTGACATAACTTCGTGCTGGACGAAAGGACAACATGGCATTGTGTCTATTTGTTCTGCCTCTTCGAGTGTGAGTGCATCGATTTGGTTCGCGGTGGAGGCAAATGGAGCATGCGAGATGGGACAGGATGCGTTTTTTATCTCCCGCCACGCCGTGGCGTGATGCTCGAGGAGGAATCGCAGTGAGCGAGAGGAAGGAAGAGAGTGTTCTGTCACACCAGATGTGCACACTTCTGATGCAAAAGCAAACTTTAATGCTGTGTACCGCTATGTTGGCCTCATGCAGTTAATCTATCCATTCCTGACACTCGCAATTACACGCTCAGAGGAAACGAGATGAACCAGAGGGGTTGTCGCGAAAGGACGTTTGAAGTTTCTGCAGGGTTGTGCTCATACAACTTGAGCTACAGCAGTATATGAAATGCAAGATCTATTTTAGTATAGATTTTTGTGCCATCTGCCATAAAACAAAAATTCATTGAGAATGTAAGAAAGAGAAGCACATTGACATCTACTGTATTCCACAGTTATTTTTATTTTATCACCCAGTGACATTTCAAGGATTGTTCTTTATCACCAACTTTGGACGACGCCCCCAACTACGGTTGTTTTCTTGCCCTCGGGTTAGTCAAACATCGCTGGCTAATTTGTGAATCAGCAATGGTCAAGCGCATTAAGATTATTGCAGCCAGTGACATTTGTTGAATGGAAATACCATAAACTCTTTTGCATGAAGCTCTGTGTAAAGGCATTTGAGAGTTTCAGTGAGGCTTTTGCGAAATAACGGAAGAAACGAAGTGTGCCTTGCTATATATATATATAGGCCTATAGAGGACAGAACAGCTGCCATTCTACCTAGAGATCTTATTTCGGATTGAAATTATAGTGCAGTGCACCTTGTTGCTTCTGAGAAACTTTTACGGAGCCTGTGAATGTCTTGTGTATTTAAGTGATTTAGACTTGTATAGAATTTGTCAGTGTGACAGTTGTGTGTCTCATGGTAATTGAGGATTTTCGAAGCCAGAGGACGTAAGAGACTGTGAACAAAGGCGGTAATTGGAAAACACTACCACTGCTTGATGTGAAATTTACGAACCCCCTTATCTCGGTATTAAAAGAAAGAGCGCCACCATGAAGCAGGAGTACTACCAGATGGGACAGGTCCACGGAGACGTCATCAGCTTTGGCTCCCTCGACGACTTCTTCAGGGAGCGCGGCAACACCATCGACCACGCCGGCTGGTCGCTGCGGCAGCTGCGGGAGAAGTTCCTGGCCATGGAGGTGGAGGTGCTGTACACCAACTACTGCGCCCAGCTGCGGAAGTGGCTCCTCTCCATGTTGTGTCTCATTTCCATAGCGCAGGTCGGAGTTCTGATTGGTCTCACTCTCTTCCACTCAGAGGTAAGTCCAGCAGTCACATCTTTTTGTTCTCTTACTCCATCATTCATGTCTGGGGGGGGGGGGGGATTTGTGGTGCTGAAATTATTATCTTGTCATTTGATTAGCACCGCTGAATTTAACTTTATATCTTTCATTGGAAAAAGATTTCATAGATTTTTTTTTGATGTCATAAACTGCATGCACAAAATCAAAAATACCTTCACAAACATTTGCAGATTGAAGAAAGAAACTGGAACTTTCATCTTCTGAAATGTGTTGCCAATTTGAGAATCAGGTATAGATTTAGTAATAAAGATTTTTTTCGTTTAGATTCTGCAACTAAAAAGAAAAAAAAAACAAACTATATATGAGCCACAGAAGTGTACAAATGTTAGTTAGCACATTATTTACTTTCCCTTATGAAACACTGACAGTGATGAATAACAAATCTTACAAAAAAGAAAGGGCAAGATTCTGTACCAATTAAACCATAGATACATGTATGTCATTCTTGGATTTGATGGGTTGAATTTCTGTCAGCTATTTGCTGCAGACTTTACATTCAAACACACAATGCAGAATGCAGGTGCTGTTTATGCTCATTTTAGGTCTTTCTTCCACCTTATCTTAATCCTTGGTGATATTCCCGGCATTTGCTCCAACTTCAAGACCTCTTGAAGCATCCCTTCGCTCAAGGGTTGCCATTTATCATCTGCTTGTGTAACATCCATCACCATGCATGGGGTACTGTTCTCCCAGGAATACCTAGGAGTGATTTGGCACAGAAACAAGTGGCAATTTCTTTCACTGCAGAATAAAATCTTAAGGTGTGTGTGCTTCCTGCTATCTACAGCTGTACTCCAAATCATGCAACAAAAGTATGAGAGGCTTTATTACTCCTGTCATGAATGCATTTCTTGGGGCATTGGGATCTAATTTCTAGGACACAGGACATGAGGCTGCTTAAAAGTGGGAAATTTTGATGGTAGTAATCAAAGATGGTGGGTTCCTGCTCTTCAATTTCTGTGAAGGTGTGGTCATAGAATTCCTCACTCTCATTTGTCATAACACTTGCCCTTCCCTAATTTTTTCATCTTGTTTGCTGAAGAAAAAAGAACAATACTAGAGAAGCACTCTGAGAGTGCAGATCTCCGCCAAGCAGCTCATTTCCATCGCTGATCTTGTTTTCCAAATGAGATCATTGATTACCACTCATATGTATGCATGCTGAAAATCACCCAATTTCCCAATATAGAAACCTTTTGTGACGTCATCAGCTTCCAGCTGCGCGGCACCTCGCCCGTGTAGAGTATGCACTTCAGGGTGTGTATGCAAACCTCAAAAATGCGCAGCTTGAACTCCTAAGTTCAATTACCCTACCTGCCAAAATATCGAAAATCCTTGATAAAATCCATAAAAATTCCTGGATCACTACCAAAATTTAATAATCTCTTCCTTGTGTCATTCTCAACCTTCTCTATAAATTTCATCCAAATCTGTTTCAACTTTTTGAGTTATTTTGCACACAAACAAACAAGGGTACAAACAAATGCTGATGAAAACATATCCTCCTTCTTTGGACAAGGTAATGAAGGGAAGTGATGGGGGTGTAAAATAATATTATCTAATTGCGACCTGATTAGGATGGCACAGCTTAACTATCACTACCAGCCATACTTGAATAAAATAAAGAAAATAACAAAATTATGAACATTGTGAGATTTTCATTTGGTTGTGTGTAATGTTGTTGCTCTTCTTAGGTTTGTTGTGAGATATTGGCTTTACAGTAAAGTATGGGAGATTGGTTTGTGGAAGCACTCTCCTTCGAACCCCGGAGCCAATGTGTTAGTTATTTAAACAAAGTTGTACCTTAAGGGACACTTTTAGACAAATTGTTCCCAGAGTCTGAGTAGGTAATGTACCATATTTTCCTGATTAAATGAAATAAAAAAGAGAGAGAAAAAAAAAAATACAGAAGAAGGTATGACAAATTTTCTCTGGATCGTAAACAGGAGGAAAATCGGCAAGACGCCCACCGGGCATTCTATCCATATAATGTCAGTTCTTCTACATCTCCTTTAGATCTTTTGCAATTGCATTGTGAATTCCATTCCTCCCTTGAAATCAATTACAATCTACCTGTATGATGCGTGTTTATATGTATTTCCCCTTTGGCCATTTATTCCTTTGCTTGTGGGAACCAGATGTGTCATGTGTTATATCAGTAGGGACGTATCAAATCTTTGAAGTGGGTGGTTAAAACATGCATATACTCTGAGAGAGAGGATTGAGGAAAGGAAAGATGATGACTGACTGATATTAACCAGAAAAAAGAAAAACAGGGAGAAAAATTGAGCCTTACCTTTGGAAAATGATGTAATGTGTTTTTGACTGTTAGCAAGCTTGTAGTGTCTCATATCAATGATATGCAGATAACATTAGAAGTCACAGTGTTGCTTAGTGCACAGTGACAGAGTTTTTCCTTTATTGCATCATGTATTTGTCAACTCCTTGTCTCCTTGTCTAAGATAGCATGTTATCGTAGACCAAGAATGTCTAAAGGAAATCATGTATAATGCATCATAATTGTAATTTGCTTGTAAGTAAGCCTACAGTCACCATTGTTTAGTCAAGGTTTGGATACAAGGGAGCTCTGCTTTATTAGGAACAATCTGAAGATACCGCTTTCAATTTCACTGAAACAGAATTTGCAATCAAAAGTGGGGTAAAACATGGTCATCCATTTGTGCATACAGATACGTACAGTGGGTGCATTCAGTCCCAAATATAGTGAAACATGCCAGAGCAAAGCAGAACCTGTCCCAACCCTAGGTGCGCTCTAGAGTAGACTGTTCTGGCACACTTTGACGCTTAGGATTGAAGTTTGTGCTATTCAAGTGTGTGCTTGTTTTATTGTGTTGTGAAGGCCTATATGTATTGAATATCTTATAGTGTATGGCAGACTCAATTTCAGGACTCTTTCAATTGGGACAGCTACATGATCTTGACATGTTTAGTTTTCCTGAGTGATGTGACCATTAATTTCTTTTCCTAAAATTATGTCCAGGGATACAAGTCTTCATTCCTTTAGATAAGTTTTAGTGAAATTAATGCATATTGTTACAGCATACATGTAAAGCTGCACGTTAGAAATCCAGCCAGTTGTAGGTCTCTCCCAGCACACTTTGAGGTGCTTTTCATGCACTTTGGCATTGCCTGCCAGTAAGGAGCAGCCCCATTATGATGATGGCAGTGCACCACAATGTCAGATTATATTCTACTCTTACTCTTCCACGCCTCTTCATGTTTGACACAAAGTCCATCCTGATACTTTCATACCATCAACACTTACCTCATTGGGGGGGGGGGGGGGGGGGGGGGGGGAGCAGGGAAGGGGAGGGGAGTGTGCCAAGTGGACTCAAGAATCTCTTAGAATGTGTGCAATTCGTGGACCTCATTGCAATACTTTCCCCCTTATCCCCTCTCACCTGGCTGAGAAAGAAAAAAAAATCATCAACAACAAAAACAACAACGACAACAACAGGGAAGAAGTGATTTTCGTTGCCTTCAATTCATGCTGGACTGCACTAAAAGCTGGACTGCTGACGGCGCATCCTTGGATTGCAATCGCAGATTAAATTCTCAGAGAGACACTTATCCCTTGGGATATATTCTTCTCTGTTTTGTTGCATTTTTTTTTTTGGGGGGGGGGTTTGTTTGTTTGTGGCAACTGGTTGTATTCATCTTCCAACCTGGCTACTAGGAGGTAGCAAATGAAATAAGTATTAACTCTTGCAAAGAGAAAATAATGCAATAGATATTTGGTATACATTTTTTCATACTGGCAGAAGAGCAATAAACCATGGTAATATGCTCTTGTGATGGTTTTTATCTTTATATATTTCGTGATGACCTCAGAAAGAGCAAGATGTAGCCAGTTACAAATGTGACTTGCCGTCACAAATGTCTGATGAATCGCTGAACATTTTGTAGACTCCAAACTTACTTTTAACTTCTCCTGCCATTTCTATATACCTCCTACAGAAATATTACAAATGTCATCCAGAAGATGAAAACAGAATTTCAGTAAAAATTGGCTTTGACATCCATATAAAGTCAAGGATGAAGGAGGTTAGACATTCATATATGCAATAGATCAATTCAAAATGCCAGAGTAAGACATTTCATAAAACTTCATAAAATTTTGAATTTCCAAACATTTCTACGCTTTAATATTTGCACAAGAAGTAGTTCAGATATCAAGCTCTTGATCTTTTGAAGAGATATGAAATGTCTTATTTTTCAGTCAAATCTCCTCATATTGCAGTTTTCTTATCTTTAATGTCTGTGGCCTTGTCAATCTTTCATGGTCGATCGCTCGCTCACAAAATGTTTGCAGACTGCTTCATGACTCGTCAAATACACTGCCTGCAATAAGTGGTTATTATCATCCAAAAAGAGACCTACTTTAGACATAGCAAAATTGTATGTGTACATGTAGGTTTGGTGCATTTAGGATGCATCATAGTACATCTATGCGAGCGAGTCAGCTAGGACATGATATGCCAAGGAGCTTATGAACAACCAGTATTGCTCTTTTGTCTTAAAAGGTGTGTATAGTTCTGGTCGAGGTGAAGATTTAGCTTTTAACGTTTTGCGAGATATTCAGAAACCAAAGAGCATGCAACTCTAAGGAGTATCAAAAGTTTATTTGATGAAAATCGGTTTTGAAATGGCTGAGATATCCATAAACAAGGTGAAACAAAGAGATCCTAATAAAAGGCGTGGCCCGTCGCCTTTTATTATTATCACTTTTTGAATATCTCAGCCATTTGAAAACCAATTTTCATCAAATAAACGTTGAGTCCTTCTTAAAATTACATGCTCTTTCATATTTCAGAAGAGGTTTCTCATTATCTTACTTAGGAATGTTCAAAACATGAATCCCCACCTCAACCAGTACTATACAGTCCCTTTAATACTGATGAAATAAATGTATGGTATGCAAAAGTTTACATGAAACTTACAAGGGGCCAAGATTAAGTCATCAAGTCCTAGAAAGCATCTGGTGTGGTGCTGTATGATATACACGTAAGCTTGATTTCTCATTGTTAGTATTTCGTTAGATAGAGTAAAATATTTTCTTTCATATCAACCCTTTGCCCTTTGTAATCACTTATTTCAGTTGCAGATATTTTAAAAACTCTCTCCTTTGTCAATGTATGAATCTGGAATTGGCGACATGTATTTGAAATTTGGAGCTCCTAATTGTTGTGTAATTAACCATTCTTATAAACAATTTCTTTGTGATTTTGTGCAGATTTGATAAGCTTTATCAGTTTCAGTTAATCTTTCTCAAATATGAAATATGCAATGGAATTCAGAGTTGCCAATTTAGTGATGAAATAAGTAATGATTTCTGCAGCAAAGTTCCCTCAGAATTTGATAATCTTAACCCGTTGAAGAAAAATTTGGAGTACTACTCAGGTAGGTGTCTATGAGAAAGATGTGTCATAGCAAAATAAGCTCGTCCTCAAAGGGTCAATGTACAGTGATTATCTGTGCTGTCAGTCTGACAACACAAAACATTCACAATTGTAGATATCAGCCAAAAAAGAAAAGAAAAAAAAAAGGGGGGGGGGGACAATAAGTGGGAGCACAAAGCAATTTGAGACTAAAATGGAACTTGCAGAGCAGATGCTCACAATGTCTTTCTGCCGTCGATAGATTCTCAATGCAAAAAAAGAGGTGAGAAGAATGGCAGGGTGAGAACAATGCACTCCGCAGATTTTTGCATCGTGCAAGACTAGAGGGACTCGTAGAGAGTTCACCCTGGATATAAACTCTGACATTTGTGAGAAGGTGCTCTCTTGTCTCCCGCTATTGTAATGAGATTGGCAGTTTAAGTGGAGGGAAAACCCTTCTGCCTGTTCGCAAGGTGGTACTTTCCATTATCAGTAACACCTTCTGGAGTGATAGTTCTACTTTTCTTTTTCCTTCAAGGCAGTTTCTCCCACACAGTGAGGTATCCTGATTTAAATGGAATGCTTTTGTTTCCATGAGGATGAATATTATCATTATTGATACTATTAATTTAGAAGTAATTTGTTGTTGTTGTAATGAGACATTTTGTTTTTGTTTTTGTTTTTTGGTAAGGCATGACAAATGAATCTGTAGGAATCAGTCTATGTAGAAATTAAAAGGTGATATAGTATTCAAATTGTGATAAGAGTAAAAAATTGATTCATTTATATTACCACTTTGATTTTGTTTAAGGTGAGAGAGTGAAAGAGAGAGAGAGGGGAGAGAGGGAGAGATAGAAAAAAGGACTTTGGACATGTTTTGTCTGCTAGAGCTGCACGTGCACACTGATGTCATATGTGATAGCTACAGTTGTATTAAGGCACCTAATTTGTTGTTTTGGAAACATTCATGTGGTTGTTGTTTTTTGCACACATTTAATCTCAGTGCAGCTAAAATTATCTTGTTAGTGTAAAGTTGTTTTTGTATGTTTAAAAAACAACACTTCTCATTGATGTCACAATAGCCGCATTCGCACGTACAAAATAGCTGGATGACGATCGCGCTCCATATCTTGAGATTATTTGCAAGTGTTCACATGCTCAGAAATAGCGGGATAGCGATTGCGCTCCAAATCTTGAGATGTTTTGTAAGCATTCATGATAGCCAGCTAGTTGCTGATTGATAAATTGATAAATCTATTGTTTTTGCACTTCACAGTGGTGTGATGCGCACACTGTTCTGATGTGTGCTTTGAATGATGGGATATAACATCTCAAGCTTATTTGCTCAAGCGTTCACACCATTACCGCGGGCCAAATTAGCACTCTAAGTCAGATATAAGAGCAAAATGTCTTGGGTCTAGCATCTTGCTGCTGATCGCGCTGCTTTGTGGGTTCTCTGTGTCCACACGTGAAGGAAAAAAACAAGCTTGCGATCGCGATGCAAATCTCAAGCTTTGTATCTCGCTAATTTGTGTACAATTTAATCTCCCTATTTTCATGTGATGATAAAATTTCTTTTAAAACTTTACTTAATTAAAGTCCTTGTGCATCTGAATGTGTTTTATGACAATTGGATATGTACATGTATACTGCATATGGCATTCTTATGAAACAGAGATCATAAAATTGATGAGTTAATGCTCCCTTGACATATGCTTTTAGCTATCTTTGGAGGGTATCAGAATTTATATCCAGGAAATTAGTCACCAGAGGCAAAAGATATCTGTAGAGCAGGATTGTCTCCAGAAAGCATAACAATATTTCCTTGAGACCAATAATTGGTCTGCATCCTAGTGCAATATATCTTCAGACACTGGTCGATGAGATATGTTACAAACAATGATACAATTTTGTAAGTGTCCTCGGGATAGTAATCCTGTATGTTTGTACATTTGTATGTGTGGATATATGTGTGTGTGTGTATATATACTGTAAAACAATATTTTCGCGAATTGGAGCCGACAGCTGTTATCGCGGCATGAAATTTTCGTGAGTTGCCTCTAACATTCAATGCATATAGTGCAGACAAGAACTTTTGCGTGCGTATCTTGGCTCTCGTGAAATTCGTGAAATTAAAATGCACACGAACACTCCTCGTTTTACAGTGCATTTTTCCGTACATGTTTGCCTATTTAAGGACATGAGAGCATGATATTGTATAGTGTGTACATGCTTACTGAGGTGAAACCATACTAACCCAAACTAGACTAGAGGAAATAGTAAAGGTATAAAAACCAGTCTGTGTGATTTTTTTCTTGTTGCATTAAGAAGATGACTGTTGCAATGAAAATGGTTTCCTTCTCTTTCCTACGTTTAAATGCAGACGTTTGACCAGGTCCTGCCCCAAGCGGCCACGCTGATCGGCGCGGCCTTCTTGCTGACCTGTCTCCTAGCCCTCTCCTGCCTTGACTTCATCGTCCCCCGCTTCTCGTGCCACCTCTCCCTGGTCATCTGGCTCATCCTCCTCTCGTCCACCTACACCGTCCAGGCACTGACCTGGGTCCGCTCTGCCACCGACGGGGTGGGGCTGGTGCTCTTCACCACTCTGGCCGTCTACGCGATGATGCCCCTCTCTCACGTGACGGCAGTCATCCTCGGCTCCCTCACCTGTCTGCCCCACGTCATCCTGACCGGTATCCCCAGGAACCAGGAGGAGCCGGTGGAGAAACTCTTGGTGGTAAGTCTTGAGATGCCCAGAGCAGAGCATCGACGTTGTTTCCAATTCATGACATTCTTTCGTTGAGATGTTTTTATTGCAACTGATTGGCAAATTGCCCTACATCATCGTATATAACACTGATCAATTCAGTGCTTATTTACGTCGTTGTAGGGCAATCAGTTGGAATAAAACATCTCTACGGAAGAATCATGAATAATTTTTCAGTACCAGCTGCATGCTATAAGGATTAGAACCAGTACTGTATACGCCGTTATTTTCGCGTACAGATATTTTCGCGAATGATGAGGTCATAGACATTTTTGCGAGGTGTTGTTTTCACGAATCGACACCGACGCTTACGTTAATGCTCTTTCAACAAAGCGCATGGAGACAATTTCGCGTGTTGTTAAATTCCTGATCCAACTGCAATTCGCGAAATTCGCAAAAATTAAACCCTCGCGAAAATAACGGCGTATACAGTACTTGCTATCAGGCGGAAGCTCGGAGGTCTAGTAGAGATGATGCCTGTCTGGTGATCAGGAGGTCGTAGGTTTGAATCCTGCTTGAGTATCTATGCCCATGATTTCTTTTATCATGACTACTACTAAAACACTGATCAATTCAGTGCTTATTTATGTTGATGTACAATTTGTAGGGCAATTTGTCAATCAGTTGCATTCGACTTTGTTTTTGTGTTTGTTTTCTCTGGTTGTCTTCGGCTTGTACACTTTAGCCCAAATTGACAAAGGTAGTTTAAATCAAATCCATGGTTTAAATTTGTCCCAAGGGCTAATAATGCAAGCACAAAATAGGCATACCTTTCACATGCACATATCAGCACGTTTTAGTTATTGGATGTCTCTTGGCGTAAGTTTGTGATTTGAAACGCACATTAATGCAGAGGAAATTTGCATAATCTACAAACTAAATCTAAAACTAAAATACGTACATTTATGAATTTGGGCCTTAGTGACGGGCATGTGTCGTGATGAGGTGATCAGAGATTGTCGGAAGTTGTGTGCGCTCAGTTGCATGTATGGCCATTCCATCGTCATATTCATGAAATTTGACATTTATGTATCACAAGCAGTCGTAACAGAATTAGCGGGACATACATACTTTATCAGTGAAAATAAGAAAAATGCCACAACAATGGCCTATCAGAACTAGACAGGCAAGAAAGCTGTAACTTCAGGGGAATGATTGGATGTAGGATTGCAGCAACTGTTTGCAGACTCACCATTAAAAAACAAAAACAAAAAACAAACAAACAGATTGAATCACTGTCAAATGACCATTGTTCATGCTAAGAGGGCTTCTGATATTAGACATAGGTTTTTATATTAGTCTAGACCTTATCAAAAGTAAAATCTAAACTTTGACACTTTTTCGCAAAAAATGGAGTAGCAATCAAGGGAAGTAGTAAGAAGTTCAGTAGGTAACAATTCCAAACAGCAGAATTATGCCGAAAGTAAGCATCACAACTAGCGACCATGACCCAGACAGGCACCATGCTAACCTGCAGTGTGTCAGCCAATATCCGATAATCATTTAATTAATTAATATCAGATGACCCCCCTATAGCAGCTGAATAGTATTACTTATCGTTTGTCCCTTGAATTGTCATCACATCATAATTGGTCAGACATATGATTTGTGTACTGTTGAGTGCACACAGCAATATATTAATGGCTGAGATTTTGAGGTCACTCTGTACAGACAGTATAGAATTCAACTTTACCCAATCAATGTGGGGAAAAAACAAACAGAAGTGGCTCCATTTAACTGGGATGGATTTAGAAATCAAACCTTCCTCCGATGTCAGCAGGGTTTTAACCCTTTAGCAACGGAAGATTCCATATATATTGGCCAATCGTTCCCTGGAAGTTACAGCTATATCATTCTCATTTTGACAACTTTCAAAATTTTGTAAAACAACTCACAACATGTTTGTTTCAGTCTATCATAACAATGTAAGTTATGTTTATATGAAAGCCAGTGAAGACCTCACCAAAAGAATTGTGTGTCACAGAAGTAATTCTGACATACTTAGATGATCTTTGACCTCTTTCAAATTACATAGTTATATATTCTATATGAAAACAAAAATGTTAAGGCATAAAACTAAGAGATAGCAGACAGGCGGTTTCGGGCATTTTTATTAAGGAGCAATAAGACGGGTGGTTTCAGGCAGTTCAGTGACTAATGGGTTATAGGGTGTGTACAGTTCTGGGCGAGGTGAGGATTTAGCTTTTATGTTTTGTAAGATATTCAGAAACCACTGTATGAGATGTCAAAGAGCATGCAATTCTAAGGGGTATCAAAAGTTTATTTGATGAAAATCAGTTTTGAAATGGCTGAGATATCCAAAAACAAGGTGAAACAAAGAGATCTTAATAAAAGGCGTGGCCTGTCGTCTTTTATTATTTTAATTTTTTTTGGATATCTCAGCCATTTGAAAACCAATTTTCATCAAATAAACGTTGATTCCTTCTTAAAATTGCATGCTCTTTCATAATTCGTAAGAGGTTTCTCATTATCTCACTTAGGAATGTTCAAAACATGAATCCCCACCTCAACCAGTACTGTACAGTCTCTTTAGTAGGCCATCTGCAAGTCCCCTATGTTGAACCAAGCACCAACTTTTATGATATGTATACAATGAGACATTAAGTGAGCAAGAAACAAGCTCAATAGCATAATTTTTTTTAAAATTTATTTATCTAGTTTTTGTAGAGATCTTAACAAATAACAAAAGCAATTGCAAGCATCATCTATGAAGCTCTTGATTGTATTGATTACTGCAGTGGAGAGATGGTGGGGAGGGGGTATTTGTATACACACGCACACAGGCACTAACAGAGCTACACGGACAATATGAACACATTAAAGAGCAAATAGCTGCTTCTCTGTCAGTTTGCTAGCCTAGATGATCGAGACCTTCACCACCACGTTGATCAGCCCATCACTCACCAGAGAAGATGCCTGCATGATACTGGTGCAGCAGTTTTTAAATAACACAAAGTGGATCTTGATTAATTGTAGGTCATTGACTCTATTATGACATCACTCATGCCATTGAGCTCTAGCTGACATGAAACATGCAAAAATTGAGCCATTCAAAGCAGGTGATCTTTATTAGGATTTCATTCATTATTCCATCCCTCCATCATTTCAGTTTTACATTTGTCTGACTCCTCCAGTTCCGAGATTGATACTGAAACAGCACCTTTTGAAAAGTTATGTGTCTAATAGTTGCAACAGTGAGGAAAAAGTATGTACATTGTATGAATGATGATTTTGCTTGTCCAGTAATCCACTTTGATTGTGTTGTATTTTCTGTAGAAAACTTGTATGACTTTGGAGCCTGTATAAGAGAAAGAAAAGTATGTTGGCAATTGGGGTGTCATTCTGAGGATAATTATGTTCATGACAGTGATTGGGAATGGTCATTAGCAATCATTTATCATCAACACACTCAGATCTAATTGAACTCAGTGTGACTTTTATGTAAACTTCCATTAGTACTTTGTTGGGTACCCTATTGAGACAATGAACATTGTTCTCTGCTCTTTAGTTGTTTTGATCATTATGAATGGGATGTCTCATCAGGGAAGAATCCCACCTCATGTCTGGTTACATCCAACCGCAGCAGGCAGCACCTCCATTTTCACTGGCTCGCAATTGTGTAACAGGAGGTGGTCAGCTCGTGGCAAATGGGTTTTGCGCTCCAAAGTGGGTTGAGCGAAGATGGCAAGATCAACAGGTGACGTACTCATTATGGTCCCATTTCTCTCAGCTTTAGCGCGATGTGATTACGCTGAGAGGAGGAAGAAGAGTGCAGAGACTTGAAACTCTTTTCATCTTAAACCCTCCTCTCCCGCCGCTGTGGCCGCTGGTAGCTTATTTCCTGCGGAGGATGGATGGAAGACTGGGTGGCACGGGAGGTGTCGATGCCCCCAGGGGGACCGGGGCATGGAGAGCAGACATTTAATCATGCTGTCTCAATTGGGATTACAGGGCTGAAGTGAAAAGGAAACAACTGTGGGCCCCCTCCGGCAAAAGTTGGAAACACGCCGCGAAGGCCCATTAGTGGGTATACTGAATGCATTGATGTCGGATGAGATGGAGCGAGTGAGAGTGGCGAGTGCGGATGTCTCTTGAAATGTGTGCTCCACTGGATCTGCACGAAAGGAGACAACTTAAAGTCTATCAAATCATTTTGCGTCTTGAGTTTTGACTTGACATGATAGTTTGCGCAACCATGTGATAGAGTTGCAGAGGAGTGATGGAGTTACAACCTTACAGCACCTTTCACTTTCCAGAAATGGGAATTGTGCAGTGCCAACATTTGAGTCTTCTTCTATGAGACTTTCTGTCACATTTTCAATGTTGCTTCATTTGGTTCTTAATGTATGAATTCACTTTTTAAGAGAAATTACCGGACCCTGATGTTTTTCTCACCGAATGGGACTTTGGACGTACAACTGCTTCCTTTGCCAAACTGGGACTCTTTTGTAATGTTATGGTGCTTTAAGATAGTCCAGTTTAAATTAAAATCCAACATGAAAATTTCCAACATGCAACTCTATATTTGCACCCCATATAACTAGTAAAAAGAAATATTGAGAACATGTTTGCCCAGTTTAAGTAGACATTTTATTCTGCAACTTTGCTGTAAATATTTCTAAGAGGGGGGTCAAAAAAATACAAAGTAGGTATTGATTTGCAAACTAATTGTATGACTTCACACCACTTGTATTCGGTGGCCACGTACTTGATCTGGCCATCTAGTGTTGCAATGTACGGTGAGCCATGGGCTAAATGCAAAATACTTTTGTTTTTCAGTATTAAAATCCTGTGTGATGGCAAATTGGCAATGCTTGCGTGCCCAGCAATTTCTTTTCTTCTCTTAAGTGGCGTGACATACTGGGATTTCACTCTCTTGCTGAGTTTAACTTGTGACCTTCGGTGAACTGCAGGGAATTAGTAGTGTTTGTCATTCCTTCCACCATTACATGTACGTGCCTAGACTTTTTCATCCTGCACTGAGAGGCGAGGTGAAGTGGCTTTTTTAGCATGCATGGGTTGTATAACTAACTTTGACCTTCATCTATACCTTTTCGAGGGAGCGGAGCATCTTGCCCCTAAGTGAAAGGGGTAAGGCTGTGATTTCATCGCAAAGTGTTTTGTGAAGACTTTTAGTATACCAGTAATTTGACTGAGAGCATCAAGTGCACTGATACAGGTGGACAAGTAAATCGTGCCCTTACAACTCATTTCTTCATTCTGCATTATATCTGTCTGAAGTTGTACCTCATTTCCTTCTCTTCATTTTCCCCTGTCCTCTGAAGTGGCCAAACATTAGGGGACTCATGATAGTGGTATGGACTCTACGAGGAATGTGCAGCATTGTTATCATTGCCATTATAGTTCAAGAGAGACTTGAACCGTGGACTTCTTGCATCTGAGGCTGCCAAATTACCAGTGTGCCATTCTTGTTCACATCAAAATTTTAGCCTTATTTTTATTGTCTTTTGTACATTGAATTTTGTCTGTTTTTTTCCATCTGTTGATGTCATAAAGTGCGTATGTAGATTAAAACTTTTTAAAGGATTGTTTCTAATGTCCAAACAACTTCTGATTAATTTATTAAATACCTTTGTTTTATTTACATATTTTCATTATACATAATGGCTATCTATTTTAATTTTTTTTTATAATTCTTATGAGTGCTAGTTTGAGAAACTTTTTCTTGAAACAAGCTTTTAGTAACAAATTACAGTGAGAGCTTTTATGTCCGATTCCCCCTTATTTCTGGGCATCTTTGACATTTTGTGGCCAGAATAGGCGCGGGGTGTTCGCCTCATGTTTCCACTCCTGTTGAGCTTGAGGCATGAATGGTATCCTCAAGTCACGAGCTCTTCCTAGGTATCTATCTCATCTCTTTCCTTCACCGAGATTGCCTTCCTCTCTGTGTGTGTTTTTCCCCCACCTTCTCTCGCTCTTTCTCTCTCTCTTTCGTCACTCGGCTCTCCAATCCAGTAACCCATGCCCATACATGCATAATGCAAGTGAACAGTAATGTTCAATCAGACGCTAATGACTTTAGTGCACTCAGTCAGCGTGAAATCAAATGAGAGGCAGAGTATCAGAGTCCACTTCACCACCCATCCCCCCATCCCCCACCCCATCCCCACCCCAACCCCCACCATCCTCCCATCAATCCCAGTGATTGCATCACCTGGGTTTGGCAGTCTTCTAGGGTCATTGACTTCCAGGAATGCTTCGACAAACCTGTTAAAGGCATAATTTGCCATCTGCAGATGAAACAAAAACTCAGCATCAGTGCTTCAAAATAGTTCTAAAATGTGAGTTTGGGATAGAAATAATCACTGTAAAAATTTGAATCTGTATAATCGATGTTAAGTATTATTGAATACACAAAATGTGAACAATGATTATAATAAAAACGTTTCCAGACTAAACCGTCTACTGTTATGGTTTATTTAGAAAAATACTGATATCTCCTTATATTTTAGGTTTTATTGTGAAAATTTTATATGGTAGGATGTTTTGTGATACAACAGACCTACACATATGCATCAAATGTGATATCTTGAAAATTTTTGAAATCACTGTTCCTAAAGGTAAACAGGACCTTCAAATTCTTAAAGGTAGCCTTCCATTTCCCTATGTCCTTTACATGCAAGCACAAAAAAAGCCTTTCTTGTAGATTATACATATTTGTGTTTCTTCTATGCATATTTTATAGTAATCATGCTCATTCCTGTAAAATGTCCACAATTCAGATATTAATCAATAAAATGCCCTTTTCAATTCAATTTCAATTCAATTCAATTTGGTTCATTTTTATTGCCAAACATGTAATAATTTGACCTATACACAAGAAATCACTCTGATAAAGACAAAGTGATGACATTCACAATTTCTTCCAACACATTGTAGGCCCTATGTCTTCTCTGAATGGAGAACATTTGCACACATTTGTTCAACAACATTTTCTATGATGAATAAGTATAAACAGAGGTCGTAAATTTCAAGGTTATGCTCTCTGGTAATCCTGCGTAGAATGTACAAAGAATACCAGTCCTGAACTCTTCATTCAGGTAACATTATTTATAAATTCCCATTATGCAACCTACCATGATGAGTGGATTGAAATGAATTTGATTAGTACCATGCAAGCAAACTTAATGAGATCAAATCAATAATCAATCAAACATAGATTAACACCGACTTCTGTTAAGTGCCTGACTAATGACATTGCCGCATGCTTACAACATTCATTTTTTTTTAAGTTTTGAGAAAGAAATCCAAAAATGATGATGATAATGATAATGATAATATAAGCCTGCACACAAAGACATACACATTCACATATAATTATATTATATATGTACCTATGCAGAGATAGATAGATAGATAGATAGATAGATAGATAGATAGATAGATAGATAGATAGATAGATAGATATAAATATGGTTTAGATGAATTTATGTACAGTGTAGATATAGTAGATAGATATATATGGCTGAATTGATGTAGATAGATAGATCAAGATAGATAGATAGATAGATAGATAGATAGATAGATAGATAGATAGATAGATAGATAGACAGTAGATATAGATGTATAGATATAGATACTAGTAGATAGATAGATAGATAGATAGATAGATAGATAGATAGAATGATAGACATTAATTGCCAAGCAGGGAGGCTATTTTGATTTCAATTTTTGCTAGAACGTAAATGAAGTAAGATAAATAAATCTAAGTTCTTATTTACAAGCCATTTGCAATTTTTGTACCAAATGGTGTGGAAATATTTGGCTGAATATATGGTAAGAGTCCATGATGTGTGGAATGTTTTATGCTCTGAAAATTTAATCTACAGTAGATATATGTGAATCAGGACTACAAACAGTGTATTCCCCCTTCATATTTTGTCTTATCGAAAATAACTCTTTTCTGTTTTGCTGTGTTGTAATACCTCAGCTACCTCAGAACAAGTGTTCTTTTTTTTTCTTTTTTCTTTTTTACTTTGTGATGTCCTGCAACACTTCCCCACTTCATATCATCCAAGTGAAAAGCAATACACCCAAAATGTCAGCTTAGCTCCACCATCGATCCATGATATCGGTGTGGTTTTGCAGCACAGCGGGCGGTAATTGAATAACAAAAGGTGATTTGATTTTTAAGTGGTTTTATTGAATGACATGCGTCACTGCAGGGTAGGGTTGGGTTAGGTTGGTGGATGGGGGGGGGGGGGAGGGAAGGTACTAAACTTGTGGTCAAATTCATTCAAAGGAAGTGATAACAGCCCAGATTGGAGTAGTAGGAGATGCCTCTAATCATTTGAAAACAACCAAATCAGACAAATTGTTTCTTGCATCTATGAATCTGATGTGACATAAAGCAGAGACTGGAGACTTTAAAATGCCGTTGCTATATTTCCAAACGATCAAGCCTATCCTGGGTTAATTTTACAGGATTCAGTAATTCACGGGCTTTTTTTCCCCCCTTCTTTGGCATGTTTTACTTCATCGCCATTTGTGAATGCATCCTAATCTTTAATGAAACCAAGTTGGGATCTGTGTGAGAACCCCCAAGAATATCCTACAGTGATTATGGCAATGATATCACAGAGTAACAATCATTGTGTGTAGGTGTAGTGACAGTTCAAGTTAAGTCATGAATCCGAGACTTGTTCTTTTGCATCAATGCCAAAATATCATTTTGAACATGAAGACAAGCTAGAAGGTCCAACATGTGGTTATCATTAGCTTTGTATTGCTACCCCTTTATTTGAGAATTGCTCAAAAGGGAACATGCTTTAATAAACCTTTTTGTGACTTATGGCGACATTATTGTACACAGTATTCATAACATTTTAAATGGTTATAAGGGGATAAAGTGAGTAGAAGGCAGTGCGTCAAATACTACAAAGTGTGTGTGTGTGTGTGTTTGTATCGTATATGTTTGTGAGTGTGACTGTGTATGCCAGTTACTTTCTTTTGATAGGCTACTGTAAAAGTGGATATCTTCATGAGTAATTTTATGTACTCATCAGGGTGAGATGAACTTTGTGTGTTTTTATTTCTGTGGAATCAATGTGTTTATTATTGGAACATATAACATGCAAAAATATTCATGTGTCTTTATTTTCGTGCTGGTTTCTGGTGGCGTGAAATGCACAAATATTTCAACTTTTACAGTGCATCCCCAGTGGAAGTGTAATTAATTGTTTGTCTTCTACAAGATGAAAAATCATGAATATTTCTTAAGCCGTCATGAAGTGAAGAATAGCTTAGTCACATGATCACTTCACAAGATGAAACATGCCTGATTTCCTGTGCACTGTGGTTATCAATTTCAATTTTTGGGGCCGATAATTCAATCCAAGTGGTTCTGCACTGACTTAATGAGAAGCATGCAGATCATCGGCTTGTTAGATCATTCTGCATACGCATATAAGCCTCTTTGATAAAGCATGTGACTCATTTCCTAGCTTTGTGTTGTGTTATGGTTTTTTTTTTTCCTTCCGAGGATGACAATGTTTAATGTTCACATTGCCATACATTTGATTAGTTTGTATGCATCCTGTGTAGTTGCGTAAAGACATCTCATCATGTGCAATGTTCACCAAGTTATCACATGATCTTATAGTGGGTTGATATGCGTTGCATGATGTTCGAGCTATTCAAAATGAAAAACACTCCCCCTCCCTACCCCCATAGGTATCCCTACTGTCTATTCCCAAGTTAGTTACTGGAGGCCATTGCACATACATTGTATGTGGGCAGAAAGTGAAAAGGTTACTTACACCATTGCTATGGAGAGGGCAAAAAACTTTTTGTTTAACTGCATATGGTTTGTGGCACATGCTGAGGCACTATATTTCTTTCTTTCTTGTTCTGATGAAATAGGAGTAGAGTTTTAGAAGTGTTATGCTGTTCTTATATCTTTGTCTTTGTTTCTACATACATTGATAAGCATCTGTGTATACGAAATATATATATTTATATCTATCTGTATCTTTGTCTTTTTCTCTCTCTGTCTGTCTGTCTGTCTGTCTTTCCATCTTTTTATCTATATCCCTATCTACCCAGATCTTGAGTAACATCGTAATGTTTGTGTGCTGCAACTTCATCGGGGTGTGTCACAAACACCTGTTGGATGTGGCCCAGAGGAGGACCTTTCTGGACACCAGGAGCTGCATCGAGTCCAGAATCAAGTTGGAGCACGAGCAGGCTCAACAGGTGAAATCCCTGTCCCAGGCATTAAAGGGGAGCAACACTCCATCTCTAAGATGCCTTTAGTGAATAGGATAGCATCAAACAATTAATTTGGAAGAAGTTTTCTGAGAATCACACATAGGATATTCAAAAGCAAAGTGGCCCTAATAAAAGGTGGGTCCTACCATTTTAACGTTAGGTCCACTTCATTTTACTTTGTTTTTGGAATTTTTAGCCATTTCAAAATTGATTTTCATCAAATAAACTTGTAATTATTCTTAGAATTATATACTCTTTGATATTTCATAAAAAAGGTTTATGATTATCTTGCAAAAAATCAAAACCTGAAGCCTTTCCATCTCAACCAAAACTATACCATCCCTTTAACCTGTAAATGTCAAATGACACTTGAAAAGTTGTTCCTCTTTATTGAGTGCTTATCTCTAAGTTTTCATGTGCCCATGAGCTTAGCTTTGAATAGCCAAGCTTTTTTTTCAACATACATTTATCTCTCAAACCCTGACCTAGTTGTAAATTAAGCAAGCCACTCAGGTATAGCAATGTGCCACAGTCCAACAGGATGGAAATGGTGATTTGAGGGATTTGGGGGATTAGGTAATATCTTTTCTTTCACAATTTCTTTCCAAACATCATAGTTAGTCAGCAAAGAGAACACTCAAATGTTCTTGCCAGTCAGCTAACATTCACCCCCTTTTCCAATTACATTATTTTTTTCTCACACCATGATAATAATGAACTGAAAATATTTATCCACCTTTCATAGAATCAGTAGAGAGCAATGATGAGGATAATGATGAAATATGCACCCTGATTATCAAAATCATACTTAGCAGTCTTTGTTAATATCACAATGACAAGGGGAAGAAGATTAAAGGTGTTTGAATAAATGTGTGTTGAAGAGAGGAGAGGTCTGTTGGGGGCAGATAAGGACATGAATATTGATGACCAGACAGGCACTTGACCACAGGGTGAGACTGAAGTGGCCAAAGAGGGGGAGGGGGGGGGGGGGGGGGGGTTGGAGTGGGAGAAGTTGTAGGGGAGAAATGTCAGTCACGCTTGACTACTAGTACGGATTGAATAACGGATTGAATAACTCACCCTGCGATACGCTGGCACCCCTGGGTAATTCTCAGTGTAGCCATGCCTGGTAGGTTGCAAGAAATCCCACATCATTGGCCTTCTTCTTTGACCGAAAGCATTACACCCACCCCCCTTTTTTTTAGGGGGTGGGATGGAGGCAAGGGGTCATGGTGATTGACATACATCTCACCATTTTTAGTAATTTACTGTCTTGCTCAAATGACATGGGGGAATGGGGTGAACCAAGTACCACCACCACCATAATAGTGACAAAGACAATCAAAGTAAAGTAAATGTCTGTCAATGTCATTTCTTCATGTGCAAATTACTTTATGAGATAGATTTACAGATATTATTGACAGTGAATTGCATTAAAGAATAACTACATTCATCAGAATGTACGTGCATTTGGCCACACTGACAATGCTAATGGAAAACATGAGTTGCGGTCGGGAGAACATTGCGCCTTGCTGTGAAGTAAATGAATGATTTATGGAATCAATCTTGTAGAAATGGCAACATGAATCTATCATGGAAGAGAGAGATTAGGGAATATGAATGCCGTGGAGAGACAGTTAAGCTCAAATGAAGAGCGGCAATTTATGAGAAAGTATTGGATTTTGATATAGGCACATCCCAAATGAGTTCCATTTGGTCTATAAATGGCATTTAATGTGTTCTTGTTGATGTTATTTTTCCCTCTGCTACTGTCAAAAGGAGAGGCTGCTACTCTCTGTGCTACCAGCCCACCTTGCCTTTGAGATGAAGACGGAGATGATGGAACGGGTACGGGACCCCACCCTGGGGCCAATCTCCCACCGCCCCAACAGCAGCACCCACTTCCACAGCCTCTACGTCAAGAGGCATAAAAACGTCAGGTGAGAGGAGGATACGACATGGTATCTCTCCCACTTTTCGCGTCCATCAAAGGGCAAAAAAAAAAAATCCTCTCTGTTTTTGGAGTTGGCTGTAACAAGGAGTGCTAAGCCCAGCAAATACATTAGTGAAAGTGTCTTGCTGAACAGAAAAAAGCACCAACAACATAAAAAAAAACAAACAAATGAGCCGAGTCAAATGTGAGAAGATTGTTTAGAATTGAAGCTTAAGATGTTTTCACAACTTTAATAGTGATACTAGTCACAGTTTTTTATGCAAATGAGGCAAGGCATTCACAGCATAGGTTCACTAACTGTTGTATATGTTTGCTCTTGAAAATATTGTAAAGTTATTCTCATCAATAATTCAGCAGCTATAGCACTGCCCCCACATAGCCAGTGCAGCTTATTGCTACAACATCAGAAAAGAAGTAAAAGAGAATATAATTTCCTTTTGAATTTCTTGTCAAAAGAGGGAATCCGGAGAAGTTATGTGTGCAAGCCAAAGGTAGTCTTGTCACAAAGAATTACAGCACTTCTCCCCCAACAGGCACAAGTTTTACTCTATGCATAAGAATGAACATTCACAGCCAGAATCTCTTAATTGAAGAGAGTACATTTGGATGAAAGATGCACTAGACACGGCATCAGTCCAAGATTGAGAATTAAGATTCTGAGATCTAATCTACTCGTAGGGATAAATGATTGAGTAACGAATCCTGGTTTTCCTTGAACCCCCTTTCAGCATCCTGTATGCAGATATAGTTGGCTTCACAGCCCTTGCCAGTGAGTGCTCGCCTCCAGAACTGGTCAAGACTCTCAACGAACTCTTTGGAAGATTCGACCAACTGGCAGAGGTCAGCCTTGTTGTTTTTCCCCACCTACATGTGCATATACCACACAAACACCCTCTGAAGTCCTTGATGCGATTTCTTAGAAGTCTTTCAAAGAAAATGTAGATATTTTGCTTTACCAGTCTGGTTGACGATAATTCATTGTGTCTGGGGAAATCACTTGGGGCCTGCATGGCACTTGTGTGTGTAAGCTTTTGTATGCAAGCTTTCACTTTGTTTCTTTTACATGTTTTGTTAATCTATACTCTCCACTTCATCCTCCAACTGCTTGTGTGTGTTTGTCCTCTCTCTACAGACATCTTCTATGTGGGCATTGTATGCTTTCACTTCACTTTACCCTCAGCTTCAAGAGTGCCTTTTATCTCCCTGTACATTTATTGCACAACAAACTTATGTTGGAATCAAATCAATAATGATTTTGTTATTTTGTTTTCGTCGAGATCTACCCGAAGAGGAGAGGGTAAAATTTTTCTTGCGTCTTGTCTTACATTGTCAGAAATGCAGCAATATTCTTCCCCATACTGCCTTGAGGGGCATCATAATTGCTGTTGATGTACAAAATAGTTTTTATTCTCATGTTTGTTAGTTTGTTTTTGTTTTTTTCACAATGCCCTAGTTTGTGGCAGATAGACTAGCAACAGACGAGCAATAGCTCTTCACAGGTTGAACTCCCTGTTAGCTTTTGTCGTGAATTGAAAGCTTTTTTTCTTTGGGGGGAAGTCGTGCACAAGAAATCAATCCCTGCTCATATTCCTCTCAGTAAATAACGCTCGGCGAGAAATGGCCTCCGTAACCACGAGTCGTAAATGAAATCTCAAGTGGTCGTCATCGTGAGTGAGATGGCCACAATTGTGTCCTTCTCGCACAGCAAAATCAGCTGCGTCAGTGCAATGGACTTGATTCCCCTCCACCCTCCCTCCACCCCACCCCTCCATCTTCTGAAGTAATAGGGGAAACACTTGCTGCAGCCATAATTGCGATCTGGTGTCATTAACCATGGATTGCTAGAAGGTAATCTGCACTGGCAACCCATCAAGCGTCTACTGCCTTGAGTGTTGTTTTACAATTTTGTTTTATGTCTGCTTTGGCAAGGGGCTTCTGCTTCGTAGCATGATATCATACATGTGGAGTGGAAACATTTTTACTTTCATTGCATGTGCGTCACACTTTGAGACTATGTGCCATTAACAGTGATAATAACTTCTCTGGAGGATTACTGTAAACCAGAAACATCAACAGCATGAAACTTTCATGAATTTTAGCCAACCGACTTTCTTTTTTTTTTTGCGGCATGAAACTTTTGCGAATTGGCGACTGGCATTCAATGCATTGTGTAGACAAAACTTTCACGTGCATCTTATTTGGGGGAGTCTTGGCTCCTAGGGTTGCAAAAATTGTGAAAGCTTCGTGCGTGCAGAAATTTCTGGTTTTACAGTAAATATTGAAACCAATATTCGAGCTTGGATCAGCTGGGAATATCTGAGAATTGTTTTCACTGAGATGGTTGGTAGAGGATTGACCCGATGTCTGGTGTGATATGTGAGTAATTGGATATACCAATTTTAGTAATGTATGTTATCTTTATCTGTTTTCTCTCTCTGTGTTGGGAAGAACATGTTTATGCAGCTACATGTATATTAAAGTTGAGGCAAGATATATGCAGGTCATAGATAAAGCGGTTCTGCAGCATAGTTGTGCGTGGTTGTGTGCGTGTGTGTGTGTGTGTATGTGTGTGTGTGTGCTTCTAATAATTCAAGTTATGCTGATATCTGCCACACAGAAACAAGCTACAGAGTAAAAAGAAATGATGTTCTTAAATATAAAGAATTCCACTTCTAACAATGCATAATGGATACACAAACCTGTCAAACAGTAATTTACTAGTAGCACAAAGAGATTGCCTTGCACAACATGACCACTCTGGGCTGTGTTGCATGAGGTGGTGTGAAATCAGGCATAACTATCAAATATGAATGCAAAATGTCTCATTATGATTGACAGAAAGCCATTTTGTGTCTGTTCTTGCGTATGATTCCTAATGATTAGACAGAAATATGAATGTGTATGTGTATAATCCATTTGTTTGTTTGTTTGTTTTTTTCAGTGATATGTACGAGTACATGGAGAGGGATGGTTAGAGATGCCAATTACTGTATTTTAAACTTATTTTGTGCATTTTCTTCATGTTTTCTTCATCCAAAGCAAGAAAATAGGGGTTTGAAGTAGAAGAAAAAGGCTCTTTAATCAATTTTGATTCAGTATACTTGGTGTGTGCAATTTTCCAATAGTATCCAATATTTGTGCATGGTTGTTGTTGTTGTTGTTGTTTTGCCTTTAAAAGTTTTGTTTTCACTGTGTGTTGGGATATTTGTTTGTTTGTTGTTGTTTTCTTTTGCTGCAGGGTAGTGGATAAGATTTAGATTCAGAAAGATTTCCACTCACTTGCCAGTCTACATAAGACCAGCTCAGAAGAGTAGGGATGATAGGATGATACAAAGATCAATCTTTGTTATTTGATATGTCCCCCCCCCTCCCCCCATGGATTCTAAGTCAATACACACCAGTCACATCAACTGTTTTGTGTTCATCCAACAAACTAACGCACTGGGGATGAGATGTTTTGCGATCTTCAATACTTGATCGTCAATTTTTTAGCGTGTTTTCAGTTCAGAATAAGAAAAATCCCCCTCCTTTTTTCTCTCGACGTTTGGTCATCTCACATTCAGAGGCAGAGGATGAGAGGGCAAGAGAGAGAGAGATCAAGAGAAGGAATAAGAGAGAAAGGGGAGAGAGAAATATAGGTAGAAAGAGAGGGTTATATTCAGAGAAGAGAGAGAGATTGAAAGAGAGAGGGAGAGGCATTATATAAGTAGATAGACAGACAAGTTCAGAGAGATAGATAGAGATAGGAAGAGAAAGAGAGGGATAGAGAGAGAGGTATATATATATATATATATATATATATATATATATATATATATATATATATATATATATGTAAAGAGAGAGAGAGAGGTATGTAGAGAGAAAGATAGGGGGAGAGAGAGAGAGAGAGAGAGAGGGACAGCCCTGGAGGCGAAGGAGAGAGAGAGAGCAAGGAGAAATATGGGTTAATCTATCTGAGATTGCAACCCACTCTCCCCGCTGCCACTCGCTGCTGTGAATCATTGATATTGGAGATTTGTTTATTGCTCCTGATTTACAAGGGGTATCTTGGGACGGGATCATATTGGCCAACCCAATCAGCTCTCAGGTCAAAGCTCCTTATTGGGGCCAATCTTTGCCCCCAAACTCTCTCTCTCTCATCCAACCATCATGGATCTGGGAGTCCCTACGAGTATGATCTGTACTGAATATTTCTCAGAATGTGAAGTGTGTTTGTATTGTGGCCATGTGCATTTTGAACAAGAATACTGAGGAAAATCTATCCTTCTTGGTTGAAATACTACAAAAATTTGCGTCATCCCCCTGGTAATGCATATTCTTGCAGATATTAAGAAAACACTAGCAACAACATCAACAACAGATGTCAAATTATGTATATTCAAAGCCTGGCATAGTTTGATTTGTAAGAAATAATGGACCACTATCTCCTATTTTGTATTAATTGATGCCATCTGCATCATCTTTATTATCTAAAAAGCATGACTGTAAAATTGCTCTCCAAAGATTCAGCACCATAGCTATTAAAAATCTCAGACAAAATTACAGAAGCTATCATTATCCTTCTCAAGGATAAATTCCTGCATGTAAAGAGGACAAGAAGAGTTTGGACGTGTCTGTAATTATACCCACAGCTGGTGTGGTGGGTAGTATCTACTTATAGATGGAATATATGTTCTTTACAGTCAGCACATTTTCAATTTAAAATAATGATAATCATAATGATGATGATAGTAATATTATAAAATGGGTTCAAGAACGTAGCCAATAGGAAGCGCTGAAATGAGTCACGTGTGCTTTGGTTATTCTAGTCCCATTGCACTGCGTGTTAAATCCTATTGCCGATCGTCTGTGCGCGCGGTGGCTCCTTTGAATTGCATGCATACGCGCTATCAATCCTGCAAACAACTTCTAGTTCGGGCTGCCGACCGGCCGGCCTTTCTTCCCTTGTGCTTTTAACAACATGTGTGGCATACTTATATACTCTTGATACGTACAGTACAGTAGACCAAGTGTTGTGGGACCGGACGCGTACATGGAGTCACTTTGAAGGGCAAATCCAACAATTTAGCAGGTTAATTCTCACGCCGTTTTCAGAGTATGTTGTCTAGTAGGCCTATATGAGGAGTCTATATCAAGTCTTTAAGGTAAAGGGTGCATATTCTATGTAAAATAAGTAAGTTTTCATGCGGGAACTAAGTGTCCGGAGACCCAACCCCCCATCATACTTATATGTGCGGGATTTCCGAGTGCGACGTGCGTAAATGTTTGGGACGAACATCTTCGGACGTCTTGACCCACAAAGGTACGTGAAACACACTGAAAAATGCTATTAGTTTTCGAATTTTCGACCCATTTTATAAAACAAATGATGCACAGGATTATTTCGTGGCATTAGTGGAGATGCAGCTCACTCTCGGGTATTTACAATGTAGTGCAACATGCACTCGGCTTCGCCTCGTGCATGTTTCACAATTGTAAATACCCTCGAGTGCGCTATACGCCTCCACTAACGCACTCTATCCTGTGCATCATTTGTATAATTTAATACTTCACTAAACGAGGGCAACAAAACAGGACACAAATACTTTTTGGAATGTCGAAATGTGTTCAAAAATACTCATCATTTACACGTAATTAAGATAAACTTGTAATAAAATCAAGTGTGACAAAGTTTCCACTCTTACAGCTGAAACTGTTTAATTGGATGATACTTGATTCAGTTTGACGACTATTGTGTATACCTGATCATGAGTGTGATAGGTTTGGTGGTAGAGAGTGTGGTCTAGTCTCAGGACTCTTTCTATGATGCACACTCTATTTCTAGTCAGACACAATGACTCTCTGTAGTGTGTTGGAATGAGTTTGATTGGAGAGGTGGTAGTGCTCATACCTCTCATGCCTCTTCCTCTCTTGTGCGTATTCTTTTCTAATTAGTTTAAGTGCCAGTTTAAAGGACCTGTGTAATGCAACATGCTTTGGCTCTTATTTCATAGTTCTGGATGTAGTCTCAACAGTAACGAAGGAGTGGCAATTACCTTTCGCAGGCCCACATAAAGCGTTTACACAAGTGTGCAGAGAATTGGTGCTACTGCAAGCACTCAAATTTGTGATTGGTCCATTACGAAAAACAGCATAAAATTCCATTAAATATATATATATTTCTAGCTTTTCTCCTGTTTATTTTGTACTCATACTGGTAATCATATAAGTTTTGAAGTAGTCATGAACCAGGTTAACAAAAATATACAATTAGGTGATTAAAATATTAGTTTTACATTGCTCAGTCCACATTGACTGTGACTGGTATCCAGTTCTGTCAATGACATCATGCCAAGAGATGGTGGTATATCAATTTTGATGATTGAAAAGGGGCGTTCGCAGGGCGATTGGTTATTAACGGATTGCTCCAAATTCATTGTTGTTATTAGAAATGATTGCCAGATTCATTTTCTTGAGGAAAAAAAATGCATAGAGGGAACTCTAAAATGAAAAAAAAAAAACTCATCTTGGAGCTCCAATTCCTTTGACATTTGATTAAAAAAATACTGGAAAATGAAAATTTAACACATGCTGAGTATTTGTACATGATTTGGTCAAGTGTGTATCAGTGCAAAGTGTGTTAATTTTATCATGATAAATGAAAAAAATGAATTTGTATAATGATCAATAGCAAAAAACTGAAATGTATTTCATCTCAAAATCTACATTTTTTAATCAAAAAATGACATCAACCATCTGTGATGCTACAAGAGAAATTTTGAGACAAACGAAATGTGGGTGAAAAGTGCATGTGATCACTCCATCACATATGAATATACATCTGTGGTAAAACAACCATCACAAAAAAACATGACCGTGTACAAGATGGCAGCTCTCCACGGCTGAGATACACGATACAGCGTCGGTGATGAATGGGGACAAGGCTAATACCAGGGGACATACACCTCAGGTCATGTTACACCATCTGAACATGTCGCTTGATGTGAACTATGCCCTCAAGGTACAAAGATCCTTCTAGATTCTTGACCCGTTGAAGAGGAGGCCAGATTATAAGTTGGGCAAGTCTCAAGGGGGCATGTTGTAGCAAAATCAGCCCGTCCTCAACAGGTTAAGTAGGTTCAGCCAATATAATGCTCCCTCATTTGCTCCATCAAATGTGATATATATTTTCAATTAGTTATTTCTGATGTTGCCTGGAAAGCCCTTATGGATAGCTTCAGTTACAAAATCACATTTTTGATGGAGGAATATTTATGTTGACTGACCGTTGTGGCACTAAATACAAGTCTGTCAGTTTATAGACTTGGTACCACATATGTCAAATGAGGAAAAAAATAAAAGCATATGAAAAGCTTTGTCAAAGAGGCATACAAAAATTGTAGTTATAATGATTGTGTGTAGCAACTTATTGCTACTTGTATTGTTGTGACTTATGATTTTTTCTTTGAAGTAATATTTCAGTAATGAGACTGATTAGATTTTTGAAAGCAAGTTTCACTTGTTGAAGATCATCCTTAACAGATGTGAGACCCCATTGTGAAATTTAACCCTTTCCATACTGAATTCTTAAATCCCCAATGACATATTACAGAGGCCACCAGGTTCCAGTAAGGAACGGGTTAAAGGGCAACATGGCAGATGCCTTGTGAAGGAATTCAGACCTCCATATAGGATGTAGACTTGTTTACTCACATTCTCCAAGTTTAAGTATGCCAGTACCTTTTTTTTTAATCAAAAGCTGTTCGTTATAACCATGGAGCTTGTGTAAGGGTTGCCGTGTATGGCAGCAACAGGTACAAATTGTCCATGCAAACTCGATTACAAGGTTTGAAATTCATTTACTAGGAGGAGGTGCATTGAATAATTCATTGCTGTTTCCTTGAGGAATTGGGTCTGTTTTCATAACTGTATCGATAAAAATGCCACTTTTTCCATGAAATTGTGATTTTTGTGTACCCTATGCCCTTCAAGATTTTCTCAAAGGGGGTCTAAACCTACGTAGTTGTCAAAGGTGAATGGAAAATAAGTAGCAAACAGCTTGGATATATAGTGGTGATTGTGAGAATGTACATGTATGTGTGTTTGGGTGAGCGTGTGTGTGTGTGTGTGTGTGTGTGTGTGTGTGTGTGTGTGTGTGTGTGATAATTGATTTTATTTGTCAATGAGTCAAGTGTTGTTCCTCTAGAATGCTCTGTGACCGTTACATCACAAGAGAACAGTCACTCGTTTGTTCGATTTGGCCTCATTCACTTTGAGTGTGCAGTGCACCTACAAGTCACTTCCGAGCTGTGTAGTGGTGAAGAGATTAGTGATCTGTAGCCAGCATCCATGGTCTGATGAAGGGCCCAGCTTATTGTGATTTTTGACCTTTTTAAAGACACCATAGACCCCTTATTGTGGGAATGAAAATGTTTGGGAATGGAAATTAGATGTGATGTTCGGGGAGCATGCAAGGGCTTCTCACATTTTAACCCATTGAAGATCCAGTCCTGAGTATACTCGGGTAGGTGTCTAGTATGGAAAATGTGTGTTGTAGCAAAATCAGCCCATCCTCAACAGACTGAAATTAAATGCGACTCCACCTTTTGGTGGACTTTGATTCTGTACAAGATTTCAGACAAGAGAATGGTGGAATTGGATTTGGCACAGAACAATGAAGTCATGAAATTTCACACTCTTGGCTGATCTCACGAAATCATTATGTATATTCTAAGGTAAACATTGTTGCATTAGTTTGACCTTTTTATAGCTCTTGCCTAATTCCACTGGTAGTGATCTGACTAGTTTAGAGTCATTGTTTATTTGTTTTGCTTTGTCCTTTCTCTGTTTTGTTTTATTTTGTAAATGTTTTTGATTTCTTGTATTTTGTTAAAATTGTTGAAGCGCTTTGAGTCTTTATAGAAAAAGCGCTATATAAATATCGGTTATTGTTATTTTGGAGTTTCAAGCTGTCCCAGTTGTCTTTGTGCAGCCACTTTCACAGTTTTATTGCCATTATATGTTAGAAAATGCTACAAGATGTTCCTAAATAAGGAAGGCTTGGTAAAGAATGCAATAAAGTCCTAAGTAACATTTTTCTTCCCTTTTGATCTGTCTGTCAGGAGTTTGACTGTATGCGGATCAAGATTCTTGGTGACTGTTATTACTGTGTATCGGGTCTGCCCATCTCGCGGCCTACTCATGCCATAAACTGTGTGGAGATGGGACTAGCCATGTGTGAAGCCATCAAGTGAGTAACCCCAATACTGCAAATCAAATATATCGCTTGCATATATGTGGTGCGCCATCTAGTTAACCGAATAAAGTCGGAGATCATAAAGCAGAAGAAAAATGCATGTAAATCCAACTTTGGCATTATACCCTCTACTGTTTTGTAACATTTAATTCATTTTTTAAATATTTTCCTTTTAATGAAGTAGGGCAAATTATAATCAATTTAAAGCTGAATGCCTAATGAATTCATATCTACCAAAGAACAAAAATTATTTTTCCAACATTATATGGCTGTTGTGATGGTGCGTCACACGCACACACACACACACACACACACACACACACACACACACACACACATATTTCTTCCATTGTTTGTTTCTTGCCATTTTCTTTATTATTATGAGAGAGTTGGAGATTAAGGTGTATAGTTGCTTGAAATTGGAAAAATAGTCCCACATTTCTTTTTTATTTTGAACAGATTGAATTCACCCAATTCCATCTTTGTCCAATATAAGATATAAGCAGTGAAATCAAAATTCAATTCGAGGATGACAATATTTCAATCTTCAATTTCAATCCAACCTATTTTGGTATTTCTCAATGAAATGACTAGGCTTTCCTTTGTGTCAGTAGGGTTATATTTCCCACAGATTCTAATCAGTACTTATGTATACATGTGGAGCTAAGGTTTGGAAGATGTCATTTCTGCCTTCAATTTTCTCCAGCACCAAAAGAAGAAGAATATGTATATATGAAATATGTATATTTCTTCAATGTAGACATATGGAACCTGTCAGAAAAGAAGGGTATACATGTGCTCTAAGAGTCGAAAATTTTGTCGCAATTAAGTTTTGTGGTGGGCCTATTCCCACTGAACTGTGTTTATTCACTTGCTGAGAGATTTGATATTTGATATTTGACTGTTACAAAAGTTCTGTTGAATTTTAAAGAATATGAAGATTGCGCAGTTTTTAGATATTCCATGTTTATGCTATCATTATTGGCCAGAGGTAAGATAGATTGAGTATATTCTTAGCATGTTTACCTTTGCCAGAAAAGTGGCATTTGCTTCGTTTTTTTGTCTATCGAAGTAAATGAGGTGGCATTTCTGGGCTTGAAAAAGGTGAAGAATTCCCAAATGTTTGGTCACTTGAGCTGCAGAGTAGCCCTCCTCCAATGCATCAAAGACACTGAAGGTGTGAGAATTGATCTATAGCACTCATCCCGCTGCACTCACCTCCGGGGCCTGGGATGGATTTGTGCCACTGCAAGAAAAAAAAAAAATCTAGGCAGACCAAATATCGACTCTGGATCACCTTTCACTGCGTATCTAGCACACAGACATAAGTCACTTAGCTCCTTTGTTCGTCTCGCTGAAATCCCCTGCCCATTCGTCACGATGTAATTCACCTGGGAGAATTTGAATAATGCCAATCATGTGCACAGCCTTCTCTTTCTAGTTGTGTGAGTTTATGTGTGTGCGTGTGGTTGTGTGCATGTGTGTGTGTGTGTGTGTGTGTGTGTGTGTGTGTGTGTGTTTGTGTCTAAGTGTGTTTGTTTTAATATTTGTTTGTTTGTGCACATGTTTGCATTAGTGTTAGTGTGAGTATTTGTTTTTGTTTTCATGCACTATCTAATATTTTTTATAAGAAATCACCAAGTGCTTTTGTAAGCTGAGGATAAAGAGAAAATTTGCCCGCCAAATTTTGCACAACTGGTGTAACTTTCTCCTCTTAATGTGTGCCTATGTTTTCTTTGCCGTAATCACAGAAAGTAACTAGAAAAGCACTCTGAGAGCGCAGACCTCCGCCAAGCATGCAGCTCATTTCTACCACTAATCTTGTTCTTCCATAGAGATATAAGTGACTTCCACCCATACGTACTTATAGCATTGTGTGCTGAAAGTCGCCCGATTTCCCAATATAGAAGCCTTTGTTACGTCATAAACCCTCAGCTGCAAGGCGCGCCTCGCCCTAGCAGAAACTAGAGCACGCACTTTAGTGCACGCATGCAAACCTCAAATACGCAAAGCCTGAACTCCCAAGTTCATTGACCCTACCTGCTAAAATATCAGAAATCCTTCATAAATTCCCCAAAAATTCTCGGATCACTACAAAAAGTTAATCATTTGTTACTTGTGTCATTCTCAACCTTTCCTGCAAGTTTCATCCAAATCCATTAACTCCTTTTTTAGTTATTTTGCACACGGACAAACTAACTAATCAACTAACAAACAAACCAACGGTAACGAAAACATAACCTCCTCCCTTGACGGAGGTAATTAATAGCATTTTGCAGACTGAAAAACAATCTGTCTGCTCAAATATAATTTCAGAGACTGTTTGGATTGCAAATGTCAGAAGAGAGAATGGCAAATCTTGCTATCTACATAAGATATGAATGCATTATCAGAGTGACATTTTTTTCCCACTCTCTATGCTGACTAAATAAGAATCATATTTGTCCATCTTCTCAGTCAGATTCTTCATTCATCCTACGCTCTATTTTTCCCCCTGACCATGCAGCTGGTATATTTCAAAATGGAAAGTTTAGGGATGGTACAGTATTGGTGGAGATGAGGATTGAGCTTTGAACTTTTTGCGAGATACCAAGAGACCACTTATGAAATAATACAGAGCATACCATTCTAAGAGGAATTTGAAGTTTATTGGATGAAATTTGGTTATGGAATGGCTTAGACATCCAAAAACAAAGTACACTGTAGAACAAGGCAATCCTTATAAACGTGGGTCCCACCTTTTATTGGGATTGCTCTGTTTTAGATATCTCAGCCATTTCAAAACCAATTTTCATCAAATAGACATTGAATCCCTCTTGGAATTATATGCTCTTTCATATTTCATAAGAGGTTTCTCATTATCTCGCCAAAAATGCTAGGAACCTGAAGTTAAATCTCAACCAAAACTATATGATCCCTTTAAAGTAAGAAAGCCTTTGAAATACAAGGTTTCACATTTTTTCATGAAATTTTGTTGATAAAACTGTCACAGGCATATATGCAAATGAGTTGAGGTGATATCATTGCCTCACAAGTTTCCCACTTCCTTTCTTACAAATCTTCACAAAATTCATGCACGTCACGAAGCTCCGAGGTTATAGATGTCCGATGCTATTTTAACTTTAATTTTGAACATAATCACGACAGAGCTAATGTTGGGCGAGGCAAAGTTCAATTCCAAGAGGGAGAGAATATGTTTTAAACGGGAGACACATCGAGTGAGAGAAATTCAAACACAAGTGGGAGGAGAGTGGGAGATTTTGCAAAAATGGTCTCAAAGCGGGAGATCTCTCACCGAAAGAGGGAGAACTGGAGTCTCTGCGTATAGATGCCACGAGTCAAGTGTCTGCTTCCTCTTGTCCTTGTTAGGACTGTGCGGGATGCCACCGGTGTGGACGTGAACATGAGGGTCGGCGTACACACGGGGAACGTCCTGTGCGGGGTCCTCGGATTGCGCAAGTGGCAGTATGATGTCTGGTCACATGACGTCACGCTGGCCAATCATATGGAGAGCTGCGGGGTTCCTGGGTAAGTCTTGACCGAGTTAAAATTCTTTGTTTTCTTTCTGTTCATCATAAAGTAGGACTGGTTCAATCACAAACGGGAATATATAGAATGTTCCACATCTGCTGATTGTATTATCCTGAATCTGATTACATGATGATACGTCAATGTAGGGCAGTTTGTCTATCAGTTGCAATGATGATAGAAGACGTAATTGACAGGTGGGAAAGGCATTCTCAATCAGGACAAATTTCCCTTTTCAATCTGTATTTCAAAGAAATAGGAAAAAGCATGCTTAATGGGGAATGTTTAGTTGTTGTTTTTTTTAATTATATATATGTGTGATAAGAAAATGCATGAAGTATAAACAGAAGTATTAAAGAATGTAGGTCCTTCTTTGTGAATTTAGAAGGATGAGATATATGCACAGAGAAAATTTTAAATTAAAGCATTATTTTTTTCAATAGAGAGGTGATTAAACTCTCTAAACAGCATCCAGATGCTGAGAATGGCTTGAAGATCCTCAGTAGAACAAACCACTCAGTGTGGTGTCAAAGCTGTGGAATCAAGGTTGCAATCTTTGCAGTGCGATTGTTTCCATTCCGCTCTGTCCTTCTCTCAAGCTGACGGCTTGAATCTGATACGAATTCCCGCCGCGTTATTAGATTTGTCGGTTGTTCTAGCTGCAGGTGTTGTTTCTAATCGAATCACAAACTTCACAGCAGCATAGATATATATTTTCTTGTTTCTGCCCAAAATTTTGATATGGAGCGGATGTTTTTGTGCAAGCGATATGCGTGACAAAGAACATTGCAAAGTCATGCAGAATGGCAGCCGAATAAGACAGAGCTGCACTGGCACTGATTGTATGTGAGAATGACAATTGAATTAGCCACTTCTCATATGTCCTCATGCTCTTTTCATGCAGGTTTAATGATCACCAGTGAACAGTCCAAAGCACACACAAAAAAGCGGAAATTTGTCAAATTGCATCAACTCTTCATTCTGAATGTCGTTCATGTGTATTTGAGAATATGGATTCCTCACTGGTGCATTTATGAGAAAGAACGTACTTGATATTGAAATTTTTATTTCACAATCAAAGGCTTTACTTTACCTCCCCTCAATTCATGATGGCGTTTACAGAAAGACTCTGAATTTTTGAATGACCAAAAACACCACTTGGTTCCTTTCACCTGCATTTTAGAACCAAGGCTTTATGTTCTCCTTGCTCCTGAATGATGTTTTCAAAAAGTCTTCAAATTCCTCTTTACTGAGCATACTGACACCACATTGTTCACCTCGCAATTGACCTCAGTAGTGTCGACATGAAGATTTCTGAAAGCATTGCAATCATTCAGACCAACTGTTGTCTCTTCACAGGCTGTTCTTGCAAACATAGTTCCTTAAAAACCAACATTCTCAAAAGTATTCTTTATTCATAGAATATACTGATTCCTTTATTGCCTTTCTTTTATTGGCGGTTTTCATATTTTGTGTGCTTATCCAAGTCTAAGCTGTTGGATGCTCAGGTGGCTATTTCTGAATGCTACGTGTTTGCATGGACTAGTGTACACATATCAGCTCTTAGGTTGAGATTATCAGGTACACGCATCTCATTTCATGTTACAACATGAATGATCCTACTGCTGAACAAAAAAGTGCAGTGAAAAGGTTGGCAGTACTTACCAAGCCATTTTAACTTAATTAGACGTGAATTACCTCACAGTATGTCTGTCTGTCTGTCTGTCTGTCTATCTGTCTGTCTGTCTGTCTATGTGTGTTGATGTTGTTGTTTTACAGGAGAGTGCACATTACCCAGACAACCCTCGACAACTTAGGAGGAAAGTATGACGTCGAGCCGGGCAGAGGTCATGAGAGAAGTGAATACCTGCGGGACACGGGCATCAACACATTCTTCATCGTCAACCCCAAGGCAAGGACTTTTAATAGAGAACCTTGAGATTTGAAGAATCACTAGCTGTAGAGATGACAGCTGTAATTGGTTTGGGCTTTTATGGTGAGGAGGAAAAGCTGGAAGAATAGAGAGTGTTCCATTCTATTTATTGTACCCCAGATATCACTGCCAGAGAAAATGTCCACCTCAACTTTATGTTACCATCTTATCATCTTTGTGATAAATGCTAGGTGCAAGATGCTCAAAATTAATGCCTGCTCTTTTTTTTTTTTTTACTAATTTGTAATGATGTTTGGTATTTCTTCAAATGTTGAGAATGAGGTTGGTCAAGATAGATATTTTTCAATTGCTCAATCATCAACCGGTCACATTTGGACGAGGAGGTTTCTTTCATCTTGTATCTTCCCTATGCAGTCAGCCACAACGGACCTCCTGCAGACCCAAGCAGCGCCCCAAGACCAGCCCCGTGGGAAGACGTCGCGCCGAATGGCCCGTTTCCTGGAGTCCTGGTCTGGGGCCGACAAACCCTTTCAGCAGATCGCCACCATGCCTGTACCAAAATCCATTGGCATTTCTGTGAGTCAGAATAACCTTGCGATATTCATATTCACCTTGCTACCAGCTACACTTTGTGAAGGCAATATGAGAAGATGTCTTGTCAAAATACAGATTGTTGTTCGTACATGTAATATAATGATGATGACATTTTCACTTGTGCAGAGAGATAATGCATGTATACCAGTTGTAGTACACTTTAAAATCCAGAGAGCGCATTCTGGGGTGTGAACATGTGTGATAATGTAAGCAGACATTTTATCTTTTTTACTAAACTATGTCTTGAATAGAAAGTATATTTATGGAAATACTTGTATGTATAGTGCTGTTCAACATAATAATCTGATCTAAAGTAACCTAATTGATTTCCTATTTATTCATTTCTCCTCTCAGGGTATCCATGTTCTTAATGCTTGCCTTATTCCATTTAGCATTATGGATCACAATACAAGGTATTTAGTCCAGATATTTTGATTATATAGATACTTTTATGAAACACATATATGCACACACAAACACACACAAATTGCCTCCCAATGTATTTATGTCATTTTCACATCATGTACCTTTCCACTCTGTGATCAGTCAGGTATCATCTACAAGAGTCTCAACAAACAGTGTCTGTGTGTTTACTTTAAAACTATAAATTTTTGCGTGTATGAAAGTCTTGCAAATTTCGTTGAGGAGCCAATATTAGCGAAAGTAAAATGATGAAAAGTTTTGTCTTCACAGTGCAACGAATGCCGGTGTCAATTGTTCGTAGTTTTGATTAGAATTGATTTAATTTTGATTTCTGCATTTTTTTTTCGGCCAACATAAACGTACATTGCAAAGATTTGTTAAATATAAATACTAACACATGCAGAGTATGTAAACACTGCCGTTCTTTTAGAAGTGTGACCCCACTTCTTATTCAAGTGATTTCCATGATCTGTTCCATCATTCTATTTGCTTGACTGTAATATCTTTGTAAGAGTCAACTTCAACAAGACAAACAAGTGGAGTTCTGCTTTAGTGACTGCTCCACAGTGAAAACATCATTAGGAATACAATAGGACCATTCCCTTCCGCTGAAAAAGAGAACGTTCATTTTTTTCTGACATTAATGGAATGATTCATAGAACCTATCTAACAAATGATTTCCGTGCTCATCGACCCTGAATGGGCTGACACACAAGTAAAGTGCAGCCAGGATGGATGTCAATCATCCCTTTATCTCATCGTACCAAGGGAGATGCTCGCATCTTTGTTAATTGCAATGAACCTCCATGAACCAATATACATTGTACATCACCCACAGTCATAGATGCTGCCAAGTAATTATTCCTACATTACATTGTACTTGGAGTGACAAGGGAACTTTTGTGTTATTAGTCCTTTTGTCATTGATTCATTCATTCATCCATCCATCCATTTATCCATCCATGCATACATTCATTCATTCATTTATTCATTCATTCATTCATTCATTCATTCATTCATTTAACCATTCATTCATTCATTCATTCATTCTTTCTTTCTTTCTTTCTTTCTTTCTTTCATTCATTCATTCATTCATTCATACATTCATTTGTTTATTTATTCGTTCATTCATTTATTCATTCATCTACCTTTCCATTCTTCCATCCATTCATCCATCTATCCATCCACTCTTTCATGTACACATTCATTCATTCTTCCATTTATTTATTCTTTTATCAGTTCAATCATCCATTCACCCACTCATTTGTCCATGCCGCAAGATATAGCCAAGTCCCGTCTTAGTGATTCCCCCAAGAAATGGCTGTTATGCAGGGAGGGAACAAACCTAATGCTGAATTTATTGGCAGTGTTAACAATTGAAAGACGTCTGTACATATGTGTAGAGCTCTAATCAGTTCTGAGAAAGGTTATACAAGTATCTTGCCCTCTCTTTTCTCCCTTGCTCTTCAGAATACATCGTCAGTCAGTCATGTTTGACAAGAGAGTTAATGAGCGTATGCTGGAAGCCATAGAGGCCATCAATTCTCAGAAGTAAGTTTTGATGAGGCTGATTTTCTGTGCATGTTATGATGGCCCCCTTGTGTAATAAAAACATTGCAGCTCAAATGTATGTGACAAACACGTCCGCAGGGTCCGGGTTACACTGTTGCGTGACGCAAAATTAGATGATGGATGCGTCAATCGACTTTTGAAGCAATTGCTTTTGAATTAGCTGACTCCCCAATGTCATAAAAGTATTCATTGCTAGGATAGGGAGATTGTGTTATACTTAACATCATGATCTAAATGTGCTTATATTTCCAGTGTGCTTTTCTCTTCATTGTATGAAAGTTTTTTTTTATATATTCTGTTTTTCCTTAGCGTTGTTCTTTTATGTCCACATTGAACAGATTGATGGTAGTTTCTAGATATTTAGTTTGTAAAATGTTTCTGGAGCATACCTTTCCGGTGAATTTATTGATTTGTATATTTATTTGTGTGTGATATGTGTTTTATTTTGTGTTTCTTAGTCAAGTAATGTTTAAATGAAGTGAATGCTTGATAGTACTTAAAGAACTAGTCCCCCACCGACCCCCCCCCCCCAAAAAAAAAAAAAATAAAAAATAAAAAAAATTTTAAAAAAATGAATGAATTAAAAAAAAATAGATGAAGCCATTCAATCCTGGTTTTCATAAGAAAGAGTGAAATCATACTGAATTTTTGTTGAGATCAGATAACTAGAAAATTTTTTATCTGTTTGTCATAGATGGGTGGTCAATGTAGCTGTGAGTCTAATTGGAAGGGTGTACAGAGTACTTCTTGTGTGAATATGTTTGTACTGTAAAATACTGAACAGGGAGATATCAGCTTACAATTCATGTTATATTTCACCATTGTATGACTGTCATTATGGTTCCAAAACTTGACCAGAAATTACCTAGATATAAACTTCCAATATATTTTTTGTAAGCTGTTTTGAAACTATAGGAAGAAAATGTTCAAATTTTGGATATGCTTATTTACATATTTTCATATAGCTGTAGATTGTAATTACAAATACTAATTTATACTCATATGATTTTAATTTCATGTTGCTATATTATGTAGCAGTCTATTCTCACTTGGAATTTATAGTAATGAAGATGACACAGTAGACAGGTTTCATCACACAACTCATTTTAAGGATTAATAATAACTCTTCAGTTCTACTGATGGGCCAGACTTCGTAGGGACAGACAGAATTGGACAGTAGTGTTTTAGCTTTCATTGTTCTGCAACAACCCTGTGCACATGACATGTTATAAAATGAATATTGAACACATATTTGCTTGCATTTACAGGCCATGGTCCCGCTCAGAAGACATTCATAGAGGAACCATGTTCTTCCGAGAGTCAAACTATGAACGAAAGGTGAGGTATCACCTCCTGAGCACACCTCTTTATACAGGCATTAAGGTTTTGTCTGCCTACCTACCCTCCCCATCATTTGGTAAAACTCTTTCCCCAGAATCATGACGCGAAATTCTGCCGCTGAAACCTTTGAGTTCAGACTGAAAATTGTGTGATTTGATCACAGTGACTCATACCATTGTGGTTTGTGTAAACAGGAATGTCATTGTAATCGTTCGTTTTAGTCCCAAATTCTGTTGTTTTTTTCTCCTTTAATGATCAATCTTAAACTTTGCTATGGTCATTTTGTTTGAAATGGCCTTGAGAGACCTTGTACAATTAAGATGTTGATAGCAGTAATGATGACAAAAATGATGACAAAAATGATGATGATGATGTATACAATGGTGGTTTAATGATAATAAAGATAATGATGTGGTAATGATAGTGATCTTGATGTTGTTATGATAATGACTATGGTAATGATGTTAAGGCCTGCCATTATTGTTACCACTATCCCAGCATTATTGGGCACCTGTTTTCACTTCCGAGGTCAAAATGGATGTTGGTGCACGGGTGTTTGTACTTGGCAGGAATTGAAGTTATGATTACTTATCTTTGAAACAGAGACCTTCTCATTTGAATACTATTCAAATGATTTTATTTCCATATAAAGTAATACAAAATAAAGTACATAATGCTTACATGAGTACATAATATTTTAAGGAATTTTGAATCACATAAGCTTCAACAAAATATGGATACAATTATAGTAGGACCTGATATCAACTTTGCATAATCCAAGGTGTTTTTTCTTGGTGTGACATCTTCCTTCCATTTATCACAAAAATAGCATTGTTAGTGTTGCAACTGATTGACAAATTGCCCTGCATCGACGTAAATCGTCAATCAGTTGCAATGAAAACATCTCGATGGAAGAATTTCATGAATTTGAATTGTTAGTGTTGGTTGCATATTATGACTGTAATATATTTTTTGTGCCCCATATTTGATTTTCTTAAAAAAATTAAATTAGTTCATGCTCCTCCATGATGCCTCCTTCAAGTACTACCTGGTCTGTGTCTTCGTCGTCTTCGCCTGCCTCGTCATCTCGCAGCTGCTCACCCAGCCAAAGCGCCCTCTACTGTTCGCCGTCTTCAGCGTCTCCTGTCTCCTCCTCCTATTCCTCATCCTCATCGCCATGGCTGAATACATGAAGGTGAGAAAGGAGGAGGACTGAGATAGAGGGATGGATCAAGGGAGGGAGGGAGGAAACCTTGAAAGGAAAATCACTGATTGGAAGAGTGGGATGGTGTAATTGATATACTTATCTTGCATCTTTTTACTCATCGGCATGTCACCGTGATGAGCTTGCAGACATTTAAAGCTGAGAGAGCTGCAAAATACTTGTGTCAGATTCATTAAGATGAGAGATGTGAAACTTCTTTATTTTCTTGGAGGATCAATGATGTTGCCATCCTGACTGTCTCTGAGCCAATAAATGAAGTCTATGGATGTTTTCTATTTCAAAACTATAGGGCCTACAAGCTGCACACACTGAACATTGCCAGTTTGCATCGTAGAGTTACATTCGTATACTGTACACGCCATATATTTCGCGAGTCTAAATTTTTGCGAATCAGGAATTCCCGACGATTTCCCAAGTGGTTAAATTCACGATCACGGAGTCCTGTACTGAACGGAGAAATGTACATGCGTACGTCACATCCCCATCGGGATCGGAGTCAATATTTTCCTGTGTCTTTAATTTCACGCCTAGCACCCGACTGGCGAAATTCGCGAATATAAAAACCTTGCGAAATATTCAGCGTATACAGTATACTGATGCCATTTTTGTGACAAGAAACCTAATTCGGGGCTGGCAAACAGTGTGTAACAGTGTGTAAAAGACCATACGTGTGTTTACCCCATTCCCTTCCACACTCTGAAATCAATGTACACTTTGTACACCACCCGGGAGGTTACCAGTGGCAACAGTTTAAAAAACAACAACAACAACAGGAAAAAACCCAACCAAATACTGAAAAGGCAAATTTCCCGGCAAAGCTTCTGCAATGCTGATAGCATGATAAATTTTATAGGAGATGTTACCATGGATATCATAAGGGTATACATCTATTTTGTAATACATCCTATTTTACTATTAAAAAAAAAAAAAAAGTTATAGGTCGTGGAGTTCATTTTATAGTTAGTTTGAAGTCATTGTGTAAAAAGTGTGTGGCAACTACCACAGCACAGCAGGGTACATAGGCAACCACGTGAAGGGCTGTTAGAATCAATTCTCCTCTACCAGGCAATCTTTCTGTGTGTGCTTAACCCTATCATACCCACCCACTTCAAAACTCCAATGACATTTTACACAGACAAAAATGCAGGTTGTTGATGGCAGTGAGGGATTTTATACTTTGTTTCTGTCCCTTCAGTGCCATGCCAAGCTCTCCATGAAGTGGCTGGTGAGACTCATCCAGAACAGGTGGTGGCTCCGGAGACTGATGGCAAGCATCGCCATGGCAACGCTCCTCGTCATATCATTCATTAACTTGGTATGTCATGTGTGGTCTTGGGTATGCAGACAATGTCTAAATAGATCTGTTCTATTTTGAGTGGATTTTTTTTCTTTTTTTTAGCCAAGAGATACCCTTTCCCCATCCATGCTGCCTGATCACAATTTGTGATGGTGTTTCTGATGATACCATAATATCTTCCCAACCCCATGGGGTTGTTTGAATTTTACTGCTGCATGATTCTTGAAGGGACATCATTGTGTGCATTGCTCAAAGTCACTCGAACAGAATTTGTGTGGAAATTTGCATTGCATGGCTAACTGCTCCATAAAAGCAAATCCCATATAATGTGTGTGTGGGGGGGGGGGGGGGGGGGGGAGGGGGGGTTGTGACGAAAATAAACAAAATTTCACAAAGCTGTTGAAGACCAAGACAACTAAGAGTCAACCCATGAATACTAGTTGTGGAACAAAGTATAGTTAATCAAAATAATTTCCAAAGTGGTTATTTTTTACCTATCAGGTGCTGCATAAATTCTTTATTGATAAGTCTGAAGTATGAATGAACCATTGCAGTGTCTGCTTTCTTTGCTGTGTTTGTCCATGTTTTCATGTCATATTTCGTATGCTTCAAGATCCCGTTGGTGTTCTTGAGTTAATAACCTTGACACCAACACACGCTTGTTTCTTGCTTTGCTTTCAGGTAGAATGCAAGACTGTCCCAGCCTGTTCAGCCAATAGGACGGAGCCTTACGTAGACAAGAGTGTCTACGAACAGTCTGTTGGACTGGGCATCTCCAGTGCCACGCCCACTCCCAACATCTCCACCGGTGGAGGACAAGGAGACACGCCCATCTGCACTTTGCCCTCTGTGAGTTCATGTCTTATATGTGAGACCTCTTATTTTTCTCAAATCTTCAAACCTAGTCTTCCTTCATTCCACCTCTTCTGTCAGACCCCTCCGTTCATCTTCCTCTATCCAATTACTTCATGGCCCACATACAAACCTGTTATGGTGACCGCACCTTCTCTTAATTGCCCCCACCCTTCTGAATAAACTCCCTCTTCATATTCAGAATGCCTCATCTATTGAATCATTTACAATTCTTCTCAAAATGCAACTTTTAAACAGTTTTTTTTTTTCTGGAGGTGCACACAGTTAGTTATTGTTTATTGTATCACATATGTATTTGTTTTCTTTGTGTTATTGTTATTTTGTTTTTTAATTGTCCTCATGTTATTGCATTTACTAGTTTTCTTGTATAAATAGCACCAGTGCGCTTAGAAACACCCGTATAAAGTGTCATGCAATCTATAAATGCAATTTTAGTAGTAGTAGTAGTAGTAGTAGTAGTAGTAGTAGTAGTAGTAGTAGTAAAGAACCAATAAGGTCTCTATTTTAAGGGCAGATCATGAAAGAGGAGATTCAGATTTCGCATGATAGATAACTTGTCAAACTTGGCTGCCCCTATAAACCCGCTAGGGTAAATGGGAAAAATTGTAATTGGTCAGAATGCTACCTGTTAGCAACAGAGGGCTTTGAAGTCACAGATCTGTTCATTAAGCCTGCTGACTCACCCTTTATCGTGCTGGAATGTTTGTGTGCAGGGGCGGATCCAGGAATTCTGAAAGGGGGGGGGGGGAATTCCGAAAATATTTCCAAAAATGTTTCTGGTGCTACTTCCAGATTTTGTCAGCTGACAAGCAAAAAAAAAGAAGAAGAAAAAACACGCTTCAGTGCACACATCTTTTTTTTTTCTTGTGCCACTTCCGGGTTTCATTGGCTGACAAGCAAAAAAAAAAAAAAAGGCTTCAGCCAATTTTCTGCTCCCACTACAATCAGCTGCCAAAGATAGTTTCTTCAAAAATGAAAGGGGAGCACCCGCTCCCCCTTTCATTTTTTTTTTTATTTCTTTTGTTTTAAGAAAAAATGGGGGGGGGGAGCATACCCCGGCGCTCCCCTCTGGATCCGCTTGTGGTGTGTGTATGTGTCTGGGGGGTGGGGGGTGGGGAGGGTTACTGGGTCAATGGCAACCACTGTAAGAGTTGTCACACTTATAACAATGTTGTTTTCATGATTCTGTCCAAGTACCAGAGCTGGGTTGAACTATAGTTTTGTTTGGGGAGGGGGAGGGGGAAAAGAAAAAAGACAAGATATGTTACTCCTTTTCTCACACTGTTGTGTTGTTTCATTTTTCTTTGTCTCCATTGGTAGAGAAAATGTAATTGTTAGTTTGATGTTGCTCGTATACCTCTGTTTACCTTGTACTATATCATTGTTACATTTGCTGTGACTTTTTTCTGGACACCACAGAAGGTTAGTTGTGCCCTGTGGACACATTGAGTATGCCCATCCCTCCATTTCCAGTACATCAACATTGTATATTTCACATTCTCATTTCAGAGGGAAAATCAGTTAATGCACTGATACTATTTTTGTTGTTGTTGTTGTTGTTATCATTGTCGTCGTCGTTGTTGTTGTTGAGCAGTACGCAACTGAGTAAGGCCATCCAGGCTGTGTCTGCTACTATATCGTTATGTTTCTCATTTTCTTGTTGTGTTGATCAAGTTAGAAAATGAATGTAAATTATGATGCATATACTATAATTTGGAGTTGTTATTTTTCGCCTTGACAGGTGTATCCACTCTGCAGCATGCTGGCCCTGCAGACTTGTCTCCTCTTTCTCCAGATTGGTTTCAGTGTCAAGGCGTTCATTTTGCTCACCGGACTGGCGGTCAATTGCCTGGTGTTACACTACACCCACTTGACGGTGTTTGACTGTGCTGACGTTAATGAATGCTACCCATTCAAGTGAGTCATGGAGAGCGACAGCGTTTGACACCGGTATACACTTAAGTCAACACCGGATGATGTTGTAATATTATTGAGAAACTGCGGGCTTAGTGTGAAGAACTGGTCTTTTGAAGTATAAGTGTATAGATATGTATGAAAAATAGGATTGGTAACACTACTCTGCACATCTGGAGTACCTTAGAAATTATTATTGGACAGTAAGACAAATATGAATATTTGTCACATTTGATTATTCTGACCGTAAAGCTTTGCTCTGAAACATGGCACTGGAATTGTTTTTATTTGACAGTGATTATCTTATTTTTTAAAATGAAATTCACAAGATGAGAGAAGAAACATATAACTGATTGCATTGACATTGTTTTTTCTTTACCACTGGAAATCTGACTTTTTGATAGTGAATTTACAAGACAAGACAAGAAGCTTAGATCTGATTGTTTTGATTCATAGTTCTACAAGCTAGTAGTTTGGAAGAAAAAAACAAAATTTATTATGTATGTGCGTTGTTAATTTTCAGAAAGTGGAAATTTAAGTATTGCAACTGCATTGTGAAGTTTTGACTAATATTGCCTGGCTCTTCTATTTGTTCCCTCCTTTTTCTTTTTCACAGATACTATCACTACATTCCAACCAGGGCCCTTGTTACTGTCCAACTGGTACTGCTGGTAGTTATGCTGCTCCTCATAGACAGAAGAGTATGTCATACATTAGTAATGGGATGGTATTGGGATGCTGAGTAGCAGCAAAATTGACATTTGATCCACACTGTATAGTAACTGTGGACTTAGATGCAAAAGATATCAAATGAGAGATATCCATAGTTTTTATGGCATGATTGTATGTACATGCATAACCGATCTCGGGACAAATTTAATACAGTTTCTCTTGTCAATGAGTAGAAGAGGTTGTAATTAGTCTAATAGTTATGTTTATATGAGAAAATGGTAACTACAGGAAATTTACAGGCCTAAAGACAATTTCTGACTTAAACTTCAAAAATATTTTGACTCCAAGAAAAATTATAACATTTGAAAATAAATCATAAATTTGGTGTTTTTGTTTTTTTGCTTTAGTCATCACTTACGGTAAAATTTTGTTGAAATTATGATGTATGGTTTATTTAAAAAAAAAATGATGATTGTAATGATGATGATGACCAACATTTATATAGCACCATTTATCTGTATTCAACATTCAACATTCAAAATCAAAGTTTGAAATCAAGGTGGGAGTGCTGACCCTGTTTCCATTTTGTTTTGCCGTTTCCTTCCCGTTCTGAATTCAGATTGAGTACACGGCCCGGCTGGGGTTCCTGTGGCAGATGAAGTACCGGGTGGAGCGGGAGGAGGTGGAGACCATGGAATCCCTAAATAAGGTCCTCCTGGAAAACATGCTGCCCAGCCACGTGGCCCAGCACTTTGTCAAGCAGAGGATGAAGAGCGATGTGAGTATCTGCCCCGCCCAAAACCACCTTTTCATCCCCCTCCACCTCACGTCAATTTGGTATCAGATCTTAAAGGTCCTGTTAACCTTCGGGAGCAGTGATGTAAAAAATGTTCAAGATGTTACATATCATGCATATGTGTAGATCTGTTGTACAATACCACAAAACATCCCATCATATAAAATTTTTGTAATAAAGCCTAAAATATAAGGAAATATCAGTATCTTTCTCAATAAACCGTAACTGTAGACAGTTTAGTATGGAAACATTCTTATTATAACCATTGTTCACATTCTGTATATTTATCAATATGTAACATTGATTTTACTGATCCAAATTGTAAGAGTTTTTGTTTCTATCCCTAACTCACATTTTGGAACTATTTTAAAGCACTCATGTTAAAGGAAAATGCCCATTTACTGTATCTTCTGCAAAAACAAAAAACATAAGATAAACCAATCTGATGTAAGAGCTTGTCATCACTCTGATTGCAAAGTGCAAAATTACGGCAACAGAGAAAAATTGTGAGATATTGTACACATGAGCAGTGACCTCAACAACTTGACGGACTGATTTTGCTATTACACACATTTCCCATGGACACCTGCGAGAGTATTCTTTTGACTCATCTTCAACAAGTTAATCATAGGCACTTAACCCATTGAGGACGGACTGATTTTACTTCAACACACATTTCCCATAGACACTTGCCCGAGTATACTCATGACTCGTCCTCAACGGGTTAAAGAAATTGTCAATTACCCAGTCTATATCAGCATGAGTGGTAGATACTTTGGTTCTGGGTGGTCAGTTTGTGACAGGAGAGGTGTTTCATATAGTGAGCAAATTTGAAGATGCTCTTTAGTAGTATGTGATCTCCAAAAACATATACAGTATGTAACACTCTGGCATGGGCATTACACACATGGAAAAAACAAACAAACAAACAAACAGATGCATGTCATATCAAGTTTTAATTGGGTTATCAATTAGCATATGCTGCCTTTTACCACATGCATACAGATAGTGTGGCTTGGAGCTATAGGGTTGAGTGTTTTTCCCCCCAAGGAAATACGTAGGCACATTCACATGGTCATTTGATATGGATATGCAAGTTTTGGGTGTTGTCACTTCATAGCTTGCGTGAGCTAAGAGCTCAAGTGAGTTTTCATGTGGATAGTTTGGTTTTTTTTTTTTCTTTCTTTTTTAAAATCAGTATATGTCTTCAATCATCAGTCATCTGTTGTGTGTCGGCTATCATCAGTTGTTGGTTGCCCGGGAATGTTTCGCATTTTTATCTTCTACTTAAAACAAACAAACAAAAAATCAAACTTCGCTAATGAGTTTAAACCAAACATGTCGGGAATCATTCTTAGATGCGTACTGACACAAAATTAGGTCCTGAGGTAGCCCTTTTCCCCCAAACCCAAACAGAGTAAATCTGATACATCAACATCATCATGCTCGCATTCTGTTTTTTAATCATTCCTTTATAGGCAAAGAAGGCAAATTTTTCCTAGAGACTCTGAAAGAGATTTGAAATGAACTAATAACATACCCTAGAGGGGCACCAGAAAAAGGTTGCATCAGTGCATCAGATCAAGCTCCAGTGCCGACCCCAAACCCCATCCCTGTTTTTAACCTCCTGCCCCCATCCCCACACAATTTTTTTTTTTTGTGCTGGAGTGAGCCCTCTATGTGCATAAGCAACACAATGATCAAGCTGCCTCATCTCAAACCAGGCACTGTCCAGTGTGCATTCTGCAAAAAGTGGTAAACTGTTCAACATTTGTCATCTGTACTGCCATGATATCAAAATTTCTAACTATGCAAATTGTATGCATGGATCAACATTGCACATACATTGTAAACTTTCACTTTTAAAGTCTGTTCATCTGAACCATATTTCGTAATTTTCTTGTTCTCATTCCCCCTCCGTTGCCCGAAGCAGTATTTGACCGACCCTACACAGGATCTGTCTGTGTGGAAAACAGGACTTTTGGGGAGCAGTGGTGATGTGAGTTGAAGGGGGAAATGATTAAAATCGCATTAAAAGAAAATAATCCAAAACCTAGTAACCAGAAAGGTAAATTGCCTGAACACCAGACACAGTGTGTTTTTGCATTTGTAGAATTCTATTTTATATTCTTATAGATAAAAGCAGCATAGTTCTTAGTTTGTTTGTCGTTTACTTGTTTGCTGTCCTGCCTGTGTTGCATTGCAAGGCCCTCCATCTTTAAATATTGGTGTGTGCACTCTGTCCATCAGCAAAGTGGATTTCTGTTGATTGCATTCCCTACCAGTCTGAGTCAGTTTGACAAGCAGAAATTCATGATTATGAATAGAAAAACAAACAAGTATGAATCCTAAATACAATATACCATTACTTCCAAAATTACATCAGTCCAAAAGCCTTGATTTGATCACTTCCTATCAAAAATTTACAGTGAGCTAAAAAAAAAAAATGATGATAGTAAAAAAGTACAGTATACAACATGTTCTGAAGACAATCTATCCTAACTTGCTTTCTGGTCAGAGCGATGTGTACATACAAACTAAAAAATGTGGCAACAAAACTGTACTTAAGTTGGGTTTAAGTGGTGTTTTTCTAAGCTTTAGGGAGTTCTTTACCTAGTAGATTGAATGTTATTAATTTCTGCAAACCAAGAGGCAGTTCTATTTGAGAAAGAAAACAAAAATCACACACAACAACACATAGAGCCCTTTGCAGGAGACCATGCATACACAGACTCTACTGGCTTGGTTTAGACAATGTCTCCAGGCAAAATCTTGATCTGAGCATCTCAGAAGACATGCACTTCCTAACCTTCAATTGATATACACAGTAATTAATGGCTCAAATAGCAACTGGTAGCATGCATAGATCTGTCTCATTATTAAATGCACAAAGAAGATTTCAAACTGGGATGTGATAGGATGACATGATAGTACCTGTGTCATACAGCTGTATCTTTACTCCTCAAATCCTCTAGGGAATTTTGCTGCAGGAATTATTATCCACTTTATTGTAGACATTACATTGGCACCTATGAATTTCACTGCCTTTTTATTTTAGAGAAGAATGAGATGGAAATTGTTGAATTCATTATTAAAAACTGCAGAAAAGTAGAAAGAATTGAAAGAAAATTCTCCATTTTCTGAGAGAGGCAAATTTACCAAAGTGCAACAAACCTATCATAGGTTTAACACTTCAGCAGCTTTTGACAAGTCTGACACTGAAGCATAAAATTATGAATGAACAAAAAAAATCCCTGAGATGTGTTATTCTGCTTCATGAATTATCAATAATGAGGATTAAAAAAATTGTAGTGAAAAGACACAGTACTAAAACAAGAAGACTTGGTTTGGGGAAATGGATGGATTAGAGCCTACCAAACTTGGTGTACATAAAGAGCTCTGTCTCAAACCTTTTCAAATGACCTTCCTTTAGCCTGATTGCATTCAAGAACTGTTGGTCATTGCCTCACTTTCATCAGTCTGTAGCAGAGCCAAGTATTTAAGATTGGTCAGAGTATATGTCATTCATTCCACAAGTATGCATTGTGTTACAATCAGGATGTGAGCTTGCAGAAATTCTTTGTACAATTTCCTCATGTGTTTCAGTGCTACTTTGTTATGTTAAAGTTTTCACTTTTAGCCAGCCATTCATGTCATTCTTCTGTACTGCAACTTGTTTGTAATCTTAAGGAATTTGAAGTGTGAACTCTATACAATAGTTTGATTCAGTATATTTCCCGTGAGTTTATTTCTTTGTGTGTTTTGTATTGCATTTGTTACTTTACCAGCTTTACTGTAATGACAAAGTATGTCAATATGTTTATATCATTGAGATGACTGATCCACTGTCAGGTAAAGAAGACGTAAGAATGCAAAGTCTGGACGATACATCTTCAGATATTGCTACCCTTATGACATTGATCATGAGTATGTTTTATCTGGACAAAACAAATTCATATGATAGTTCTGAGTTGTCTTCAATTATTACCATTCAGTGTGAATGTTGCAGTGAAAGTACTTTATCAAGAGTCAGCATATCATTTCCTCCGTACATTATAGTTTAAGCCTTTTGTGTGTGTCATTTGTCAGACCTTCTGTGGGCCACAGTATCAGCTGCCCTCTTTTACTTTGAGCATTAGATTGTTACAGCCACAGTATGCTATTGTGTCAGTTACATCCAGTACATACCTTCTTCATTTGTCGATATGTTAGAATCTGCCTTAAAACAGCAACCTCTACCTGTCCATTTAACTATCTATCTGTCTGTCTATCTATCTGTCTGTCTGTCTATCTATTTATGATATTTATTTATTTATTTATTTATTTATTCATTTATTTATCTATCTATCTGTCTGTCTATCTGTTCATTTATCTACCTATCTATTTGTCTGTCTCTCTGTCTATCTGTCTAATTTGTCTACCTATCTATCTCTCTTTCTATCCAACTACCTATCCCAGTAGCCTTCCTTTCATTTGTATATCCTTCCAGCCATCTATTAATCTATTTTTTTTTTTAGCTTGTACTTCTACATACTCACCAGTGTGTTACTGTACCAATCTAGATTGTGAGTTTCATTGCGAGTGGTATCTTCCTGTAATTCTGGACAGTATAAACCTTTTTACAAGTCTGGCTTTCTGCCTGCCAAGACATTTGCCATGTGTGAAAACAATCTGATTTTTTTTTTCCTGTCTCTACAGTCATACCTCTTTTCCCCACCTAAATCCATAAAACTCAAGCCTGCATATGTACTATTGAAGATTAATGAGCAAGTAAAGAAAATACAGTCAAAGCTATCTGTAGTGGCCACCTATCAACAAAGGCCAGCTTGTGTGTTTTTCCCGAGAGGCTGCTGATCTGACAGTACTCAGGATTCTTGTCAGCTGACAGCTAGTTCATCGGAGTAATAAGAATGTTCAAGTATCATTGCACGTTTGTCCGGTTGAAGTGATTTCTCTATATTGTATCTTGGTTCATTGTGCATGTCTAGCTCTCTACACAAGGTGTAACACAAACATGTCACAAACACACACACACACACACACACACACTTGCACATATACACCAATGTTGGAGGTTTAAATCCTTTCAAACACTCACATTATGTCTCACTTGCCAGAAACATGTGCAAAACCTACAATATTAGTTTAATTGTACACTCTACCATGGTTCTGATCTGTCAGTAGGCATGATAGCAGGTGGACATGTAGGCCCTACTGCAGTCTTTACGAAGTTCACTAGCTACCATTTTAGGCTTATTTTACTTCACAATTAACAAATTAGTGATTCAGACTGTTATCTGATATCTACTTAGTATGCATCCTGGCATTGTAGAATGAACTTTGCACCAATTACAGATAGAAAATAACCTGTTTTCTTTCTCTCTTTCTTGGTCAGGGGGAGGGGGAGAGGAGTAGCCTGAACCAGAAAACAAGCAATCAGGAACAACTTGTATGGGCATTTAAGTCATTGTAATGTATAATTATCATAAACATCTTTAAACACATGCCTTCCTCCAGTATGAGTGTTGAGGAATACAAGTCAGTTCTAGCTCTCTTACTTAATTACTACACTCCCCCCCCCCCCTCAAAAAGAAGAAGAAGAAGAAGAAGAAGAAGAAGAAGAAGAAGAAGAAGAAGAAGAAGAAGAAGAAGAAGAAGAAGAAGAAGAAGAAGAAGTAATCATGACATGCAGTATACTGTTGTTTAAGAATAGGGACTGCCAAGGGGCTGAGGAAACGGTAGGTTTAGACAAAAAATGATTAGGAGAAACTTCAGATTACAAGTACAATGTACCGGTATTTACATGTGAAAATGACAATACATGTACCACCATTTCAAACCATAACGACTCAAGAATTATACCAATTGTTTCAAGTACATGAGGGCAGTGCAGTCCTGTAGGGCGTAGGTGCCAGTGCCCTGGACATTTATCAATCATGGTATCTTCACTAACCTTCCATCCTCCCTCCAGGAACTGTACCATCAGTCTTATAATCTCATCGCTGTCATGTTTGCATCGATACCAAACTTCAAAGAGTTTTACACAGAGACAGATGTGAACAATGAGGGTCTGGAATGCCTGAGACTACTGAATGAGATCATCGCAGACTTTGATGAGGTGAGTGAAAGCTCAGTCAATGTCTTTTGTGCACCTTTTGGTCTCTTCTTTATTTCCTATATCCATCTTTTCAGCTTCCTCTCATCTCACAGTTACATGAGAATATCATATCTTTTGTTTTTTCTTGTATTTATTCTTGTTGTCGTTTCTCAAATAATGCAATCATATTCTCTTGATGGTTAAATGCTGCACAAATGTATTGAAAAGTAAATGATGAAATTCCCCTCAGATTTGTGTATGTGTGTGTGTGCGTGTGTGTGTGTGTGTGTGTGTGTGTGTGTGTGTGTGTGCGTGCGTGCGTGCGTGCGTGCGTGCGTGTGTGTGTTTTAAAGAAAACCTGAATGGATGAGACCATGGAAGTATGTATACACTGTCAGTAATTTTCATTCTGAAACATTATAGCAAGATCATGTGGTCTGTCTGATATTCTCATCTTGCAGATAGTCATTAACACAAGTTTGTTGTTAAAGTGAAATCGAAATCAACATCACTCTGTGAATGTAAGCGCAAATGAGTGAAAACATGAGCGGCATAATCATCATAAAAGGGGCCGAGGAACATTTTTCAGTGTAGGGGCCAACTAGTGATGCAGGACAGGGGATGTCAAGATAAAAAATTCCCCCCTCTCGGCTCAAACCAGGGACCACCTTCCTGCTCAGACAGAACAGGACCTTTGGAAAATCATTGGTGTTGTGGTTCCGCGGCCCTTGAGTAATACCAACATTTGTATGCTATATTAGGCTCAATAGGCTGTGGTGGGTAAGATAGCGTCCTGTGCTTGGCTTGAAAAAAAAAAATTGTAAAGTAAAGTACCCTGGTAACCATTACTGACTTTGCAAGTTTGTGTACAACCATGCAGCTACTATCCAAGCCAAAGTACAGCTGTGTGGAGAAGATAAAGACCATCGGCAGCACGTACATGTCGGCGGCTGGCCTGAAGCAGCCCGAGACGGGAGTAACCACCAAGCAGTCCCTCTACTACGTGGGCGTCCTGACTGAGTTCGCCATGGCCCTGCAGGACAAGTTGGAGCAACTCAACAAGCAGGCCTTCAATGACTTCAAACTCAGGATAGGTAAGAGACTCGATACCTGGGCTATGATAAACATGGGGAATGTGTGAAGGGGGTGGGGGAATTTCACAAATTGAGGTGATTTCACTTCCAGTCTAATTTACAGGCCTCAATTTAAGAGCTTTCTATATTTACTATAAACCTGTATTTATATCCAAATTGCAATTGATATTAGCTGTTATTTGTTGTATTATTTGGCTGGTAATAATAATGATAATAATGGGAGTCTTTCAATGCACCATGTCTGTCACACAGTGACACTCCTGGTGCAGAAAGGTAAGACCTCCTTTTATATTGCTTCATTTGGAAAGAGACACGATTGAAAGAAAACACATAGTTACTGGAACAAAAAAGGTTTGAGTTCTTTCTTGAACAGAAGGAATGATACAGAGGGAATGATATATTGATACATTGAGGTATGTCACATAGTTTGGTTAACTGCATTTCCCAGCTGCAATCATGACTTGAAATCAAGTTCATTCATCTGTTTTCTATTCATTGATTCACTCATGCATTCATACATCCATCCACCCATTCATGCATTCAATTATCGATGTATTCAGTCATTGAGTCACTCATGCCTCAGTCATTCCTTGCATTCACTCATCAATGTAATAAAACTTCATTATCTTTCACCAAACGTTGCCAAAAGGTACAAAGGTGATGATGTAAATTCGTTCATGTCCAATCCAAGGTGATATTTTTTTTTGTTGTCCACATCTTGACCAGGCATCAACCACGGTCCCGTGGTGGCCGGAGTGATTGGGGCCAGGAAGCCTCAGTATGACATCTGGGGCAACGCGGTCAACGTCGCCAGTCGCATGGACACAACGGGGGTCATTGGTGAAATACAGGTAAGTGGAAGATTAGAAGCCTGCACTTCGAAGGGCAAAACTGATCAAGTTTTGGCTTGACGTGCATGGAGGCAGAATTGTGTATAGCAGCCTGGGGAAAGGAGTCTAAACTTTTAAAGACCCTTTGCTGCAACATTATGCTCACAGATATAACTGACTATGAAAGTGTAGAGTCTTGTACAGTCTCCGGTAATTCGTCATGTTTTCCCAAGTAAGACTTAATTTGCCATGTTTTACATTTCACAGACAGGTGAAGTCAGTATGATTCATACATCAACTGCAAATTCAACACACGTTAACATGGGTTTTCCCTTACCGAAATGTAATGATGGAACTAGTCAGTTTCATGTTTTTTTATTTTCATGGTAGTTTCATGCAGAGCAAAATACAGGTGACTCTTGTATTACGAAGTCCTCGTTACCTGCAGTTTTCTTTCGTTGCATCGAAATTCTGTGATACCTCAACAAATAAGGCATATAAAGATCTTAAAGAAAACAATTTGAATTCTTTAATTTTTACTTTCTTCGAGCAAAATTTGTTTTAACATGTTCATTGTAATGGGAATGCCCTGTATATGACAATCTTCCCCCTGCACATTAGTCACACTTTCACTGAAATGTTGTGCCAAATGCTAATAATTCTCATAATGGTATTAAAGTGAGGAGTACATGGGGTAAGCTTTCATTACACTTACAGGAAAATCAAGTGACAATCTCATGTCTCATTCCCAACTTTTGAGGCGTAATCATCCCCAAATATTTGGCATATGATACTCTTGGTCACTGAGCCATCTACTGCAAAGTTTGGTGGATTTTGCAGCCTCTCTTTAGCTTTCTCAGTGGAGTCATAATCTTTTTCACACTGAAGAGATTTTGCCCCAAAGTAGCTGTCAAGATTTGTAACCCTCAAGTTCAGCTCACAAGTCGCGTACTTCACTGAAACGCCCCACATCACCCCTTCAGTGGTGGGGTATTGACACCACTAAGTGGAGATGAAGGTTTGTTGTAGAATAGCAAGATGAAAGATGCAGGTTTTAGAGCTGGTCATTCCCCATTTTGTGTTATTCTTGTTTCTGTTGCTGCGTTTAGGTGACGGAAGAAACTGCCAATGTCCTGATGGAACTTGGATTCACCTGTGAGACAAGAGGCTACGTGTCGGTGAAAGGCAAGGGAAAGCTGAAAACGTATCTGGTGCGGCGGATGAGTCGCTCCATCTCACAGTCAACAAATCTCAGCACCTTCTCATGACGAATGGATGGGTTGCCAATAGCAACAGCTCCCTCATTCCCCTTCTATCTGTAAAGTGTGTTTGAACTTTGATGGTGGTCACATCACGCTGAAATGATGACTATACTTTCAAAAACTTCACAAAAGGTTGTACAGTAATTGCCGAGAAGTCTGTGAAAACTTTGTGGTGCGTAGTATCCATGGCGATGGGAAGAACTCCAGAGAATCATGGATTTTTTTTTTTTTTTTAATGGTTGCCAAAGGAACAACAGTTCAGGGAAAAGGTGCAATTGGATGCTGTCTAGGTGCTGAAAGCTCAAAGTCGTCCACAAGCTGAAAGACTGCAGTGCACAGAAGCTGATAGATGGACACAAGATTATATGTGCTTTGTCACAGCCAGCCATATTTCTTGAGCTGCGAAGGAGATCTAGTTGAGAGATAGAGGTTGGTTCGCTGCCATTATTAAATTCTGCTAGCAAGGAGGGAGTGGATAGTGCATTCATGGAAAAACCCTCACAGATACCTAAATAGATATTTGTATGTTTTCACCAATACTTGATGTGATGTGACTTGGACTTTGAGCTTTGTTATTTAAGGTAGCCACACTTTTCTCTTCTTCTTTTTTTCGGTCACTAGCTACCATGAGGGAAACAATGATTAAAGTTGATTTATTTTGTATAACATTTACTGAATGCATTACATATTTTGTAAGACCGGGTATTGTTTTGTGAAAAAACCCACCATATTCTCAATAGGAAGATGATGCTCGAAGCTGTGAGAATTACACCAATCTGATTGTTTCTCAAGTGGAATGATAAAACCTTAATGAGGTTTTCTGGAAAACGGTATGCACAACAGAGTCATTGATATGGTGTTTTCATTGACAGTATACAATTTTATAGAAGAAGAAAAATGATACACAACAGATGACACACCACCATGTAATGCATCATTCCAGGGTAAATGCCAGCTGAGCACAACGCTAGAATTTTCAATTTCTGTATTTAAAGGTGCCAGTAATTTATCCTTGCAATATGAGCGACAGAGAGCCAACGAGAGTATTTACATGTGCTGTTGTCACCGCACTCATTTGCTGAAAATGTTTCATCACGATGACTACATTCAAATATGTGTAAAGCTCACTTCTGGAACAATTACTCATTATATAATGCCTAGTTCAAACACACTGTGGGTCAAAGTAGCACATTATTGTTTTCAGGATCTTCTACATACAGTGGTTCTCCTCATTCCTATCCATGCCAAATAACAATCCTGCACACAAACTCACAATTCTGTTTGAAAACTGCCAGATTATTTACATGTGACAGAAGTGTCTACTTGGTGCAGTAGTCCATTCAATTAGCTTATACAATTGTCATGACAAACGGAATTAAATTGACCAGGAGCACATGCATGTCTTCACACTCATCAATTTATCTTGTCACATACTTGTTCGTACGTGACCCAGACACCAAATTGGCAACCCTATCATCAAAACCTTGTAAGCTCACGGGCTATCAGCTTCAACTTGCCTGCCGTTTTCATTGACATAATCTATTTAACCCATTCACTAAGAGACGCTGGTATTCCCATAGGCTTTGTGCAAGGATTACCATCTTCCCATGTGCAAAGGGTTAAATGAAAACGGCTCCTAGAAACTGAAAAAAAAAACTGAGACTCCTAACGAGTCGGACAAGCCCAATATTTGGCCGAAAGGACAATGATAGTAAACAGGCAAAACATGACAATGCGACAAGTGAACAAATTCAAGACATCACACCCGACTACAGTAATCAGTTGTAACAAGAGTGGTTCAGATGGTCATAGTCATTCTTTGATAACAGACAAGGATATGTGTAAAATTATGAAGTGTGTGATGAAATACCCCTTGATCCCAGGAATGAAATAGGTTCTAACTCTGAAATTCTAGCTGTATCTCTGTATTAAAGCAGATGCATGTCGTAGGTAGCATATTGCAAATCACAGCAGACATTTTTCTCCTCTTTAGCTGTGAAGAACTTCTTGTGATACTGAATATTTATGACACATACTGTACAAACCAATATTGCAAATGTATGATGACCTAGCATGGGTGACCTTTTACATATTTGTGTTTGAAACAATGATTGGCTTTGTCTTTCAAGAAAACTCTTGATAAACGGATATTATGATCATATGCCTTGGTGACAGGAATGTGCAGTGATTTGGAAAAAAAAAAATTCTGGTACAATGTGGCAGATTTACTTTTGTATTTCAGAGCATTAGATTGTACAAGCTACAAATGTACCTTATATGATTGTGAACAGTGCAACGTACTGATCTTTCACAAGGTCATGACCTTTCTCCATCATTCTTCACATCACCCACCAATCATCTTTAACCCATTGAGGACGGGCTGATTTTGCTACACAGCGCATTTCCCATAGATACTTGGCCGAGTGTACTCGGGACTCGTCCTCAACGGTTTATCTAAAAGGGTCTGTTATTTTCCTCAAATTGACAGCTTGCCTGCTATTATGTCATCACTTTGATTTGACTCGTGGTCACATAGCACAGAGCATGTTTGGAATGAAAACTCACCACCTGAGTGGAGAAAGGTTATGAATCTGCTTTGGTTTTTTAAAAAGAAAAGAAAAAAAATAAAAAGATCAAACCTCCTAATCATCACAGACTTATGAAGTGGGATCAATGATTATGATTTTGACACATTGGTATGCATTATTTAGGTCATTTGTATATCTGTTAGTGAAAGTTTAACTTATGTGAAGACATTGACAATTGTCAAGATATATCAGCTGACTCTGAAAGTTCTTTAGTGATGTCATCTAGCACGTTTTGCAAGAAATCATACATTTATCATGTTTTTTTCTCAACAAAAGTTGCATTTTTTCATTTCACACAACAGTGATTATGCATGCAGGCATATGAGAGATTGCAATTGAACTTAACCAACTTTTATTCTACACACCCTGTACAGACCCTATTTCATTTACAGAAAAGTTCCTAGAAGTGAACATTCATGACACAAGGCTGTGAAAGTTTTATCAGCCCAACATCTTCACAAGTTGGCACATATATCGTATCTGAAGTTTTGGGGTCCCAAAGGTCCAATTCAGAAATTAATTCAGAGTGTGTCTCATACCATTGCCATATCAAAATACCAATCTATCTATGGATACCACCACAAAACTTTCATGTTTGCAATTTGCTAAAGACTACTTGTCCCATTCTAGAAGTCTCTAACTTGTGTTTACTGTATTTGACATCATTTTTGTTGCATATCTATTTGGGTAGGGTTTCATACTTTATTTAAAATCTTCACAAGTCCCCTCAGTACGCTAATGTTTTTAGCGCAGAGGAATTATTAACATCCACTATCTGGTTCTTTGCACTGAGTTGTCATCTTTTAAATATTAAAAGTAAGATACAAAGTGCAATACCGCAGTTGATCTAATTAATTAATTTGTTTCAGTAGAATTCATTTCAATACTTAGAATCCAGCATGCATGCATTTCTTATCCGTAAGTCGGGCAGTATGCAGGCTAATTTCTTGGGTGCAAAGAATAATTGTTATAAAATCATATATATAGAAGATTTGAATATATAACAATCAGTAATCCACACTATTGCAGCTGTATGTTTAGTTGTGTGAAGGGAAGAATGATGTTAAATTGGATTATAATCTGTCAAGACAACATTCTGAGCAAATGTGTGTAGACATTTTTGTTTTTGTTTGTTTTTTTGACATTGTCATCCTGTTGTGTGTCATACATCAACTGTATGTTGGTTAAGTTTCATAACTATTCGTAAATGCTATTCAACCAAAAGCTGAAGAGAAATCTAGAGAACATTATAATATTTTTTTGTAGCAAAAAGCTCAGTAGTTTAGCCTGAACTTTGACTGGTGTGCTAATGTCATGATATAAGTCATAAAGTGACTCATTGGAAGTTCTGAAGGCATGAGAAAAAGGGAATCCATGGAGGGAATAAAACAACTTTTTTCCCCAGTATCCTTTGTATTTACTAACCCTTCGTATGCTTTGAGTGCTGAGTAGCACTGAAGAAACCCATAGCATTGTACACACTGTCCAAAATCCCTGGCACAAAAAGGGTTAGCTATAAATTGTGTGCTTGTTTGTGTAAACTTTGTTCAGAGTATGTGCCCACACCCATTTTATGCTGAGGTGTTGTGTTGTCAATTAGAGTCTGACTCGCACATACATAGCAACCACACAGAGAAAAAAAAAAATGGATAAAATAATTGGTCATTTATTGGCAAGTGGTCACTATAAGCAAGTTGATAGGCAAGTGGCCACTCTAAGTAGGGTGATGGGCAAGTGCCCACTTTAAGCAGGTTGATAGGAAATTTGATTCAAATTTTAATGCACATTATCAGTAACAAAAGTCCATAGCAGGTATGCTACTAATTGCCATATCTCAGAAGTAATTGAATGCAGATTTGCTTCTGCATTATATTTTCTTCCAAATTTGATTACCGATTTGGCTGACAGCAAGCTATTAATATGACATTCAGAAGCCCATGTAGAAAAAGAAAGTGATGATAATCTAAACCCTGGTGTGAAAGGAAAAAAGGGCTCATCCCAGAGTCTATGGCTACAATAAACACTGAAATATTGACAACAGAGCAAAAAATGGGGCCGTTGCTGGCCGCATAACGTGCAAGAGGTTATTTTCTCGATTTAACACCAAGGCTATTGTAAGTGCACTAATGCCTGTCCGTCTGCGATATTTTTACATATTGTTAAATTTGCGAAAATAACAGCTTTTTGCATTAATTGTGCTTGACAAGTGTGAAGAACAAAGTGGGTAGAGGTTTAAATCTTGATGTGCGAGTTTGTCACAGCACAATTTCTTGAACAGTTTTGAAATGCAGTGTTTATCAATTCTGCATTACTACTCATTTGTTTGCAGTCAATGTGTTGATACAGCTTGTCAGATTATATCAAAATGTTGTTGATGTTGTCTTTTCTGTAAACCTGTAATGCTCTTTATGATTTCTTGTTTAAATCATGGATACTGCCCAAGATTATGTCTAGCAACATTTTAGAGGAGCTACATGTATGAGGACTTTTGTTATGTCTGAATGATCTTGCAAAGGCCAATTAGGTTTCAGCTGGCGTGTGAATGAACAAGACTTTGACAAAACTATGAAAGCTCACTGGCAGAATTGGCACCACAAAAAAAAGAAGAAGATTAAACACAAAAAATCTATCATGGCATATATGACTGTTTGAGGTTAGAAGCTATGAATTCCATCATAGAGCTTTAATTGTGATGAAGTATTTATGCTTGTAAAAGATAGTTCAAAGTGTTGTGTGTGTGTAGTTTCTCAACCCAGCTTTATGTGATGGGATGTCCTTGTCCATGCAATGTGCCTGATATAAGAGTTTCAAGTTTTGCTCTACTTTTTTTGGTGACTTTAACTAAACCATACCTGGGCTTCAACTGTCTTTAAAGGACAAGTTCACCTTCATAGACATGTGAGTTGAGTGAATGCAGCAATATTAGTGGAACACATCAATGAGAGTTTGAGGAAAATCGGACAATCCGTTCAAAAGTTATGAATTTTTTAAGTTTCTGCTCAGTCATGGCTGGATGAGAAGACTACTATAGCTTGTGATATCATATGAGTACAACTATATAGAGAAAGTGTAAAGAGAATTCAAGATATTCTCACTTTTCTCACATAATAAAAGAGCACTCGACTTCTCTCTTTCAGAAGTCAGGGGGAATAATATTACCCCTAACATGAGTCAGTAACAAGTCGAGGAAATGTGCACTTTATTCAAAAAGGTCAAGTTTTGTGAAATTCTCTTCTTATTTTCCTTATATCGTTGTACGCATGTGACGTCATACACTGTAGTAGTCTTCTCCCCCAGCAGTGATTGCACGGATATTTTAAAAATTCATAACTTTTGAACAGATTGTCGGATTTTTCCCAAACTTTCACTGATGTGTTTTACTAACATTGTTGCCTTCACTCAATCCACATGTATATGAAGGTGAACTTGTCCTTTAAGTTGAGCATGTAATTCTATCAATTGAAAGGTTTCAAATGTGGATATCCAAAGTAGAGCTCCAACAATGTAATTCATGCTATTCCACAAATAAAAGTACACACAGTCCAGCCATGAGCATTACATGTATTTGGTTTGCATTGCAGCTGTTGTGCAAAATAATTTAAACTTCTGTCATTTGGTTCAAGACAAAAGTAGCCTCGCACAGTATATATGTAATAAAATTTTGACATACACTTTTATAGTGATACTGGTATTTATGTGCATAAAGTAGTTTGACAATCGCATTTTGCAAGATGTGAAATGAGTTTTGAAGATTCACACGTTGTACCGTTCTGTTTACTGAACGCATCTGCCGTACTCTCATTTTCATTCTAAAGCCTGTTTATGTTTTCTATGCAAATATAGCAATAACTCTGTGTCAACACGCATCACATGTATTTGTCCATAATGTGTAGCTTTCTTTGGGTCACAGAGTCCTACTTTAACTATCAAAGAAGAGAAAGAAATGAAAAGTGAATAACTGATTCACTTGCTTCTTAATACACATCCTTGAGTACAATGAGTAATAATAGTATGTGTGAAGGTGTATTTCTTTTACATAAATATTCATAATAATGTGGATCGGCGAGTCACTCGGGAATAGCATATCAGGTCACCGACTCATTTCCTGAAGGAGTCTCACATTGTATTTACAAAAGTTTTTGAAGACAAAAAAAACAAACAACCACACAATCCCAAAACATGTCTAGTGTTCAGAAGCCTTGCTAATGCCTTACATTTGTGGTGGAATAATTTAAAAACTTGATAACATGGGGATACCATTGAGTTGGAAGGCTGACCTGGCTTGGATATACAGTGGAAACTCAATATAAAGAGATCTCATAAAACAAAGCACCTGATATTAGAATCTAAATTTCTCCAGTCCCAATGAATTTATTTCCTTTGTTTTGTATTGTTTATTGACTACTGATGTAACAAAATATCTGATATAAAGAACCAAATTGTCTCGGTCCCAAGGATCTTGTTATACTGAGTTTCCACTGTATTCAAGAATCCCTGAAAGAAACGGTATACAGCTTTACCACTGATCTCTATGTAAATACACACACAACCACAGAATCCCAACTGGGGTCGACCGCTACCAATGAACATACTCTTTGATGCACATATTTGCTGACTGATGCTATTCATGGTTTTCTTTTTAGTGTACCCCAGGTAATAGCAAATGAATCCCGACCCACCCATGAATGAATCCCCACACTACCAGCTCTGGTCTCTATAAGATGAATCATCTTTTGCTCACTGAGTTGGATAAGAACATTCAATCCAAGCATACAAAAGTTCTTAAAATTGCACTTTCACAATCAAACCATCTTTGAACAGATACAGTTGACCTTGCTTTTACAGTCAAGCTCGCATAAGTCAAATAATCGCCGAGGTCGAAGGTCTTTTTAAGTCCTTTGTTCATTATATTCTATTGATTTTAATCCCTCATAAGTCAAATTTTCTCTAAGTCAAAGCTATTTTTTTCAGTCCAAATAGATTCGACTTAGCCAAGGTTGACTGTATTATGCTACAGGCAGCTCTCAATATAACAAAGTCCTCTGGACTCTTGCAGATTTCTTTCGTTATGTGAAAATTTTGCTACAGCTGACCAATAAAGTATACAGTGATACACATGTAGATAATTTTTTTGGACCTGAATTTTTATTTCGTTGTAACGAGAGTTTTGATATAGCTGTTTTTGTTGTATCAGGAGTGCCATGTTTAAGAAGTTTTTTTTTCGATTGTTTATTCCTACATCACCATCTTTGGGAAGATTAATCATTCAGAGTTTTAAAGGACAAGTTTCACCTTTATAGACATGTGGGTTGAGTGAATGCAGCAATCTTAGTAGAACACATCAGTGAGAGTTTTTGAAGTTTCTGCTCACTCAAGGCTGGATGAGAAGACTACTATAGCTTGTGATGTCACATGTGTACAACGATATAAAGAAAGAAAAAAAATTCAACATATTTTCACTTTTCTCGCATAACAAAAGAACACCTGACTTCTCTCTTTCAGAAGGCAGGGGGAATAATATTACCGTTAACATATGTCAATAACAAGTTCAAGAAATGTGCACTTTATTCAAAAAGTTAATTTTTGTGAAATTCTCTTTTTATTTTCTTTATATCGTTGTACGCATATGACATCATACACTGTAGTAGTCTTCTCATCCAGCAGTGACTGCGCAGATACTTTAAAATTTCGTAACCTTAGACGGATTGTCCGATTTTCCCCAAACTTTCACTGATGTGTTCTACTAATATTGTTGCATTCACTCAATCCACATGTATATGAAGGTGGACTTGTCCTTTAAGGTAAATTGCATGGAACAGACAGGCTTAAAGGGACGCAGTCCTCACGAAATTTAAAAAGATATGTTGTTGTTGGTACCTCCAATGAACTACTTTCATCAAAAACAAACTTTCAAATCACCAAATAAGCTCGTACATTTCGGTTAAAAAAGTGTGACTCTGCAAATGAGCAAGTCTTGGCGGAGAGTCATACGTCATCGATGCACAACTCTTTCCAGCGGTGTTCTGCTCGTCATCCCTAGTTATTTATAAATACATGTTTACTATTTATTTTTATATTAATTGTATATATAAATAAGCTTGAAATATTTTGTTTGAAATGATAAAACCACATATTGTCATATTTCATGAAAAAATCAGATATGATCATTTTGAACACGTAAATTGGTTTTCTGAGGCACGGCTGTCAACTTGAGAGTAGGGCATCAATGACGTTGCAACTTTTGGCAGGCTCTTACACGATCGCTTGCAGGAATTATTTTTTAAAAATCGCGTACGGAGACAATTTTTGATGTCCACGCGTATAAATTGGTGAAAGGTTATATTTTTCACTCTTCTTAATTATCAGTACAGTGAAAATCTCAGGACTGCTTCCCTTTAAGAGCATACATTTCACAGCTCCATATCAGAGACATTGGTGACATGTAGAATCATGCAGCTCAATGTTTTCATTCGTATCAATGTAATATGATGCTGAACATTAATTTTGCAACAAGATTTTGGAACAAGCTGCAGAACTTTGTGGAGAAGGAAACTCCTGTTTGATCTCGATCACATCCTCACATTTTATTTATTTTTTTTTTTTTGGAAATGTGTGTGCTCTGTTAAGTTGCCAAAACCAATAACAAATGGAGTGAGAAAACAAAAACAAGACAAAAAAAGACCAGGCTATCTAATGTAGCGTTAAATAGTGCATAGTTTGATAACTTTTTGTGTCACAATATATAAACAATTTTAAGAAAAAAAAATGAAATTATGAGTGCAGAGTATTATAATCACTCCATCAATACTCACTAAAATATTACAGAAATATCATTGCACTCTTCTACCACCACCCCCCTCCCCCCCCCCCCCCCGCAAAAAAAAACAAACAAACAAACAAAACTAATACCATTACGAAAGAAAAGACAAAAGACGACAAAAAGATCAGGCTAAGCTAGTTCAGTGTGATGTAATATCTTATATGTATTAATATTCTCATTTGTTACTAAATCACCTTGCCTAGAGCCCTTGAGGCATAACACGTACTGTTTTGGCGGGTGTGTTTGTTGTGGCTGATGTTGTGGTTGATGTTGTGGTTGATGTTGTTGTTGATGATGATGATCTTGTTGTTTTTGCAAAGCACAAGGAGCCATTTACATTGTAAAGACACGAAGGGGGGAAAACTGAAGCTCAATCAATCATAGTAATGAACATGCATAATGCATGCTTTGCTGCTAAAGCAAGCCCCCGCCACCCTGGACGCATCCATCCGCATCGAGTAGGTGGACAGGTGTCACAAGGAGCAGGTGTAATCATTTTTCCTGTGATGAATCAGGTGCCTCCACATCCCCCCACCCCCCCCCCCCCCCCCTTTGTGGAGTGTTTCAAAGAGTTGAGAAGACATAGTAAATAATATGTAAATATCTCTGTGACAACAGTCCTCATAAATGAGACTTCATACATGTAAAATGTTAGTGGACCTTCTTTTTATTATCATTATTATTATTGTTATTTATCAGCACATGATGTGCACATGTTGATCACAACAGAGTATTATGGCGAGAAACGAACATTCATCAGAGCACCTGTCACTGCGGGAATGCATGAAAACCATCCATAGTGCTGAATACATACATTATGAAAATTGCATTTACACAACAGATCTCCAGTCTTGCTTCTGGACATGTAGACAAAAATACGCAGTCTGCTTTGCCTGTATCAGTGCACACTACTGTTTCAGGAATAACTAGAAAAGCACTCTGAGAGCTCAGACCTCCACCAAGCAGCTCATTCCCACCACTGATCTTGTACTTCCATAGAGATCAGTGACTTCCACTTATACGCATGTATGCATGCTGAAAGTTACACAATTTCCCAATATAGCAGCCTTTTGTTACGTCGTCGACTTCCAGCTGTGTGGCGTGCCTCACCTTAGAAGAAACTGGAGCAAGTACTTTAGTGCGTGTATGAAAACCTCAAAAATGTGCAGCTTTAACTCCCAAGTTCATTGACCCTACCTGCCAAAATATCAAAAATCCTTCATAAAATCCACAAAAATTCCCAGATATCACTTCCAAAGTTTAATCATCTGTTACTTGTGTCATTCCCAACCTTTCCTGTAAGTTTAATCCAATTATCCATTCACAACTTTTTGAGTTATTTTGCACACAGACAAACCAACAAGCAAACCAAACCAACGGCGATGAAAATATAACCTCCTCCCTTGGCGGAGGTAATAAGTTTAAAGTCCACCAACAGCAAATTTGACAGAAGAGGGAGAGAAAAACTTTTTCTAGAGAGGGTTTCTAAAGGAAGAGAAGAATGAGAGCAGTGATTCTTTCTATTTGTTTTGTATTTCAAGACATGATGGCTGCTATCTTTTCCTCAAGGAATTGGAAGAATTATGAACTTTCACTGTTAACTTCAGAGATTCCACAAGAATCTTCACATCTACATATATGTATATTTTCAATTGGTCGCTTTTGGGGATTTTCACCATGCATGCTAAACAAGTCAGGCTGGTGGTAGTAGTAAGTGGCAATTATTACCCCACATCTGAAATCTATGTGGTCACAATAGGCACAAACTCACACCCAGGCACACACTCTTTATCACGAACACATCATTACTCATTACACACACGTACACTCATTCCGATCACACGCACACGATACAATTGTACACTGCACTGAGAACATCATTATACACATTCAAACTTTGAATTACACAGAATCTTAGCAAAATAGCCTTGAATCACGTAAGTGGCTGATATGTTCGATCCATTTCCATCATACATTGGTCTGACATCAAAAGCAGTCCATGTTACTAGCTACCACAAAGCCTTTAGAAGTTCTCCCAGAGCATTCTGCTGCAGGAAATTTTCATACAGCACTGTCTGATCTTTCTCACCCCTGCCTTTTCAATCCTAATCGACTTAATGCATTGGACACCATCAACAGTTAAAGAGAAATGCAGGAAGTGGGGTGGAGCATAGTACTACAATACACGCCCACAATGCTTCTAATGTCCCCACCAGTGCACCGGCTCTTAATGTAATTGGGGTCGGTGGGGAGAACTCCACTTCAATCACTCTTGCCAATTCCAAGCATCTACAAGATTACCGTGCTGTCATTAACACTTTTGCTATATCTGAGGGGTCAATGCAAAATTGATAAATAATTCAGTGACGACAACGACAAAAAACAGACTTCTGAGCCAGAGCGCAAGGTCGATGGAGAATTCCTTACAGAATGTCTGACCTCTACCAAGTCTCTTATATGCCACCAGCAGGGGCACATGTCTCAAGGCTACTTGTATGAGGTACAATGCCAACAACATTACCTTCAATAGTGGTCACACATGAAAGAGATGTGATGCTAAAAAAAAGAAAAAAAAGTTAATGTCAATAGCAGGGAATGTATGCTTTGAAGGTATTGACCAGATTGCTTCCAAAGGTTAGTGGTGACATAACAGACAATCAAGCAGTCAACAAGTATTCAGTGCCCTTGCCAACTTCACATGTGTAATAATCAATCTATCGCTAAGCTTGAAGAGCGATGGACCAACAGAACTAGGGTTAATAGGCACCGTGAGTACTTCATTTTCAGCAAACCTGCCTGAACTGTCTCGTACATTGCACATTTACAATATACTGCGCACCAACGCCTTCACATCCAATCAACAACATAATCTTCCATGAAGGACAGTCTGGCTGCCATGGAGTGCACCCCATGTGGAACATCATCCGCATCAACATACTGTATCGAGCTCCAAATCACTTCCTTTTTCTCCGTCATCAGAGCTCTATGGTTGGCCTCGCCTTGAACTTCTTGGCCGAACGCATGCTGCTGCGGAGGCAGAAGTGCTGGCCGTAGATGGTGATGGCAAACTGGTCCACGGTGAACATGAACCAGCACTGACTCTTGGGTATCGCTGTTTGGGGGAAGACAGAAAGGAAAAAACAAAAATCATTAGTTTAATGCACTGGGAACTCCCCACACAATACCATTCATCCTACTAATGAGAAGCTCATGAATGAAAGGCAGTAAAAATAGTGCCACCATCACGAAGTCATGACAAGCCAATCTGCCTTACCCCACCCCCTTTGCCACACAACACACCTTGTAAGGAGTAAACGAGCATCCAAGGTTGGTCTTCACCCTCATCCTGATTCTAGCCACAACTTTGTTGCTTTCATTCCATATCATGTGTTTTTAAATATTTTGGCGAAAGTGCTCCCTAGTTATCTTTAATCTACCACAATTTCTTTTTATTTCTCTTTTTGCCACTGTGTCTTTCAATTGTGCATTCAACCACCCTTTACTATTGTAAAATCGTCTTACCAGTCGCAATTTAGTCTCAGTGTAGGGTAATTTGTTAATCAGGTGCAATACGCAGGTAACAACAACTCGACGTTGTACTGCTTTCACAGGTAGCAGTCCTCATCGTTCAAACAGTGTAGAGGGTCTTGAGCAGAAATCAAATAGTTGCAGTTTGAAAGCTGGCTTTCATGAAGTTGACTACATCAAAGTATTCCATCCAAGATCACTATATCCCATCACAATGCAAAAATTGTGTAATTCTGCTTTTTGATGGTTTGGGGTTTTTTCATCTAAACTCAGCTACAAGTATAAATGATACCTGAGGAGGATAAAGCCTGCGTGTAACATAAAATTACATGACCAATTCAATTTCTCACTCATCACAAGTTTGTGTCATAAACAAGATGCATGCAGATTTGATATCAACCAAAATGCCTATTAAAGCTTTGATGAAATTTGATGCTTTTTGTGAAGGCTTGCCAAGAAGGACGACCATTACTCCCTGCAATGCGGAAAGAATACAATTCAAATTTCAAGGGTAATGGCATCTAAATATGTAAAATTGAACTTCATTCCTGATTCTTTCTCTCTGTGTAGATGGAAGAATGAAACCTACTCTTGAGCTTGTCATCTTTGGTGATGATCTTGAACACATTTTTAGTTTCCTGAAGCAGGATCCCAGATGTACCAACGTATGAGGGGCACTTGGAACGAGTGACTGCATTAGGAAAAAGTGCACAAGACAAAACTGACTTTAATATACATGTAGTAGTAGTAGAAGTGGCAGTACAAGAAATGGTGGTTGTTATAATAGTAGTGGTAGATATATGATACTGATGATACTGACAATGCCAAAGAATAATAGTAAAATGATAATCATTACCATTGTGCTACATTTCATTTACCACTATGCTTTCTCTTTGAAGCATCATTATCATTATCAATATGCGATCAATGTCAAATGATTACTTCTCCTGTACCTACAGGCGTATGTACTTCATCGTTACTTCAGTATACCTGCCAGAACGCTTCACGCACATTCTACCTAATTTGTATTAAACATGCAAAAATGGGTTTTCAGAGTTGTTTCTATACCTTGACTACTTGGACACTACATGTGCAGAATGGTGACACAACATTTGCTCCTGCGACAATTGCTCCAGTCTTACTTTCTCCAAGGACTTTAGGATTAGGGTTAGGGTTGTGATTGAGGTTTAGGTTTAGTTTGATGTGAGGATCAAAGTTAGAGTTATGGTAGTGGGTAGAATTTACGTTTAGCTCATAATGTGCAGATATTCCATGGGAGCAATTGTCACAGGAGCAAATGTCATGGAGTCATGCAGGACACTGGTGGCACTATGAGAGAGGTTTGAACCCACGACCTTAAGATCACTGCTCCACAGTGCTGTGAAACTTATGGAAAATTCAAAAGGAGGAGCCGTATATTTTCAACTCACCTGTCAGAATGCAGCCATGAAGGTCGCATTTGAGCAGCCTCGACTGAAGCTGCGGCATGCTCCTGTACTCCAAACCAAAACACAAAGAATTCAAGTTTAAAATTAAGCACTGACTTTTATATGTGCACAATAAAACAAAAGGGCAGGAGACCCAGAGCCAGTCCTTCTCTCCCCTCTCTCTCTCTCTCTCTCTCTCTCTCTCTTGGGGGGGGGGGGGGGGGGGGGGGGAAGGGGCTGTATTAAGGTGACTAACACATTATTTTGTGAGTTTTTAAAGCAGGTAACACGTACTGACTACCAGATTCCTAAGACAGCTGAGAACCCCTGTGGTCTATTTTCAAAAAGATGTAATGGTTTATATGCATGCTGTATAAGCTGTTATTTTTGCAAATTTTGCAAGTCACACTTGGATTGCGAATTTAACATGCAAAAATGTTGGCACGCACTAGGGTAATAGTGCATTTACGATACCATCTGCAAAAAATAATATCTTGTAAAAATGTCTGTGACCTTTGCATTTTGTAAAAATATCTGTATGCGAAAATAACAGCTTATAGATACAGTAGTTTGTGTCAGTGTATTCATTATTTGCCGACTGTCGGGGTATGAGATGTGTAAGGGGCATTTATGTGGTTAAAATTTGTATAATCCACGAACTAGATTTCTAACTACCGTACATGCTTCATCCCATCTACATCATACCATAAAAGAGGACATTTTTGCAGTGTGGAAATTTTCGCTAATTTTGCACAACCAGAAGCTGCTGCAAAAATAAAAGCATGCGAATATTTCTGTTTGTCATATGTTGCAGTAATCAATGTTGTGATTCCGTGGAATTAAAAACACGCAAAATTCATCTTACAAGGCCAAGCGCAAAAAAAAAAAAAAAAAAAAAAAATTACTCACACAAAAAATATCCACTTGTACAGTATTCTACTCTCATTTCAAGCAGTTTGGTTTTTTGTTTTGTTTCTTCTCACTCACATAAAACTCTGCCTTCTGCACTTTAATTGACTTCTGTTTATGAAAGCCCACCAACTGATCGCATGCTGACAGAGCAAATCATATGCAGATCAGAATCTCTTGACATGTGTCCAAGGCACGACAGAATGCAGATGAATGACAATCAATCTCCACAAATTGATAACCACCTATCAACATGATTGGATATCATTCAAGAGCATGAGACCTTAAATTGACCTTTTGCGTGGTAATAATTCTATGACACATTACTGAGGTCTTTTACACGTTATTGTACTGCCATATAAAATCAAGGTGTTCATTCATATCCTCACAAAAAGGGAATACACTTTCACAACAACAGAATAAGCCATCTCATAGATCCACTACGTGCATGAGCCAGGAAAAGATCATTTAAGATATTAAACAGGCATATTGGATTTTAAATTCACACAGATAAGCATCTGGATATAATGATTATTTAATATGTAATACGTATACATGGTTCTAGCCAGCACATCTGTCTTACAGCAAGCCTGGTATTTAGCAATGTGTCAAGAGAAAAATGCATTCAATGTATGACAATAAAATGAGTGCTTCCTCAATTGTAAACTGATCGGCCACTCCAGTCACCCGATTTACGCAGGTTCATTCTTTGTATGAATATACACAAGTGTGTATGAATTCCATAAATTGTTACATCAGATGAGGTTATGCATTATCGCTTTGACAATGAGAAAAGTGCACCCACCAACTGAGAGAAAAAGGAATGGTCATTTGTCTAATAGTGTGCACATGAGCAAATTACAAAATGGCTTTCTAAAAAATGTGCATCAACATGTATACATGTCCCACACTAAGAGAGGGGTCATTCGGTCAATGAATTACAGCGATTTGTAGATGATGTATTTACATTGTCTGCACAATGTATGGATGTCTATTAAAACAAAAGCCCTTCTGTGCACAGTGTTTTACATTCTGACTTTGCCGCACTGGATTGCACAATCAGCATACAGCCCGCACAAATTCAAGAGCTGTAGCAGATTCTACTCGTATTTAACCTTGTGACAAGAACAGAAAAAAACAAACAAAATAAACAGAAGTATTCATCTACTTGACTACAGTATTGCGGAGTCTGGCTAATTCCCAAACACCCCCAGGGGATTATCAGTCTGACAAAAGTCTGTGTTGTGAATCTTGTCGCTAGGCAACGCTTTCAAGGCTACTCACGGGTTTTGTGTCATCAGCGTCTCTCTCATGTAATCCAACCAGAGCTGGTGCAGAGGCGTATACAGCTCATACCTGGGGGTCACAAGCGTGCATTTGTCAATTATTGGATAAAACGAAATCCAAACACCTGTGATATGACACCCATGCGAGATAATGCACACTGTGCATTAAGCCATAACTTGGTACAGAGTATCCTGTCTGCATATATCTATAGGTATTTATAACATAATTCAGGTAAGATACTTATGATGGCTTTATGCATTTCAAAGATTAAAGACTGCAAAAACATTACAGATGGGATCTACAAAGGTTAGATTTTACAGTGAAGGCCAAATTCCAAATGGGGAGATTCTCGGCCTAAAAATGTATATGCTACTCATCGAAACGGGATGTTTCAAACCCATCAAAATAGAAACAGAAAATCACTTTATCATCATCACAGGAATGCTACTTTTAAGAAAAAGGGGTTTTGAAGTTTCAGGTCTATTCAAGTGCACTGAATCACACTTCAGTGTGTATGTTTGTGTGTGTGTAAAACAAAAACATAGAATGTAAAACTTCACAGCAATCTCCAGAAGACTGAAAGGGAGCATCTGATTGATTTCAACATGTGTATATTCATTAACAACAATCTATTAATGACATTTCATATAACACAGTATCAATGCCATTACTGATTGCTTGTAAAGTTTCTGAATGGTTTGAAGACACATCATAACATACATCTACTGAGTTTAAAATTGGGGAAAACAACTTCTGAGAGAAGTGCTTATCTACAAAGCTGTTATGTGTATGGTACTTTAGTTTGGGTTTCTAAACCTCAAATCTAGCTACAAAAGGGGAAACTGTTAGGAAACACCACAACCTCAGTCAAGTTGACCCTAGCCTTTTGGCAAGGCCTCATGGCTGTGAAAGAGACTAACTGCGAGAGAATGGGTGAATGCGAGAACGAGCAGCGCAGCCGTGAGGTCTTTTGAAACCTGACATGAATTTCTTATCTTGAGCCTTGTTTCTCGCTGATTCTGCTACCCTATAGGGCAGCAGCCAATCGGCGACCGCATTGCTCACCATGCCGTCGCATCTAATGAATACGCATAAGTATGCATGTCGGCGGCTCGCTCATCTGTAGCTGCCTGCATCGCCAGCGCAGCGTTGACACGTCCTCATTAGCATACCAACTGTGCTCTGACTCATGAATATATGAGTAATTAATATTCGCCTTCGTCGGGAGGCGGTGGGGAAAAAAAAAACAGATTTCAAAAGGCCTCTCGGTCTCGCGTTCACCCGTTTCTCGCAGTTCTCGGTGTGGCGAGTTAGTCTCAATCTTCAGTCACGAGGCCTTGTCAAAAGGCTAAGTTGACCCAGAAATTGGATATCACTACCACTGGGAAATCAAGTCTAATAACTCTTTGAGGGTTTTGTGATGTTCTTTAAAACAATTACAGAGCTTGCTGGAAAAAGGAACAAAATACATTTAGCTGGAAAAAAGAACAGCACTGCATGAGGTTATGGAATCCTGGAAAGAACATTTCAGCATGCACCTGAACATGCATGCAATTCCCAGATAGTGAGGCCTACATTGACACAATACCAGTACCACCACCTACATTGTACAAGTGCAACAAACCAGCCATTCACAAGGTGAAGTTGAGTCAGCCAAAAAGTCACGGAAGAACAACAAAGCAGATGGCTGGGACAAAACATCGGCAGAAAAAATAAAGGCACACGGCCTGGCTATGAGACAGATGCTGCTCAACGTAAAAGATATCCATTGGTCATTAAGGTACACCTGTATACCCCAAAAGAAAAAAAAAAATGTGACTTCACAACATGGTCACCCCCAACTCAGATGGAAAGATCAGACCAGGAACATCTCGGAACCAACCCTTGAAGAGGCAGAATATACTCAAGCCCAGAATTGGACTGACTGGAGGATATTTGCCACAGGTAAGCACGGGAACACTCGGTCCTGAGCAATTAAGTCAAGTTGAGAGGGAGTCACATGATCTCAATATCACTTCATTATAATAAAAACAGAAAACAGGGATAATGCCCAGCATAATGGGCCTCCTTTCATTTTACAGCAGTTGACAAACTTTTGTTTTCACCCTCTATAGACGTGGTCAGACTGGCAAAAGACTGAGAAGTTTAAGAATGCGAAGTGGCAATTTCTAGCAGTCACACTGGCAAAACTTCCAGGTCTTGAAGACCGCGATCTCAAACTTTTTGATCTTTTGTCAGTGTGACCAAGGCTTATGTGTGCTCCACTCACTTTTGTTGTTCTGGAGGGATTTCAAAGAGTCCCAATTTCTTCTTCTCCCGCGTGCTCAGCATCTTCTTCCCTCGTTTCAGGTTGCTGGACATCTGCTTCTTGGCAGGCTTCTTCCTCCTCACACTCCCGCCTTCCCTGATGACATCTCGCCGCCTCACTAGGCTCACCTTCTCCGAGGCCCGGTTATCGGGCACATGTCGCTTGATGAAGCTGGTGACAAATCGGCCAGGATCAGCAGTCGGCTGTCATCAGAATTATACCATGGGGGGGATGGAAAAAGTTGTATTTATTTCATACTCAATTATCTCATTTGGGCATGGACTGGCATGTTACTTTATTCCCAAATAGTTTATGAAAACAAATAAAATGTGAAGTGTGATTGTGTTTAACACTTCTTCTCAAAAGTGTATTCAACATTGACATTTTTCCTGAACCACACATGTCCAAGTCAAGATTTTTTACACACACACACACACAAAATCACCGTTCAAAATATATCAAAAGAATGAGATCTACAGATTTACACTAAATCTGATCAAAGAGTCACACAAATAATTTCTCTTGATGCTCTCAGATGTTACCGAACAATTCTTTCAAATTGTCATCCTTGTCCGAACACATGGACTCGACCAAGATGCATTCGTAATATGGAAACCTTTCATGTCATATCAAATCGGAATGCCATGACGATGTCATCATTAGCATTATTTTGGGGGTTTGATGCGAGTGATGAATCATAGACAGATATTATGCTTTCCTCAATCTTTGTGAACTGTTTTATTTTATTTTGAATGAGTACATTGTAGTGAAACAGGGTTGAATAGGCACTCAACACCCAAGTGTCACTTGAATGTCTGGGGGTCACAACACACTCCAATAACAGGCTGAAGTATTGCTTACCTTAACCAAGGAGTCATCATCTGTAATGTCCTGTGGAAGATTTCTGTAGAGCCACATGCATGTGCCTTCCTCTGTCTCCATTGAAGACATGCTGTAATGTGGTTCCTTGTGTTCTGTACATTAAATGGCAATCAAAAGGTGCAGCATATAGAATCCTTTAAACTTCAGACAACAGCTCATGTTTCATGTTGTTCATCCTACTTTATATTACCAGACATGTAAAATCTTATTTTGAACTGCATATCCTGAAACCCATAGAGCATTACCTGTAAACATATTGACGACACTCTTACGAGAACAAGGAAACACACACATACACACACACACACACACACACAAAAGTTGTAAAATTAGCAATGAACAGCTATAGGGTCCTACTGCACTTTATGCACATGCACATGGTAGGTTTCATTTTGCTGTAATAATAAGATTCTTAACCCGTTGAGGACGAGTCGCGAGTATACTGGGGCAGGTGTCTATATGGATTATGGGAAATTCATGTTGCAGCAAAATCAGTCCATCCTCAACGGGTTAAAGGTTACTTTGTTCTTAGAAGAAAATACATTAAAATACAACAACAACAGTGAATTGTGTCATTGCACCAGTACACTTAAGATTTTGGACAGAGGTCTGTCTTCAGCATTCAAATACTATACTACTGTAGCAGATCAACTTTTCTCCAGTTTCTCTCCTCCACAATCTCTCTCTCTCTCCGCTCCGATATCTCCGTCTTTCCCACTCTCTCTCCTCCTCTCTCCGTGGGTCATTTATCCTCCCCGCTGGTTCTCTTCAAAACAATTCCAAGGTAACCGCTTGTCAACACTGACCACTTGTTTCACTGTCTCATACCAGAGAGGTGAGTCACCTCCTGTACATGTATAAATACCAGTGGCTCTTTCTGTAAAAATGGAGAGTGTATCACAATTTCACCGTCGTCACATCAGTGACTGGCTCCCACAACTCGATCTAATAAAACCATTCAATCTACAATGTACACAGCTCAGAGTGCTCGATGCCTTCATTTCCTATACCGGTAGTGTATTCGCCTTAAATTAGTGAGAAGGTGTTGTTGTGAACGTGTATACCTGCGCTGCACGATGAACAATACACCACCACAACACATATCATGCACTCAAACTACCATCTAAAAGGAGTTATAGTCTGGACAGTAGCCAGTGTGTGAACACCAGCAACATGCATTTTCTGCCCGATTTTGTGAGTACCAGTAACATAGTAGGTTACTTCAATAGACCAGATTAAAAGTCTACTCTAAATTTAGTTTTGCCTTTTTTTAGGTCCAGAGGCTCAGAGCAGCTGCTACGAGTCCTGCGCACTGCGGGCTGCATATTCTGTAATTAATACTATAGGAGAAATTATATTTGCTGACAGTCTGACACTTATCCATTATTGGCTGCCGGTAAACTACTTAATTTACTCTGCCTGTGAAATCTAAGTAGTGGTGGTCTAATGAAAACTTTTTTTTTTTAACCAATGACACGATTAAAAGGCAGTGGGACTACAGTTTATGAGCTTGATGCAATGATGATGGGCGCTGGGCAGGAGTTATTTTTCCCTTCGACGCCGTTTTCTTACAAGTTAAGAATAGGTTTCGCGACAAAATATCGAATTCACGTAAGGAAAACTAGATTTCTACGTACATTACTCTACAATGAATATGCAATCTCACATCTATTACAGATGACAATTTAATCACCCCTGCAACTAACTGTCGGATGCGCGGTCGCTGCTGGTAGCACACTTCGGGCCTCGTTGCGTTTTACAGTAAATACGTGGACAGCGTGAAATCAAGCGATTGCGCAAGAAAGATGGCGGCGTTGTTTATGAGACTGGGCAGCACATGGACCGGCGTATTTTCGCGTCGAGTTGGGAGCAAGTTCAAAGGACAATTACTTCTACGAACTGTCACTAGAAGTGCGAGATGTCAATTGGGAGAGAGAACAGATTCATTTGATACAGACTTGCTTAAGATCTTGGTCTGCCCGATTTCAAAGCAGGCCCTCAGGTAAGCTACCTAATACAACAATTTGCTAGAAAAAGATGCTGCTCCTGCCGTTGGCCGCCCGCCCCGGCCCGGCGAGCTGTGGCCGACTGCCGCACAGTGCTACGCTGCATCTAATCATGACATTGGGGAGGAGTTTGCCTATTGATACTGAACGCAGACTTTGATTTAAAGTTCAAAGCCTCTCAATTCAGGACCATTGTTTTGTTGTTATTGTTGTTGTTGGTGGTGGTGGTGGAATGTTATTGTTGTTGCTGCTGCTGCTGCTGCTGCTGTTGGGTTTTTTGGCGCTTGTTAGTCAAACATGACTATTAATGTCAGATTTTGTGATGCTTAAGTTGGCTGGGTCATGGTGATATGGGATGGCATCAAACTTAAACTTGATGGGTTCGTTCTTCCAAAGCTTGTCCAGACCGATTTCAAATTTGTAGACACTATGCCATGCCATCAACTCAGGTTTTCTCATATTAAAGAGTTTAGTATGAGAAAATTTAATTCACTTCTATTTCTATACTGTACTGGATTTGAGGTCTAAACTGTTTTGATTATTTTCTTAACCATGTAGAGTCTTCGGTATTATTTGTGCTAAAATAAAACCTCTCTTTCCATCAAAAACAGTAATTTTCCTCCATTTGTATTTTCATTGATTTGAATATATGTTGTACTAGACTTTGAGTGCCAATTGGCAGAAAAAACTCAATAGCATTGTACACACTGTCCAATGCAGAGACTCCAACCCCAAGCACCTTCTGATCTGGAGATTCTCCCGCCTGAAACCCCTAGCAAACGGGAGATTCCAAGTTGATGTGCGCGAAGCGCAAAATTCCTTGCGGCCGGGGTCCAGTCTAGGGTTCTAGATGCTCTCTCGTGCTATCTAAGGCTTATTTTTCAACATACGATATAGCAATACGTAAGAAATCCTTTCCAACGGGAGACACAGAGCCAGGGTGGGAGAAATCACATCTCAAGCGGGAGAACGGGAGATTGTGCAAAAATGGGCTTTCGGCGGGAGATCTCCCGTCGAAAGCGGGAGGGTTGGAGTCTCTGCCAATGTCCCTGGCACAGAAAGGGTTAAAGCCCTATTCCTGTTGTTACATTCATTGTATATGCACACACACACACACACACACACATGCAAAAAAAAAAGTTCTGTAGATGTATTCATTATATGCATATCTATGGGTTATACAAACTGTAGTAGGTGTATGGTTGAAGACCTTTATGAGGTTAAATACATTGTACATGAATAATAATATTAAAACGATTAAGTCATCCCACACAATGCATGCTGAACAGGTACTGCCAAATGAATTAACATTACAATGTACAGTGTATTACATAGATCTATATGCATCAGTTATAGCTACAATGTGTATTATCTTCTGCAGAGTAAGAACACATAACAAAGTGAAGAAATGTCATTGGATACACAGTTTATTAACTCTGAAGACAGTAACACTTCAGCTTCTTTCTCATGGTTTTCTTGGTTACAAAAATCATTGCCAATTCTTTTATAGATTTCCATTGCTTATGCAAAAAAACAGTCATGGTCTATTTTTTTTTTATACAGTGTAGTTCTTTTTCTTGTTCTTATTGTTTTCCTTTTTGTTTCTCCGACTGCTTGTCATTTTAGCTATGACTCTGACACCAACGAACTCATCTGCCATGCTATCAATGTTGCATATCCGGTCAAGAATGGAATCCCAAATTTGATACCAACAGATGGACGCATACTCACAGACAACAACAAGAAAGGACTGAAGCCTGAAAAAAAGAGTGAATAGATATTGTGCTTTTAGGTGAAGGTCACAGCAAATTGCCAAAACCTCTCCAAGCTTGAACACGTACATATATGGTACAGTATCACAGATATGATGTGCCAATTAGAAGCACAGGGCTGAGAGGATGTAACATCTTGCCTAGCTGTCATTGTGTAATGTGCTAGCCAAGCTAGACCTGGCAATGGATTTGTCAATTATTAAGCACCCTAAAATGATATACAGTCAAAGTATTAAGTCATAGAAGGCAGAGATGTCTTACAACTTGTATGCAGTGTCACAGGTATTGGTATCGTGTAGAGGAATGAAATTCATACCTGGATGATATTACTGTATTATATGTATTCTTTGTTTAAAATAAGTTACAACAGAGAAACCAGCTACAGTGTATGTATAGATCTCAGCAGTTTTTACATGCGTAATATCATATTGTACAATGACGGCATTAATACAACCCATATCGAAATACAGTCAGGCATTTTTCAATTTTTCCAATTGAAACGCTGCATGGCACATGAGATTGAAGGTATGAGAATATTGACAGGACTTGTGGAGCAGTCCAAGACAGGACAAGGAGCAGGGCCTGCAACAGTTCTACAGGAAGACCCAGTAGAGCCAACTGCTGTATGCCAGGACAGAGTCAGGAGACAGCTTCAGGTCAACCGAGACTCTCTTCAAATGAGTGCTAATGAAATAATGTGACAGACCTAAGGGAAGTAGTTTGTAGGCTTGTCAACAGTCTATTCATGGAAGGGGATAGGATAGGCACCAGTGTGCGAGATGTGAGAGGGACACAAGATTATCGCCATTCAGGAGGCAGTAATCTATCGTCTGTGTCCATCCGGATTTGTGGACATGGCTGACATCTGGGAGAGATGAGCTGTCCGTGACCAAGCAAGAACAATGAGAGAAAAATGAAAAATACTGCTGAAGTACCAGATAAACATAACGAACATAAGGAACAACCATTCTTCGAGCTCGAAGATTCCTTTCCCTCTGTCTCACTAAAGTACGAGCATTAAATTCACAACCATTGGACCTGTTTAATGAATACCAATTGGATTCAATTTCTTTAAAGAGGTTTGTTCGCAATTGCAATTCTTGACATCTGTAAGTATCATTACAGTAGGCCTACTGTGTTTACCGTCATGTTTACCAAAAGCGATCAACATGCAATAATTATTTCATGTACATGTTTGTGATGCGATATTATTATTTGTGATTAAATGCAACATTTCTGGCATAGAAATTTCATATTCCATTTGGTTCAACACTTCATGCTTCTCCAATTGCTGTTTTGGAAATTTGTCTTGTTCTGTGTGTGTGTGTGTGTGTGTGTGTGTGTGCTTGCGCCGTGTTTGAATGGGCGGCTTGTGTGGATGGACAGGTGGGTGTGTTTTTTTCTGTTGATGCAAGTTGCTATCATACCTCCGTGGTTGGTCTAAATATCGATGCATGCATCTCGATGGTGTGTGTATGTGTGTGTGCGGTGTGGTGTGTGTGTATGTGTGTGTGTGTGTGTTCGTGTAAATCTGTATTATATGGTTACAGTTACTGGTGGATGTGTTTTCTATGTGATCTATGACTGTCCAAATTCCTTTTACATGTACGCCCTACTTGTTTAGGTTTTTAAGAGCGCATGTTAGCATTCCACCCCATTTCCAGCATTTCCGTATACTATTACATACATGTACTTTGAATATTTTGCAAACTTATAAATTTCGTTTATTGTACATTGCAATGTAATCTATGCATTCAAGTGCTGTTAGAAAAAAAGCTAACATGTTTCTGATGGAAATAGAATAAATTAATGAGTTCAAAAAAATGCATGAGTATCGACATACACACACATGATACACAGTACATACAGGTTCACTCACTGATTTGAATAATCAATATGGGTCATAATACTCCGGCACTGAACATAGGAACTTTTTATGTACACTGTAGATGTACATTTTGTATTCATCCGGAAGTTTCACATCAAATTTTGTGCTATGAGGTTGGGGGTCGAAAAATTAAACCCCGTGCGTATAGGGATGATGATTTTTCGTTAAAACACAAAATGACCTCTCCATTTGGGACAACTGTCAATTCGCTTTCAAGAGGACTTCTCTATTGAAATTCCGTCTGCCCATAGAAATCGCACACTTTTCACACACACACACAAAAAAAATATTTTATTTCCGAGATGCCACATGTTTCTAAAGGTTGTTAATGGTACAAACGTTATTTCTAATCGAATGTCTCATTCTCTTAAGTGTAATTGGCATTGTTAACTTCATTGCCACAATCGTATTATTACTCTGTATTAGGATTTTTTTAATTAATAATGTATGATTACATGTCTGTATTTATCATTTTCAAGCACGTGTATACGCAGCTCGCGGACGTATAACCTTCAATGTATTAGACAAAAGTGTCAACCTTGAAAGTTTAAAAATTTGCATAGGCCTACGTTTGCGGTAGAGGTTGTTTTTATTTCCGTTTTGAGATAAAATATACACAATTAATTTGCAAGAAAAATACATATAATAAACAGTATGAAGAAACGGGGGATTGCCCGATCAGCCATAATTGCAAAATAGTGTAAGACTGTTCTTCCACAGGTTCGCACATTTACAATACACACACACACACTTTATTGTTTTTCAATGATATTTTATTGATTTCATTCAAGTCAATCAAAAATCAACCCATTCTGGGTGTAACATGAACATAAAAACGGTACAAATGCCATTCAAAAGACAAATCCATTACCAACTTATACTGCCAATCATCTCCCTTCAACATAACAACTCGATTTTAAATCAATCCTACTGACCATTTCTTCACGAGAAAGTATTGACATGTACAAATATATATATATATATATATATATATATATATATATATATATATATATATATATCTTTGACTATGGTATACTTACACTGCCAGTCATCTCTCTTCAACATAACAACTCGATTATAAATCGAGTATATAAGGGTGTTATACAAGGGTATATACATAAAAAAAAGCTACAAAAATACGTTATACAAAACTAGAATGAAATCATTTCATTGAAAATCAAATCCCCATCCCCACCAACCCCGATGCACTCAAACCTATCCCACACCCCCACCACAACCCCAAACACATGCGTCCACAACCACCACACACATACACCCCAAACACCAACACACATACACACCAACACCAAAACACACATACACATATACACCCCACACACAAACACATCCGAAGCGATACCAACTTCCTTCCTAATGAAAACGATTTCCAAATGTTGATTGATACGTACAACATACAAGCGTGTAATGGGCCGTATGCAGAAAAGCATCGTCCGCCCGCACCCAAATACCACTCCAAATACACATTCAAATTCATCAAACAAAACTCATCAAACTCCTAACTGCAGACAAAATCCTATAACTTTTACACCACCAAAAACGTATCCCTCCCCGCCCGCGGCCAATGATACATTTATATTGCCTTCACCACTGATAACTACACTGTACAGTATGTCCCAAAAAAAATTACAACGGGGCCCTCCGCAATGATATCTGTAAAAATAGTGAATCAATCTAAATACAAATTCAGGGTATGAAACTATAACTCATTGCCCACATCTTACAGAAAACCCCATTCGATTTGCTTCAGTGGTCAAAGAGAAATACGGAATTTTGTAGAGGATGTCGGGAATCTCTTCTGTCCAAGTTCTGTCTATTGTTCACACACAAGATCATTGAAATGCTAAACTCGGAAGAATCTGATTCATGACATGCTTTACAACAATCCACATTTCTCTGTGACCGCTTAACCAAATCGAATGGGGATTTCTGCAAAATAGAGCTTAAATGTTATATTTCAAGACCCTGAAGTAGCATTTGAAAAATTTAATCATATTGGGCATTATCAGTGCGAAAATCTTATTGTAATTTTTTTGGGGACATACTGCAGTAAGTCGCCCCAAAAATTACAATCAGATTTTCGAATTGATAACACCTATTATGATCAACCTAAAGCATGTCATGAATCAGATTCTTCCGAGTTTAGCATTTCAATGATCTTGTGTGTGAACAATAGACAGAACTTGGACAGAAGAGATTCCCGACATCCTCTACAAAATTCCGTATTTCTCTTTGACCACTGAAGCAAATCGAATGGGGTTTTCTGTAAGATGTGGGCAATGAGTTATAGTCTCATACCCTGAACTTTTATTAAGATTCACTAACTATTTCTAAAGATATCATTGCGGAACACTGGCGTAGCCAGGGGGGGGGGGGGGGGGGTTCGATGGGGGCGGTCGCCCCCCCCCCCCCCCCCCCCCTAAGATTTGGACCGGGGATTTGGGAGGCGGAAAAAAAAAATGCGTGTATACTGTATGCATGCACATGAAGCGGGTCTCCTTTGCAACCTTTCATCAAATAAGATATTTTTTTGAATATTTCACTCAAATTGTGCACCAGATCGTTGAATTTCAATTCAAAATATGCAAAATCTCTCGTGCTTGGGAGGGGGAAAACCCCTCCCAAACCCTCCCCCTCTGTGCCTCTTTCCCTAGCTTAGTACACTTTTTAGATTTGCACAAAAATTATGAATAATTCTGAGTGCACAAGACTTATCACTTATATTCCGAAAACTCAAGGTTCCCTCATGTATAAGGGGAGTTTCCCCTTTTAATCGACCCTTTCCTCCCTCAGTCCCCCCCCCCCTCCCCATCAGTTGGTTTTTTTTTTTTGTGATTTCCCAAATGTTGATTCCATCAAATATGCGTATACGAGATATCTCAATTTCAACCTCAAAAAGGCAAAAGCTCCATCGGAAGGGAAGGGTGGAGATAACACTCGCCCACGCCTTCTCCCTGCTCGCCCGCCCCTCCCCCCCCCCCTTCCGCCATGCATAGAAGTAGACTGTGGCTATACCCAGATCGCTTTATTTCAATTCTAAAAACGCAAAAGCTCCGCGAGCGGGAGGGGAAATCCCCCTTCCCCTAAGCTCTACCTCACTAGACTTTATACATACACACAGATGGTGCACATTCGGAATAAGAGCTAAATTCCGTGATTTTAACACTTCGATGAAAAAGTATTGCACCAAAAATTTGCACCAGATCGCTGAATTTCAGGTCTGAAAACGCAAAATCACGTTCGTGTGGGAGGGGATATGCCCCTATCATCTACACCCTCGTGTGCATGCTTTTTCTGTTTGATTGCTGAACAGACAGCGTTCATGATATTCAGTGTAAGAATTAATACAAGAAGATTATTTAAATGATACCATTTTATAGGCATATTGTTCAATAATAATCTACACTAAAATATACTGCAACCTTAAACAAGTGGGACTGTTTCAACTCGTTAAAACACGCAAAAACATGCATCAAATTGCACCATTTGCAACATCAAAATGCAAAAAGTTCTCCCACACCTTCCCCTCCCCCCTCGCTCGCTCCGCTCGTTCGGGTTCAGTCGCGTTCGTGATATTCAGAGAAAAAAATTGATACAAGAAGTGTATTTAAATCATTCCATATTACAGGCTAATTGTTCAATGATAATCTACATCAAGATATACTGCAACCTTAAACAAGTGGGACTGTTTCAACTCGTTAAAACACGCAAAAACATGCATCAAATTGCACCATTTGCAACATCAAAATGCAAAAAGTTCTTACCGTGGGAGGGGGGACACCCCCTCCCACACCCTCCCCTCCCCCTTCGCTCGCTCCGCTCGCTCGGGTTCAGTCGCGTTCATGATATTCAGTGAAAAGAATTAATACTAGAAGTGTATTTAAATAATACCATTTTATAGGCAAATTGTTCAATAATAATCTACACCAAAATATACTGCTACCTTAAACAAGTGGGACTGTTTCACGTCGATAAAACGCGCAAAAACATGCATCAAACGGCACCATTTGCAACATCAAAATGCAAAAAGTTCTTACCGTGGGAAGGGGGACACCCCCCTCCCACATCTCCCCTCCCCCGCGCTCGCTCCGTTCGCTCGGGTTCAGTCGCGTTCATGATATTCAGTGAAAAAATTAATACAAGAAGTGTACTTAAATCATGCCATATTACAGGCAAATTGTTCAATGATAATCTACATCAAGATATACTGCAACCTTAAACAAGTGGGACTGTTTCAACTCGTTAAAACACGCAAAAACATGCATCAAATTGCACCATTTGCAACATCAAAATGCAAAAAGTTCTTACCGTGGGAGGGGGGACACCCCCTCCCACACCCTCCCCTCCCCCTTCGCTCGCTCCGCTCGCTCGGGTTCAGTCGCGTTCATGATATTCAGTGAAAAGAATTAATACTAGAAGTGTATTTAAATAATACCATTTTATAGGCAAATTGTTCAATAATAATCTACACCAAAATATACTGCTACCTTAAACAAGTGGGACTGTTTCACGTCGATAAAACGCGCAAAAACATGCATCAAACTGCACCATTTGCAACATCAAAATGCAAAAAGTTCTTACCGTGGGAAGGGGGACACCCCCCCTCCCACATCTCCCCTCCCCCGCGCTCGCTCCGTTCGCTCGGGTTCAGTCGCGTTCATGATATTCAGTGAAAAAATTAATACAAGAAGTGTATTTAAATCATGCCATATTACAGGCAAATTGTTCAATGATAATCTACATCAAGATATACGGCAACCTTAAACAAGTGGGACTGTTTCAACTCGTTAAAACATGCAAAAACATGCATCAAATTGAACCATTTACAACATCAAAATGCAAAAAGTTCTTACCGTGGGAGGGGGGACACCCCCTCCCACACCCTCCCCTCCCCCTTCGTTCGCTCCGTTCGCTCGCGTTCAGTCGCGTTCATGATATTCAGTGAAAAGAATTGATACTAGAAGTGTATTTAAATGATACCATTTTATAGGCAAATTATTCAATAATAATCTACACTAAAATATACTGCTACCTTAAACAAGTGGGACTGTTTCACGTCGATAAAACGCGCAAAAACAAGCATCAAATTGCACTATTTGCAACATCAAAATGCAAAAAGTTCTCACCGTGGGAGGGGGGACACCCCCCTCCCACACCCTCCCCTCCCCCTCGCCCGCTCCGCTCGCTCGGGTTCAGTCGCGTTCATGATTCAGTGAAAAGAATTGATACAAGAAGTGTATTCAAATTATACAATTTTACAGGCAAATTGTTCAATAATAATCGACATCAAAATAAACTGCCACCTTAAACAAGTGGGACTGTTTCACGTCGATAAAACGCGCAAAAACATGCATCAAATTGCACTATTTGCAACATCAAAATGCAAAAAGTTCTTACCGTGGGAGGGGGGACACCCCACTCCCACACCCTCCCCTCCCCCTCGCTCGCTCCGCTCGCTCGGGTTCAGTCGCGTTCATGATTCAGTGAAAAGAATTGATACAAGAAGTGTATTTAAATTATACAATTTTACAGGCAAATTGTTCAATAATAATCGACATCAAAATAAACTGCTACCTTAAACAAGTGGGACTGTTTCATGTCGATAAAACGCGCAAAAACATGCATCAAATTGCACCATTTACAACATCAAAATGCAAAAAGTTCTTACCGTGGGAGGGGGGACACCCCCTCCCACACCCTCCCCCCCCCCCCCCCCCCCCCCCTCGCTCGCTACGCTCGCTCGGGCTCGGTCGCTTCGCTCCCTCGCAGACTAACCGCCCCCCCTAAGATGAAATCCTGGCTACGCCGTTGTTGCGGAAGGCCGCGTTGTAATTTTTTTTGGGACATACTGTACTAATAAAAAGAAAAAGAAAACAAAACAATACTTAAGCTCTCGTTTCAGAAACATTTTCCCATTTTAGCAAATGTAATCCCAACTTATTTCTTTTTATAGCAATTTCTTTTTCTTCATCCCGAAAACTTATTATTCTTTTACAAATTTCCTCCAAAGTAGGAATTTTTCCCTCCGACCTAGATCTAAAAATGATATATTTCAAAATAAAAATTATTGTATTATAAAATTTTACTATTGGATCCCTTCCCGTAACACCAAAATGAACATCTCTCCACTCTATATTTCGAAGATCTGCCATCTCAAACCTATCTATCACTTCCTGCCACAAATTCTTAACATACACACAATCCCAAAATAAATGTTCACATGTTTCTACCGATTGCTCACAAAAAGAACACCGGTTATTTGCAACGAAACCAAACTCAAAAAGATTTTCCTTTGTATAAACAACTCCATGTAATAATTTATACTGAAATTCCCTAAGTTTTGATAAAAGTGTTGTCATTCTTGGTCTTAAAAATATATGTGTAATTTCCTTTTTTGAAAACAAATAATCATTATGGCCATCTTTCATTCGTAAAATATACAATTGCTGTAAATTTGTAACAGAGAGTTCACACCAATACACCTTTCTAAATGAAACATCTTTCAATAAAATTACATTCTCAAAAATTTTCAAAGAAATATTATATTCCTCTTTATCAACAGAATAAAAATCATATATATTTCCCTCAAATTTCTGGCTTCTTACAACAACCTCCCCTATTTCCCAAACTTTAACTAGAGTCTATATTTTCACTATCTAATCCTAACTTGCGAAAATATACTGCTGATCTCATACGATATTTTTTCCAAAATTTGCTTCACTAAATAAATATTCTTCCTATATAAATTTTCACAAAAAATCATTTTCCCTTTACACAAATAATCCTTATTATAAAAAGAAAAATACACACACACACACACACACACACACACATACGTACATGCCTAGTATGTCCGAGGACCATGACAAACTACCTCCTCTTGAGGACAGATGTTATCTAGCTCTCAATCGTCATACGGTTAAAAGACTCATAATAAAAAAGAATGCCTTTAACGACGCTCACAAGATTACGCGCGTTTTTTTAAGTTTACAAAATAATCATAGACCTATACATCAGAGGACATGATTTCTTGTTTTGGTATACGTCCGAGATAGCTTTCTCTGATGTTAACATTTTATGTTTCAACATTCGACAGAGGTCAACCACACACAATTACATTTGTCAGACATTATAATGCAAACCTGGGTCCTGTTTGATTAAAACTTGCTATTCTAACAAAATAAGATTTCTGTGACTAAGGTCAATAGCTACAGTTTATGCATTTATACATTGAAAAGCATAATGAAATGTCCATTTATTATTATTATTCTTTAGGGGGAGCACTCGCCTAATATTGTATACCGGCCTGTGCCGTTCAGATGGGTCGCTTTTTTAAAAAATATATCCTTGAACATGCCCCCCTTTTGAGTCGTAAAATCTCCAACATGCCTCACTTTTTAAAGATCGGTAATTTTATTGTTGAGTGTTTAATCGTAACTTATAATGCAATAGGGCTTTGGTAAATCACTTTTACATTGTACGTCCTCCTACGTACTTTGTTTCCTTTCCAAAATAATGTTGCACATTCATAAATATTCATACAAATGTTCTTTTTAAACGCATATGATAGGTCCTCGAACGCTTTTGTAAATCGGATATGTGTGTTATAGATACAGTGTAGTGTCCTCGTACATCTAGGCAAACTTGATCTGTGCTACCTTTGCAATGAAATGTCCTCGAATGTTTTTACAAACCTGGTCTGTGTTACCTATACAATGAAATGTCCTCATACGTTTATGCAAACCCGTTTTGTGTTCCCAATACAACTGAGTGTCCTCATAAGTTTACGCAAACTTGATCTATGTTACCTTTGCAATGCAATGTCCTCATACAGTTATGCAAACCTGGAATGTGCTACTTTTGCAACTCATTGTCCTCATTCATTTATGCAAACTTGATCTGTGTTACCTATACAGTGTAATGTCCTCGATAGCTTTTGCAAACCCGGTCTGTGTTACCAATACAATTTAATGTCCTCATAAGTTTATGCAAACATGATCTGTGTTACCTTTACAATGCAATGTCCTCATACATTCATGCAAACTCGGTCTGTGTAAATTACCTGTACAATGTAAGGTCCTCATACGTTGCTGCAGACTTGGTTTGTGTTTCCTGTACAATTTAATGTCCTTATAAGTCTACGCGAACTTGATATGTGTTACCTTTGCAATGTAATGTCCTCGGAAGCTTTTGCAAACCCGGTATGTGTTTCCTATACAATTTAATGTCCTCATACGTTTCGTTTTATTAACTCTCACAACATTCAAGAAGTACGTGTATCTGGAAACAAGCAACTTTTCTAATCCCTTTTTAAATTTCTCATTGTACTGTTTTGTTTATTTTGGTGTACCATGGACTTCGTATCTTTTGAAAAGAGTACTTTTGGTATTATCTTTATTATCATTATTATTATTGTTGTTATTATTATCTCAAACAACACAGTGGTCTTCTTCTTTTTATCATTTTTATAATCTCTTCAATTTTCCAAACTCTATTTTTCTCTCTCATCTTCAGTTATCTCTTCCTTTTCTCTCTTCTCAGTTCTCTTCTCTCTGCAACCCAGCCCCTCTTCATCTTTGTGTGTGTGTGTGTGTGTGTGTGTGTGTTGTAAATGCCAGAAATCCTGGTATGATTTTTATGACTTTGGGGTCGAACAGCCAAGTTCCTTATGATCTTTCATCTCGATTCTCACTCATTCAGATTTGTATGTACTTGATAATTATGTATGATCATCATGTGCAACTGTGCACTTTTATGTATTTTTATACTGATGAGTGAAATAAATGAATCTTGAATCTTGAATATTATTATTATTATCATTAACATCATCATCATTAATATTCTTACTGCAATCCAGTGAACAGCAATAAGACTAAGATTTTAATACAGTTATTGTGCTTTGGCCTGTTTCAGAATTATTCGTAGAGACAAGCAGACAAGTGACAGAGATTCAGTTAACAGTGGAACACCTCTGAAAGAAAGAATAAAAGCCAAATAGATGAGGAAATAATTCAATAAGGTGGAACCATACTTTAAAGGAACAAAAAATCATTGTGTTCTGTGTAACGTGTATCAAGTACGTTTAGGCCCTGGGCCAGTTCTTTATAAAAAAAACAAAAAACAAAACAAAAAAGCAGTAATATAAATGCATCTTACATTAGGTAATTTTAGCTATCATAAGGAGATTATCATAACAAGGTTCCATTTTACTTATAGAATTCAGATACAAGCAAATTCATCCACTACAAATATTCATATAGATTGTTTTCTAACATTTTTTTTAAAATAAAACTCAACAGGGAAGAAGGAACTTGACATACATGCTGTCAGGCATTCATAATGTATAAACAACTTTTCTCTTACATGTACAAAATCTTGATGGAATGCAAAAATCTCCAGAAATCACCTCTTCATTTCACTTAAAAGGACAGAAGTAACTTAACCTGAAAACCCCCTTTACAGAAGGACTTCGTTAAATTTCAACTACAAAAAATCGGGTAAAAAAAAAAAAAAAATGCCCAGGTGATGGCTTTTGTTGTCCACGACCAAGGATTTACTTTAAGAACTCAAAAAGCATAGTATAAATCAACCAAAAAAATATTTTTAGAATCTTTGTCTTCTAGGGCCGATTTTTCTTTTTTTAATATTCATCTCTAGCATAGAAATTATAAATGACAAGTTAAACAGATTACTACATTGGTACATAAGCATACTTTCTCATGTGCAAACTACATATAATTGGTTCAACACAAGGGGAAAAATTAGTGTTGCATATATCCACTTTTAAACTTATGCAAGGCTAATGTTCTGTTCTTTAACTTCTATCCCTCTACCTAAAAATGAGAGAGAGAGAGAGAGGGAGAAAAAGAAGTTATGTAAGTGCTACCTAACTGATCCCAACAATTCTGGATTCCCTGTACCACAAACCTTAGTTACCTACATAAATCTGCACATTACATGTATCCCTAACAAACAAATCACATCATCTTCATAGCATTTACCCAATGACTGTACACAGTGTCTCTTTAAGCACCAAGAAATTGATAAGTATTTATTTTACGGTACCTCTACACACCGTAATAAAAAAACCATAACAAAACAAAGGAACAAATAATGTCAGTAATGCCCAATGGATTTTTTCCAGGGTCCCGTTGCATAAATACTATCATGGTAACGTTGCCATTATGGTAACTACCATGGTAACAGAGCTCAGCAAGCAATCAAAATCAATTTTTCCATGGTGCATGTACTTAATATAATGGCAAAGTTATTATATCAGTAAGCTCTCATGCAATGGGACGTATATCTTAGTAAACTACTAAGAAATGATAATCCACTATTGCAACATACAGATAAATTTTATAACGCAAAGGCCAACCCTCTCTGCTACCAATGCATCCATCCCAGTCTCTTTGTGAGGTTAACAGAAAAGCAAAGGTAAAAAGGTAATCCCTACTGTTCCTAATAATTGGCCCGTATTTCTCCAGTGCATTCCCAGCCTCATTTTGAGATTTTGGGAATTAACATTATACTTCATCCCCACCAAGTCCAACAGTAATGCCAGCCAAATCCGGGTTATATTCCAGAAATCCCACTATAAAACGATACGATATCCATCGTAACACACACAAACACAATAGCTACGAATTGTCAAAAAGTAAAACAAATACAAGGGCTCTCCTACATTTCAAAAGTAGTCCCTATAACTATCAAATGCACGTCATGCATAACACACAAACAAAATTGAATTCACAACCTAATCGTATTGACACATTTTGTCTCCCTGAGCAACGCTCCCTAGCGTCCGATGCAAACAGTGCAATGTTGTAGACAATGGGCTTTCACAAAAAGAGTTTCAGGACAGTACATGGAGCCACTTTAAACGTGGAAAATGGGTGAAATTTGAGCATTTCACTAGACCTTTGAAATTTGACCTCTGGCCTAGTTCACTCAAAAGCTAATCAAGTGATTACCACATCACACTTCATCATTTTGGACCAGGTTGGGGGAAATTTGTTCTTTCCAGTCTGAAGTTATTGCATTGAAGGATAAATTTCATGATTTGACCTTTGGCCTCCAGCTGAGTTAACTAACAAGCTAATGAAATGATTGCCTTATCACACTTCATCCTTGGACCAAGTTTGGGGAAATTTGCTCCTTCCCGTCTCGAGTTATCATGTAAACGGATAAATTTCTTGCTTTGACCTTGACCTTTGACCTTTGACCTCATGCTGATTTCAACCCAAATCTGATCATGTGATTGCCCCATCACACAACATCCTTGGACCAAGTTTGGGATAATTTGCTCCCACCAGTCTTGAGTTATCATGTAAACGGATAAATTTCTTGATTTGACCATGATCTTTGACCTTTGATCTCTCGCCGATTTCACCCCAAATCTACTCAAGTGATTGCCCCATCACACTTCATCCTTGCACCAAGTTTGGGGAAATTTGCTCGTTCCAGTCTTGAGTTATCGCGTAAACGGATAAATTTCATGATCCGACCTTGACCTTTGACCTCAGGCCAATTTCACCCTAAATCTAATCAAGTGAATGCCTTATTCTTCTATTTCCTCTTCACTTCCTGTGAAGGCAATGATTGCTTATTGACAAATAATGGGCAAATATAGAATATTTTGTTTGACCTTTGACACAAATATACTTAGGACAGATATCAGATATGCTACAAAAACATGTCCGCTTCAAGTAATGCACAATACATCTATAAAATGTGGATGTAGTATACTGCACAAGTGGACGCTTTCCTCCTTTATACACTTTGTTAAAAAAATTAAATGCAAACACACACACATTCTCTTTGATTACAAATAATCCATTGCAGTCCATGGTATAACATGCAGATCTAATGTCAATAACTTCCATACTTCTCAGGAAGGATAGATACAATTGTGATGTTTGTTTTATTTCAGCAATGAATTTATGATATCTTACCTTTCACAAGTGTCATGTGATGAGTTTCTTTTCACACCTTCTTAGAAAATACAATTAGTCATGCAAAACATTTGCAATTGTGCATGGAATGTTTGTTCATGGTTTGATAATTCAATGGAAGTTTATACACATAACCATTTCTTGCAGCTATGATTTTCATCATGGTGATCCCTAATAATTGCGACCCATATCTTTGTGTGTGTACATATATAGCTCTTGTATTCTTTTCCTCATTGAGTTAAGAGGAATTCAATGAGAATTTAGTTTCTTTTGTTTGATAATGTTATAAACCCTGTATTTAATCTTAGTCCAGGGTAGTTTCGCAAGTACAGGATATTTCTCTTGACACTCAATGCATTCTACTTTCCCTGGGACTTTGAAAGTCCTATAATTTGTTTTGAAGAATGTGTCCACAGCATGCTGTTGGGCTGTTGTCCAGGTAATACGTTCAGCTGAAAAAAAGAAAAAGAAAAGAAGAGCTTTTGTAGGTGAGTGAAAAGAATTCACGAACGTATTTGATAACTTCAGGACAGCCACATGTGATGCAAAAATTCGACTAAAATTGAAAACTTTTCAAAATCTGTTTTACTTAGTAATGTACAGATGTCACATATATGTACGTGCAAACCATGGAACCAAGGAACTGGGACAAATGATTCAGAAAATGTCAAACACTGGGACATTCCTGAATTCCCTATACATTACTATGGACAAATTTTTATCTATTTTTTTTTTTTTTACAAAAAAAGTTTGTGAAGGGTGAAATTTGCTCTTCCTGTTAACCCGAAAAATAGGGACTGTCTCTGTCAAACAGGTACAGTTGGTAGGTATTATTTCATCATTTTTTCACTTGACCTTTTTCAAACCCCTATATTGTCCCACTTGAATTACTAATAGTGTGGTGTATTTTAAGCTTGGTAAAAGAATCAAAATAAATGGCGGTAATTTGTCCATGCAGTATTCTTTAAAGACCATTTCAGAAGCAAAACCAATCAGTAGAAAGCTAAGAAGTAGAATACAACAATGAAAGTTTCGTGCATTTTCACCGCTTACCAGCTGAGCATTTTGCTTCAGCAACACTAAAATATGCGAGCTTCAAATATAGGCTTCATTGCACCCCTCACATGTTCCAGTGAAGGACGTGGGCTTACCAAGAAGAAGAAGAAGAAGAAGAATTATCTGACATCATGTCATGAGAGAGCAAGGCTGTGATTACATTGGTTTTACATTGAAAAAATTGATTATTTTTTATTTTCCACATCAAGAATTTGAATTTTTTATAGTAGAACCTCAAAGAATGGCTTATTATAAATCAATAGAAAGCTTGTGAGCTAAAGAACTTAAATGTAAGAAGAAATTTATCTATAATGCTCAAATATGTTAATTACAGTCACAATTTTCATATGCACCTCCTAGCGACCAGAAATGGCAAAAACCAGTCGTCTTTTCCTTTCCAAAGCCTGTGACGTCATTGGTTGTAGCAAGTTGCGTGAAACCGGCTAGTAAACAAACACAATACTAACGCAAGTAATCACACCTTAGTTCTCATGAGATGATGTCAGAGAATTCTGGCTGATGTACAATGCAATACAGCCCATCTTCAGAGCTTGTGAATTTGAGTTCTAAAGTAAATACTCGGCTGGCAATCCGTGAAAATGCATGAAACTTGCATTGTTGTATTTTGTAGCTTACAAGCATTCCATTAGTGTTTAATTTGTCAATTCAAATTTTTGCTTCCAATAAGGTCTTCAAGATTAATACAAACAAAATGGATTCACGTCTGAGTCAACTTTCTGTGTATTCACACGTAACTTAACTGTGATAGAATTATAAACCTGAACATAGCGCGACAGGTATGTTGTCTTGACTCTTCACTACCTTGACATATCATATTAACCCATTCACTACTATATTCTGTAAATCCCCATAGACTTTGTACAGGGCCCACCCGGTTCCCATAGGCAACGGGTTAAAGAAGCTATAACCTGAAATTTCTTTAAATTTGACCTGTGACCTTTAACCTTCATACTCTAGATCTCCAGATTTTCTTCCCAGGGTGATACATGCTTTGAACAGGTTCAAAGTTTTAATCTCAAACAGTTCTTGAGATTAGGTTAAGCTGATGGATCTATGGATGGACAACCTAAAAACAATTTCTCTGGCACCACCTTTGGGTTGACCGAGAGATAAGTAAATACACCCCCTTAAAATAGGACTACCAGCAAAATATGAACTACATGTAATGGTTACCTTTTGATCTCTTTGCAACAGGATGGCTCCTGCTTGGCTTCATAGTCCCACACGGTCCATCGCTCTCATCTGAGAGCTCTGGGAAGAAAAAAACAACCCATTAATATCCTACATTAATTTACCATGGCAATGCAGTTTCCAACACATTAAAACATGACGTCTTGCTTGAAAAATTAGGAAGTAGTTCGATCCGCAATATTTCTACCTGATTTATTGCCATATGCCGTTACCATGGCAATGCAGTTTCTGACACATTCAAAAAAGAGGTCTTGCATATCTTCACCATAAGACCAATGTGTGTGCCAAATTTTATGAGCATTGCTCAGAAACTGAGGAAGAAGATTTGCATCGGACGGACCAGCCGACCAACCACACGCTGATCCCTATACACCTCCTTCAAATTTAGTTTGGCTGTGGTATTAAAAAAAAAAAAAAAATCATATAAATTAGCACAAGTGGAGTGCAACTGGCAGTCTCCCCTGCATTATGCAATTCATGGCAACATTCTTGACTTTGTGACATGGAAATATCACACAAATTCTTTAATATCCCTAAAAGTTGTAAAGAATGTGCATGTGCATACTTTCTAAATTATGTTAAAAATTCGAAAACTTAACCTTAGGTTAGGTTTTTTTATGTCGATGACGCCGCCATTTAAAAACGGCGCCTATGTCTCGCTTCTACTATGCAGGCGAGAGAAATATTTGGGACAAAATTTCATGTGTCTGTGTAGAAATTCTGTATTCCTAATGTAGTACAGTACTTTACTGAACAACTTTGTGAGGACATTCATCTGTGAATGTAACACAGAACTTATTTCAATAAATGTATGAGGACATTACAACGCAAAAATAACAGTTCTTGTTTGGATTAATGTTACATATGAAACACAGAACTAGTATGCATAAATGTACGAGGACCTTACACAGAAATGTAACACAGAACTTATTTCCATAGATGCATGAGGATATTACATTGCAAAAATAACAGTTCTTGTTTGGATTAATGTTACATATGAAACACAGAACTAGTATGCATAAATGTACGAGGACCTTACACAGAAATGTAACACAGAAATTGTTGCCATAAATGTATGAGGACATTAAACAGCAAAGAAAAAACACAGTGCTTGTTCGCACAAAGTATGAGGGCATCAAAACTGCAAATATGACACAGACATTTTTCACCTATACAAAGGAGGACATTCCATTGTTGAATTTATAACTTCTCTTCCGTTCTTCTTTTTCTTTCTCTATTGTGCCTTTTTTTGCACCTCTTTTAAAAGCCAATGAAAAAGCATTTCCCCTCCCCCAGATATTAATTGGACTACTTTGTATTCATTCGTACTTTTCTATAAAACTTTCTAAATACATGTTCTTTGCTTTTAACTTTTTCCAAGTTGAAATAGGACCATCAGAAAAATATGTACTAATAGTTACCTCTTGATCTCTTTCCAATTCCATGGCTCTTGCTTAACTTAGTTCCATCCCTCTCATCTGAGGGCTCTAGAAAAAAAAAATAGTTGCAACACAAAGTACAATCTTATAGCCAACTAAATCACTCCACACAACTTAATGCTGTTTATTGCATTTAATATCTGAGATTACTACAAATAATATACCATGGCACCATACCACTCCAGTGTGCATGAATATCACTTTTAATTATGGGAAATGTATCAGGATACATTTAAAGTAGGAAATTGGTCTTATTCAAATGACACCGTGTCAGCCATATATGACGATGATCCATCAAATGGTTCTTAAATTATCGTGAGAAAGGGCAATTTTCATGTATACAGTGACATCTATGACCTTGACCTTTAACCTCATGACCCTCAAATCTAATCAGACCATTGTTCCTCCCCATATGCATACATGAGCCAAGTTTGAAGTTGATCCGTCAAATGGTTAACTTATTGTGAGAACCCATTTTTATGTATATGACTTCTATGACCTTTGACCTTTGACCTTGAGACCCACTCATCTAATCAGATCATTGTTCCTCCCATATGCATACATGAGCCTAGTTTGGAGTTGATTCGTCAAATGGTTCTGAAGTCATCACGAGAACAAAAACGCGACGGACGGACGGACAGATGGACGGACAGCAGACTGACGGACGGACAACCCGAAAACATAATCCCTCCAGCACCCACCTTTGGTGGGCGAAGGCATACAAAATTTAGGCCATGCATACATTCTTCAAGATAACAGAAAGAGCAAAATAAGATTAAGCATGACACATTACTAATAACATGTTTACTCAATTTCAGCTTATGATATGTTACATGTAGACATAGGGATACCCACCATACACCCATATTTTCATGAAGTACAATGTTTTCATGAAGTACTTTATTGGCAAAAAATGAAGTAGAATATATAATAAAGAAGTTTGGAAGACACAAATTCCTTTGAGAAACCTTGAGATATGGATTACTGACCAAACACTACACTAACCAGTTAAATATCTGTGATGTCAGTAGATGTATTTCTAGGTACATTTAACTTCTTTTAATTTGAATATCATGAGGACACAGTTGTTTAAAAAAAAGAAATGATGCCAGATGCAATATAAATATAAAAGTAACTGAATATCAGTAATAGGATGGTGTGCAAACAAGGTGTAACTCTAAGATACATTAAATAAACTTACGTCTACTTGACTGGTCATCTTCTTCAACATCTCCATCAGGGGCATCGTCTTCTTCACACGACTCTGCAGTGAAAATAGAGAGATGAGAGACTTGGGAGAGGGGGTTTGTCCAATGTTTCAAATTTTAGAAAGACAGTTGACTTCAGAAAGGTTGACCTACTTAAAGCACAATTCTCCGGTATGTGGCACTTTCAGTAGCTGTCATTCTAATTATGTTAAATGATCCCTCAACAGCCTACTATACAGATTTCTCCTCTGGACGTCACAGCCTTGTGGCCCTATACACCGCACCTCAAGTGGGCACAGAGTACTCCAAGTACCTCTTCACCTTCAAATGTTTTACATCATGTGTAGGTGGGCTCAACAGGAGAAAGATCCAGCTGGTCTTCACACTAGACAACAAGAGTGGGAATATCCTTGGACGTCATGTGTTGGATGTCAGGGTATGCGCTTGCCCAGGGAGGGATTGGAAAACGGAAGAGAAAGCCTTTGAGAGGTCCAAAGCACCTCAGAAGAAACCCCTCGAGAGGTTGGAGCAAAGTGACATTAGTGGTGGGCGTTACATCTTTCTCAAAGAAGGCGAAGAAGGACAAAGAGACGTTCTACATTCTGGTTCAAGGGTGTGAGAAGTATGAACTCTTCAGGAAGATCAAGGAGAGTCTTGACTTGATGGACTGTGTTGACCCGAGTCAGATCAGCCAGTACAGACAACAACAAGCTCAGCAACAAATGCAACTGAATCAACATATCTGCGATGAGCTGCAACGTTACTACAGGAAAATAAGTCGAAGACACTGGGTGGGAATGAGAAACAACAGTGGCACACCTCTCTCTCTCTCGTCCGTTTTTCTTCTATGCATATTTTACAAGTGTTACAGTGCATAGTTTTACTTATTTTGTTATTCTTATAAGTGGATTATGATTTCATTCATGTCATGTTTTAAATCTTGGAGTGCTACACAGCTATGTCAAACATTCACTGTAATTGATCGCTACTTACTAACTACAGGGGAAAATGTATTAGTTGTGAATATGACAATAAGATTGTACATACGTTTTGTACACACTTTTCAGAACTCATGGTGTCACAGTCACTGTGTTACAGAACATGTATTTATAATCTATGTCATAATTCTACTGTCAATTAATTCTTTCCACTGGGTTCTACTTGGTTATTGTCATTGAGTCTCTGATACACCCATTCAACATTACCAGTTTTCAAAATGTTCATTAACTTCACAAATTTGGACAGAAAATCAAGTGCGCAAAAATCCATGTCCATTTTGCGTCACGGTGTTACGGTTCTAATTAATAGCTCATAACTCATTTATCACTGTGAAGTTTTATTCATTCTTTTCTTTTCAAAGTTGCTTGTGATGATAGTCATAGATACACAATAAAACATTGTTCTCAAGTCTTACTGATTGTTTATTATTTTAATACAGTTATGGAGTGAAAATCTAATCAAAGTGTCAGTGTTACAGTTCAAAGTTTACCTTATTTTGTTTTTTTATTAGTGATTTATAATTTCAATCATGTCTTGTTTTATCTTGACGTGTTACACAGCTATGTCAAACATTCACTGTAAATGATTGCTTCTAACTACCTACAGGGAAAAATATATGAGTTGTGAGTACGACAATAAGATTTTACATACAGTTTGTACACACTTTGTTGAAGTCACGTTGTTACAGTCACGGTATTACTGTGCACTTAGTTATAATCTAAGTCACAATTCTACTGTCAATCAAAATTTTCTTTCACTGGGTTCTACTTGGTTATTGTCATTGAGTCTCTGATACACCCATTCAACATTACCAGTTTTCAAAATGTTCATTAACTTCACAGAGTTTGGACAGAAAATCAAGTGCGCAAATATCCATGTCCATTTTGCGTCATGGTGTTACGGTACTAATTAATAGCTCATAACTCATTTATCACTGTGAAGTTTTATTCATTCTTTTCTTTTCAAAGTTGCTTGTGATGATAGTCATAGATACACAATAAAACTTTGTTCTCAAGTCTCACTGTTTGTTTATTATTTACATTTATTGAGTGAAAATCTAATCAAAAGTGTCACAGTGTTATCGTGGAATTGCCCATTAAATAAACTTACGTCTACTTGACTGGTCATCTTCTTGAACATCTCCATCAGGGGCATCGTCTTCTTCACACGACTCTGCAGTGAAAATAGAGAGATGAGAGACTTGGGAGAGGGGATTTGTCCAATGTTTCAAATTTTAGAAAGACAGTTGACTTCAGAAAGGTTGACCTACTTAAAGCACAATTCTCCGGTATGTGGCACTTTCAGTAGCTGTCATTCTAATTATGTTAAATGATCCCTAAACAGCCTACTATACAGATTTCTCCTCTGGACGTCACAGCCTTGTGGCCCTATACACCGCACCTCAAGTGGGCACAGAGTACTCCAAGTACCTCTTCACCTTCAAATGTTTTACATCATGTGTAGGTGGGCTCAACAGGAGAAAGATCCAGCTGGTCTTCACACTAGACAACAAGAGTGGGAATATCCTTGGACGTCAGGTGTTGGATGTCAGGGTGTGCGCTTGCCCAGGGAGGGATTGGAAAACGGAAGAGAAAGCCTTTGAGAGGTCCAAAGCACCTCAGAAGAAACCCCTCGAGAGGTTGGAGCAAAGTGACATTAGTGGTGGGCGTTACATCTTTCTCAAAGAAGGCGAAGAAGGACAAAGAGACGTTCTACATTCTGGTTCAAGGGTGTGAGAAGTATGAACTCTTCAGGAAGATCAAGGAGAGTCTTGACTTGATGGACTGTGTTGAACCGAGTCAGATCAGCCAGTACAGACAACAACAAGCTCAGCAACAAATGCAACTGAATCAACATATCTGCGATGAGCTGCAACGCTACTACAGGAAAAAAGAGTCGAAGAAACTGAGTGGGAATGAGAAACAAAAGTGGCACACCTCTCTCTCTCACGTATGTTTTTCTTCTATGCATATTTTACAAGAAAAATACTAAAACACTGCCTTTCAGCACTCTTTCGAAAAGTGGGTGTGATCATTTCCTGTACAATGTCTTAAAAAGATGTCATACTCCCAGACATTGAAATTTGTACCTCTGTGTTACTGTGACTGTCAATAGATCTAAAGAACTAAACTGGATCAAAAATCATTCCATGGGTTTCTAGATACCTTCCCCCTCCCTTTTCCTCATCGAATGAACCAGGATATTTTTTTCACTACACTGGGCTGTACTACCACAACTCTAGGAACATGCGGGTGAATGTATACTTCCAGCATATATGAATAAGCCTCTGTGGATTAATGTTGTACTCGTATATCAGAATGGAAAAGTGTTTTGGAATAAAGATGTTTAAGAATACTTGTACTCACCATTAAGATTGACATTGATACTGTCCAAGGACATCCCAGAACACTCGCTCATCTGTCCCTTTTCCATTAGCAGCAGTATTTTTGCGATCTTAGCTACCTGTAGTGTGTTCTCGGGCAATCTATAAAATTCTCTATGTACTTGAATGTTGTGGCCCATAAAGGTGGCGAGTACATCCAGTTCATTGTCCTTCAGACATAATATCTGGGACATGGTCGCCACATGTTTCCTCAGCTGAGTGGATGTGATGTTTTCTGGATGTTCTGCTCCAGACGACTGAGCACACTTTCTCACAGCATCACAACCCCTATACGGTGTGGTACAACCTGGGCGTGCAAACAGGTACATATTGGACTCTAGGACTCCAGCATCTTGCCTAACGTTTTCATCTGCCAAAACATCAAGTGCTTCTTTCATTCCCTTCGTCAGAACCACAGGAACTGTTCTCCCTCTCTTTCCGGGTATTTCAACTCTTGACAGTTTCTTGCAAAGCTCCTTTTCAAGCTTGTTGAGGCCCTGTAGAACGTCTTTGTTGACTTCTCCAGTACGTTTTTTGTAGTTTTCTACTGTCATCCTTTCCACCTCTCCACTACGCTTCCTATTAAACAGGACAGTCTGGGCAAGCATAGCTTGACCCAACTTGGAGAAATCTTCCCTGCTTACAGAACCTGCTGTGATGTGTGCCATTGACTCCTGCACCTGGCCCTGGATGGTCTTGTGCACCTTTTGTATGTCAGATGACAAAGGAATTATTGTTGGTCTGTTCCTCTTTGCTGCGTACCGAGTCTTGAGGGCACCTGTTGAAACTTTCTCAGCCCATTCAATAGAGCACAGTTCACCAAACTGTTCAGCCTTTTCTTTCTGACTTGTGTCCATTTTTTTCAGTGCATCAGCCATAAGAATCCTGGCACACTTTTTGAGTGAGTGTCCTACTTTCAGCGCTAGTGAAGGTGTCTTATACTTCCCTGAGCTTTCATCCAAGCCTGCTATATTGTTGACAGCTCTGACCACATCATCAAACACCTGTGGGTCAATGGTCTCAGACAAGCAGTTGATGCCTGGTCTTATAGATCTCATTTGAAGGAGTAGCCGACCCATTTCCCTCAACTTTTGTCCAACATAGTTGTAATGGTTTTTCTGAATCCTGGAACTTTGACAGAAGTTGTGCACCTAGCTTTATGATTAAATCATCATGCCGCACTGCCAAACTAACATCATCATGAGTCATTCGACGGAAGACCTCATCCCGAAGTCTTACAGGCACTTCTTTTGGCATTGGCAGCATCATGGAACATTGAGACTGAAAACTTCCAGATCCCTTTCTTTCGCTTCCAACACACTTCTTTCTGTGTTTCCATAGGTCACTCCTAATGAACCATCCAAAACACTGAGTACAAGGCAAGAAGTCTTTCACTGCTGTTTCATATGTTGGTCGTTTGTAAGGAATGATCAGACCCTTTCCTTCTCTTAGAACTTGAAGATTATGGGAATGGTTGCCCTTATTGCGCAAAATCTCAAGTAAATTATGCCTATTCTTTGACTTCTTTGGATGTGCCATGATTCTTTTCACTTCAATTTCATTGGAATGATGCATTTCAATGTGTCGGGCAAATTTTGGTGTGTCTTTTTCACAAAAGACACAAAAGTGACGTTTGTCCCACTTCCTTCCAGTTGCATTATTTGCTGTTAGAACCTTGATATCCTGAGGTTTCTCTGCCATGTCCATCTCTTGATTTCCAGCATGGTTTTCTGATTCAGGTTGACTGGTATTGGGCTCATATGGATGATCTGCTCTGGATGTACACGGTATGTCCATCTCTTGATTTCCAGCATAGTTTTCTGATTCTGACCTATGTGTAAAGCCAGGTTGACTAGTATTAGCCTCATATGGATGATCTGCTCTGGATGTACACGGTATGTCCATCTCTTGATTTCCAGCATAGTTTTCTGATTCTGACCTATGTGTAAAGCCAGGTTGACTAGTATTAGCCTCATATGGATGAGCTGCTCTGGATGTACGCGGTAAGCGATATGGAAAGACATCAGAATCACAATCATCACTGCTGACTCCACTTGGATTCACCCATGTTGGGTCAGCATCATCATCATCATCATCTATTTCTTCCTATGGAAACAAATAAAACACAAAGTAAATGCAAATGCAATAATCAAAATGAAATATTTTGCCAAGCAAAGCTGGATCTGAAAATAGCTGAGGAATGTCTCCTCATAATTATCACCTATTTCTATTAATACCCCCCATAAAGAGTCATCTCTATAAGTCACTTTATGACATGATACCAGACACAACACACATCAATCTTTAAATATTTGCTTCTTTCTTTTACAGCACCCCCCCCCCCCCCCCCCCCCCACGGAACTAGAATCTACTGATAGACCACACTTAGTTATCTAACAATTGAAAGAAACCAAACCCTGGGAAAAGTAAATTTTAATGAAAAGAAAACAGGGAGGGAAACAAATTATTTACATGTTTAATCAACATTGGGGAACAGAAGAAATGTCATGAAAGTCTGAGAAGTCTCAATTTACTTTCAATGCCACATACTTATGGTCAACCCTAAATATGTTTCATACCTAAACTTTGGTATTTTCTGCATCATCTCTATGGATGGATTTTGACACAGAAATTGTTTACATATTAAAACGAGGACATACATGTATCACTACTAAGCAATTTGAGCATATTTATTGAGGATCCCTATAGGAACCCTTTGAAGGTACAGTGGAACATCGTTATAACAAGGTGCTTGGGACCAGAGAAATTACTTCTTTCTCTCAAAACTTTGTTATATCAGGGCATAAAATACAATAGAATACAAAGAGTTGGGACCAGAAAAAATACCTTGTTATAACAAGAGTTTGTTAGATCAGTGCTCTTTATAACAAGGTTTGACTGTATTACTTACCACAGATTCTTCCATATCTTCATGAGCATCTTTTTCGCTGTTTCCTCCGTTTACTGGAGTTTCCTTGGCCAGAGTGGACTGCAATACATGGGAAAAAGACATAAAATATTTCAACAGCAAATTCATCAAAGAAATTGTTTATATATAAGAATGAGGACATTACATTACTTCCTATGCTAATTTCTCTTCTTTTTCTTTCTCTCTATTGCATTTTTGGTGCAGTGTGCTGGCAATGGTGTAGACATACCCCTCCCCTGAATCACTAAAGAACACACAACTTGTTTGCAAAAATGTGTGAGAATATTACACTGCAAATATAACAATGAACTTGTTTCAATAAATGTACGAGGACATAACACTGCAAATTTGACACAGAAATTGTTTGCATATTCAAACGAGGACATATCATAGCTGAGCTATCAGCATATTCATTGAGGATCCCTATAGAAACCCTTTGCAGGTATTACTTACCACAGATTCTTCCATATCTTCATGAGCATCTTTTCCGCTGTTTCCTCCATTTACTGGGGTTTCCTTAGCCAGAGTGGACTGCAATTCATAAGAAAAAGACATAAAACATTTCATCAATGAAATACAGAACTATATGAGGACATTAAACCAGCAAATTCATCCAAGAAATTGTTTATATATAAGAATGAGGACATTACATTACTTCCTATGCTAATTCCTCTTCTTTTCTTTTCTTTTTCTTTTTCTCTCTACTTCATTTTTGGTGCAGTGTGCTGGCAAGGGTGTAGACACACCCTTCCCTCCCCCCCTCCTATACACTAAAGAACAAAGTATTTTAGGAGAGAAATAAATGTGTGAGAATATTACACTGCAAATGCAACATTGAACTTGTTTCAATAAACGTATGAGGACATTACACTGCACATTTGACACAATAACTGTCTACATATATGAATGAGGACATTACATTGCTTCCTATGCTAATTTCTTTTCTTTTCTCTTCTTTTTTCTTTCTCTCTACTGCATTGTGGTGCAGTGTGCTGGCAAGGGTGTAGACATACACCTCCCCCTCCCCCTCCCCCCTCCCTATACACCAAAGAACAAAGTAGTTCAGGAGAGAAATAAATGTGTGAGAATATTACATCACGAATGCACGGTGAACTTGTGTCAATAAATGTAAGAGGACATTACACTGCAAATTTGACACAAAATTGTTTACATATATGAGGAGGACATAACATTGCTTCCTATGCTAATTTCTCTTCTTTTTCTTTCTCTCTATTGCATTTTTGGTGCAGTGTGCTGGCAATGGTGTAGACATGCCCCTCCCCCTCCCCCTCCCCACCCCCACCGCGATACACTTCAGAACACAGCACTTGTTTGCATAAATGTGTGAGATTATTACACTGCAAATGCAACATTGAACTTGTTTCAATAAATGTATGAGGACATTACACTGCAAATTTGACACAGAAATTGTTTGCATATATAAACGAGGACATTACAATGCTTGCTATGCTAATTTCTCTTCTTTTCTCTTCTTTTTCTTTCTCTCTACTGCATTTTTGGTGCAGTGTGCTGGCAATGGTGTAGACATTCCCCTCCCCCTCCCCCCCTCCCTATACACTAAAGAACAAAGTAGTTTAGGAGAGAAATAAATGTGTGAGAATATTACACTGCAAATGCAACATTGAACTTGCTCCAATAAATGTATGAGGACAATATACTGCAAATTTAACACAGAAATTGTTTACATATATGAACGAGGACACAACATTGCTCTCTATGCTAATTTCTCTTCGTTTCTCTTCTTTTGCTTTCTCTCTACTGCATTATTGGTGCAGTGTGCTGGCAAGGGTGTAGACATACACCTCCCCCCTCCCTTATACACTAAAGAACAAAGTAGTTTAGGAGAGAAATAAATGTGTGAGAATATTACACTGCGAATGCAACATTGACCTTGTTTCAATAAATGTGTGACGACATTACACTTCAAATTTGACACAGAAATTGTTTATATATATAAATGAGGACATAACATTGCTTGCTATGCTAATTTCTCTTCTTTTCTCTTTTTTTTTTCTTTCTCTCTACTGCATTTTTGGTACAGTGTGCTGGCAAGCGTGTAGACATACACCTCCCCCTCCCCTCCCCCTCCCCCTGCCCTATACACTAAAGAACAAAGTAGTTTAGGAGAGAAATAAATGTGTGAGAATATTACACTGCAAATGAAACATTGAACTTGTCTCAATAAATGTATGAGGACATTACACCGCAAATTTGACACAGAAATTGTTTATATATGTGAATGAGGACATTACATTGCTTGCTATGCTCATTTCTCTTTTTTTCTCTTTTTTTTTTCTTTCTCTCTACTGCATTTTTGGTGCAGTGTGCTGGCAAGGGTGTAGACATGCCCCTCCCCCTGATGCACTACAGAACACACAACTTGTTTGCAAAAATGTGTGAGAATATTACACTGCAAATACAGCAATGAACTTGTTTCAATAAATGTATGAGGACATTACACTGCAAATTTGACACAGAAATTGTTTACATATATGAATGAGGACACTACATTGCTTCCTATGCTAATTTCTCTTCTTTGTCTTTCTCTCTATTGCATTTTTGGTCCAGTGTGCTGGCAATGGTGCAGACATGCCCCTCCCCCTGATACATTAAAGAACACACAACTTGTTTGCAAAAATGTGTGAGAATATTACACTGCAAATACAGCAATGAACTTGTTTCAATAAATGTATGAGGACATTACACTGCAAATTTGACACAGAAATTGTTTACATATATGAATGAGGACACTACATTGCTTCCTATGCTAATTTCTCTTCTTTGTCTTTCTCTCTATTGCATTTTTGGTCCAGTGTGCTGGCAATGGTGTAGACATGCCCCTCCCCCTGATACATTAAAGAACACACAACTTGTTTGCAAAAATGTGTGAGAATATTACACTGCAAATACAACAATGAACTTGTACCAATAAATGTATGAGGACATAACACTGCAAATTTGACACAGAAATTGTTATCATATTCAAACGAGGACATATCATAGCTGAGCTATCAGCATATTTATTGAGGATCCCTATAGAAACACTTTGCAGGTATTAATTACCACAGATTCTTCCATATCTTCATGAGCATCTTTTCCGCTGTTTCCTCCATTTACTGGGGTTTCCTTAGCCAGAGTGGACTGCAATTTATTGGAAAAAGACATGAAACATTTAATCATTGAAATACAGAACTATATGAGGACATTACAACAGCAAATTCATCCAAACATTTTTTATATATAAGAATGAGGACACTACATTGCTTCCTATGCTAGTTTCTCTTCTTTTTCTTTCTCTCTACTGCACTTTTGGTGCAGTGTGCTGGCAAGGGTGTAGACATACCCCTCCCCCTCCCCCCTCCTATACACTAAAGAACAAAGTAGTTTAGGAGAGAAATAAATGTATGAGGACATTACACTGCAAATTTAACACAGAAATGGTTTACATATATGAATGAGGACAGTACATTGCTTCCTAAACTAATTTCTCTTCTTTTCTCTTTTTTTTCTTTCTCTCTATTGCATTTTTGGTGCAGTGTGCTGGCAAGGGTGTAGACATACACCTCCCCCTCCCCCTCCTATCCATGAAAGAACAAAGTTGTTTAGGAGAGAAATAAATATGTGAGAATATTACGATGCAAATGCAACATTGAACTTGTCGCAATAAATGTATGAGGACATTACACTGCAAATTTGACACAGAAATTGTTTACATATATGAATGAGGACACTACATTGCTTCCTATGCTAATTTCTCTTCTTTGTCTTACTCTCTACTGCATTTTTGGTGCAGTGTGCTAGCAATGGTGTAGACATCCCCCTCCCCCTGAATCACGACAGAACACACAACTTGTTTGCAAAAATGCGTGAGAATATCACACTGCAAATACAACATTGAACTTGTTCCAATAAATGTATGAGGACATAACACTGCAAATTTGACACAGAAATTGTTATCATATTCAAACGAGGACATATCATAGCTGAGTTATCAGCATATTCATTGAGGATCCCTATAGAAACCCTTTGCAGGTATTACTTACCACAGATTCTTCCATATCTTCATGAGCATCTTTTCCGCTGTTTCCTCCATTTACTGGGGTTTCCTTAGCCAGAGTGGACTGCAATTCATGGGAAAAAGACATGAAACATTTCATCAATGAAATACAGAACTATATGAGGACATTAAACCAGCAAATTCATCGAAGAAATTGTTTATATATATGAATGAGGACATTACATTGCTTCCTATGCTAATTTCTCTTCTTTTCTCTTCTTTTTCTTTCTCTCTACTGCACTTTTGGTGCAGTGTGCTGGCAAGGGTGTAGACATACCCCTCCCCCTCCCCCCTCCTACACACTAAAGAACAAAGTAGTTTAGGAGAGAAATAAATGTATGAGGACATTACACTGCAAATTTAACACAGAAATTGTTTACATATATGAATGAGGACAGTACATTGCTTCCTAAACTAATTTCTCTTCTTTTCTCTTTTTTTTCTTTCTCTCTATTGCATTTTTGGTGCAGTGTGCTGGCAAGGGTGTAGACATACACCTCCCCCTCCCCCTCCTATCCATGAAAGAACAAAGTTGTTTAGGAGAGAAATAAATATGTGAGAATATTACGATGCAAATGCAACATTGAACTTGTCGCAATAAATGTATGAGGACATTACACTGCAAATTTGACACAGAAATTGTTTACATATATGAATGAGGACACTACATTGCTTCCTATGCTAATTTCTCTTCTTTGTCTTACTCTCTACTGCATTTTTGGTGCAGTGTGCTAGCAATGGTGTAGACATCCCCCTCCCCCTGAATCACGACAGAACACACAACTTGTTTGCAAAAATGCGTGAGAATATCACACTGCAAATACAACATTGAACTTGTTCCAATAAATGTATGAGGACATAACACTGCAAATTTGACACAGAAATTGTTATCATATTCAAACGAGGACATATCATAGCTGAGTTATCAGCATATTCATTGAGGATCCCTATAGAAACCCTTTGCAGGTATTACTTACCACAGATTCTTCCATATCTTCATGAGCATCTTTTCCGCTGTTTCCTCCATTTACTGGGGTTTCCTTAGCCAGAGTGGACTGCAATTCATGGGAAAAAGACATGAAACATTTCATCAATGAAATACAGAACTATATGAGGACATTAAACCAGCAAATTCATCGAAGAAATTGTTTATATATATGAATGAGGACATTACATTGCTTCCTATGCTAATTTCTCTTCTTTTCTCTTCTTTTTCTTCCTCTCTACTGCATTTTTGGTGCAGTGTGCTGGCAATGGTATAGACATCCCCCTACCCCTGATGCACTACAGAACACACAACTTGTTTGCAAAAATGTGTGAGAATATTACACTGCAAATACAACAATGAACTTGTTTCAATAAATGTATGAGGACATAACACTGCAAATTTGACACAGAAATTGTTATCATATTCAAACGAGGACATACCATAGCTGAGCTATCAGCATTTTCATTGAGGATCCCTATAGAAACCCTTTGCAGGTATTACTTACCACAGATTCTTCCATATCTTCATGAGCATCTTTTCCGCTGTTTCCTCCATTTACTGGGGTTTCCTTAGCCAGAGTGGACTGCAATTCATAAGAAAAAGACATAAAACATTTCATCATTGAAATATAGAACTATATGAGGACATCACAACAGCAAATTCATCCAAGAAATTGTTTATATATAAGAATGAGGACATTACATTGCTTCCTGTGCTATTTCTCTTCTTTTCTCTTCTTTCCTTTCTCTCTACTGCATTTTGGTGCAGTGTGCTGGCAAGGGTGTAGACATACCCCTCCCTCCCCCCCCCCCCCCTCCTATACACTAAAGAACAAAGTAGTTTATGAGAGAAATAAATGTGTGAGAATATTACACTGCAAATACAACATTGAACTTGTTTCAATAAATGTATGAGGACATTACACTGCACAGAAATTGTTTATATATATGAATGAGGACACAACATTGCTTCCTAGGCTAATTTCTCTTCTTTTCTCTTCTTTTTCTTTCTCTCTACTGCATTTTTGGTGCAGTGTGCTGGAAAATATGTAGACATACCCCCCTACCCCTCACATATACAATAAAGGGACACAGCGCTTGTTTGCATAAATGTGTGAAGATATTACACTGCAAATGCAACATTGACCTTGTTTCAATAAATGTATGAGGACATTACACTGCAAATTTACCACAGAAATTGTTTACATATATGAACGAGGACACAACATTGCTCCCTATGCTAATTTCTCTTCTTTTCTCTTCTTATTCTTTCTCTCTATTGCATTTTTGGTGCAGTGTGCTGGCAAGGTGTAGACATACACCTCCCCCTCCCCCTCCCCCATCCTTATAGACTAAAGAACAAAGTAGTTTCGGAGAGAAATAAATGAGTGAGAATATTACACTGCAAATGCAACATTGAACTTGTTTCAATAAATGTATGAGGGACATTACACTGCAAATTTGACACAGAAATTGTTTACATGAATGAGGACATTACATTGCTTCCTATGCTAATTCTCTTCTTTGTCTTTCTCTCTATTGCATTTTTGGTCCAGTGTGCTGGCAATGGTGTAGACATGCCCCTCCCCCTGATACATTAAAGAACACACAACTTGTTTGCAAAAATGTGTGAGAATATTACACTGCAAATACAACAATGAACTTGTTTCAATAAATGTATGAGGACATAACACTGCAAATTTGACACAGAAATTGTTATCATATTCAAACGAGGACATACCATAGCTGAGCTATCAGCATATTTATTGAGGATCCCTATAGAAACCCCTTTGCAGGTATTACTTACCACAGATTCTTCCATATCTTCATGAGCATCTTTTCCACTGTTTCCTCCATTTACTGGGGTTTCCTTAGCCAGAGTGGACTGCAATTCATAAGAAAAAAGACATAAAACATTTCATCATTGAAATATAGAACTATATGAGGACATCACAACAGCAAATTCATCCAAGAAATTGTTTATATATAAGAATGAGGACATTACATTGCTTCCTGTGCTATTTCTCTTCTTTTTCTCTTCTTTTGCTTTCTCTCTACTGCATTATTGGTGAAGTGTGCTGGCAAGGGTGTAGACATACACCTCCCCCTCCCTTATACACTAAAGAACAAAGTAGTTTAGGAGAGAAATAAATGTGTGAGAATATTACACTGCAAATGCAACATTGAACTTGTTTCAATAAATGTATGAGGACATTACACTGCACAGAAATTGTTTATATATATGAATGAGGACACTACATTGCTTCCTATGCTAATTTCTCTTCTTTGTCTTTCTCTCTACTGCATTTTTGGTCCAGTGTGCTGGCAATAGTGTAGACATACACCTCCCCCTCCCCCTCCCCCATCCCTATACACTAAAGAACAAAGTAGTTTATGAGAGAAATAAATGAGTGAGAATATTACACTGCAAATGCAACATTGAACTTGTTTCAATAAATGTATGAGGACATTACACTGCAAATTTGACACAGAAATTGTTTACATATATGAATGAGGACACTACATTGCTTCCTATGTTAATTTCTCTTCTTTGTCTTTCTCTCTATTGCATTTTTGGTCCAGTGTGCTGGCAATGGTGTAGACATGCCCCTCCCCTGATACATTAAAGAACACACAACTTGTTTGCAAAAATGTGTGAGAATATTACACTGCAAATACAGCAATGAACTTGTTTCAATAAATGTATGAGGACATAACACTGCAAATTTGACACAGAAATTGTTATCATATTCAAACGAGGACATACCATAGCTGAGCTATCAGCATTTTTATTGAGGATCCCTATAGAAACCCTTTACAGGTATTATTTACCACAGATTCTTCCATATCTTCATGAGCATCTTTTCCGCTGTTTCCTCCATTTACTGGGGTTTCCTTAGCCAGAGTGGACTGCAATTCATAAGAAAAAGACATAAAACATTTCATCATTGAAATATAGAACTATATGAGGACATTACAACAGCAAAATTCATCGAAGAAATTGTTTATATATAAGAATGAGGACATTACATTGCTTCCTGTGCTATTTCTCTTCTTTTTCTCTTCTTTTTCTTTCTCTCTACTGCATTTTTGGTGCAGTGTGCTGGCAAGGGTGTAGACATACCCCTCCACCCCTCCTATACACTAAAGAACAAAGTAGTTTATGAGAGAAATAAATGTGTGAGAATATTACACTGCAAATGCAACATTGAACTTGTTTCAATAAATGTATGAGGACATTACACTGCACAGAAATTGTTTATATATATGAATGAGGACATTACATTGCTTCCTATGCTAATTTCTCTTCTTTTCTCTTCTTTTTCTTTCTCTCTACTGCATTTTTGGTGCAGTGTGCTGGAAAATGTGTAGACATACCCCCCTACCCCTCACATATACAATAAAGGACACAGCGCTTGTATGCATAAATGTGTGAAGATATTACACTGCAAATGCAACATTGACCTTGTTTCAATAAATGTATGAGGACATTTACACTACAAATTCAACACAGAAATTGTTTACATATATGAACGAGGACACAACATTGCTCCCTATGCTAATTTCTCTTCTTTTCTCTTCTATTCTTTCTCTCTATTGCATTTTTGGTGCAGTGTGTGCTGGCAAGGGTGTAGACATACACCTCCCCCTCCCCCTCCCCCTATCCCTATACACTAAAGAACAAAGTAGATTTATGAGAGAAATAAATGAGTGAGAATATTACACTGCAAATGCAACATTGACCTTGTTTCAATAAATGTATGAGGACATTACACTGCAAATTCAACACAGAAATTGTTTACATATATGAACGAGGACACAACATTGCTCCCTATGCTAATTTCTCTTCTTTTCTCTTCTTATTCTTTCTCTCTATTGCATTTTTGGTGCAGTGTGCTGGCAAGGGTGTAGACATACACCTCCCCCTCCCCCTCCCCCATCCCTATACACTAAAGAACAAAGTAGTTTATGAGAGAAATAAATGAGTGAGAATATTACACTGCAAATGCAACATTGAACTTGTCGCAATAAATGTATGAGGACATTACACTGCAAATTTGACACAGAAATTGTTTACATGAATGAGGACATTACATTGCTTCCTATGCTAATTTCTCTTCTTTTTCTTTCTCTCTATTGCATTTTTGGTCCAGTGTGCTGGCAATGGTGTAGACATGCCCCTCCCCCTGATACATTAAAGAACACACAACTTGTTTGCAAAAATGTGTGAGAATATTACACTGCAAATACAACAATGAACTTGTTTCAATAAATGTATGAGGACATAACACTGCAAAATCTTCATGATCATCTTTTTTGCTGTTTCCTCCATTTACTGGGGTGTCCTTGGCCAGAGTGGACTGCAATTCATAAGAAAAAGACATAAAACATTTCATCAATGAAATACAGAACTATATGAGGACATTACAACAGCAAATTCATCGAAGAAATTGTTTATATATAAGAATGAGGATATTACATTGCTTCCTATGCTAATTTCTCTTCTTTTCTCTTCTTTTTCTTTCTCTCTACTGCATTTTTGGTGCAGTGTGCTGGCAATGGTATAGACATCCCCCTCCCCCTGATACACTACAGAACACACAACTTGTTTGCAAAAATGTGTGAGAATATTACACTGCAAATACAACAATGAACTTGTTTCAATAAATGTATGAGGACATAACACTGCAAATTTGACACAGAAATTATTATCATATTCAAACGAGGACATATCATAGCTGAGCTATCAGCATATTTATTGAGGATCCCTAAAGAAACCCTTTGCAGGTATTACTTACCACAGATTCTTCATGAGCATCTTTTCTGCTGTTTCCTCTATTTACTGGGGTGTCCTTGGCCAGAGTGGACTGCAATTCATGGGAAAAGGCATAAAACATTTCATTATTGTCTTGATAGTTTCATAGTTGCACAAATAAGACGGTCATATTCTTAAATATCAACTGGTCAAATTTATTATTTCTCTTCTAAAATACTTGTACGATTGAGGGCATTATATTGCTGAGTTGCTTATTTCTCTTCCTCTCGCTTTTTTAATTCTCCACTGTTTTATTTATGCAGAAAATTGTCGCCATTTTGTGTTTTTTTTTTTTTTTTGGGGGGGGGGGGACAATTGGGGAGGAAGACTTGAGAATCAAGTTTGGCAAACAATTTTTTTTTCATTAACCCGATGAGGACGGACTGATTTTGCTACAACACGCATTTCCCATAAACGCCTGCCCGAGTATACTCGGGACTCGTCCTCAATGGGTTAAGCACTCTGGAATTTTTTGAAACAATTGATAAATTACCACTTAACAGAATATTCCTAAAGGACGTTTTCTGAGGGTTTATTCTGAAATGTGGACCTGTCTATCAAAGTGAGATCCTTTTTTTATAGCTAAGTTTAGTCATTTACACACTGTAAGGACCACCTGTATTACGTAAGTTCAGCAGGGTTTTTTTTTTTTTACAATGGAATTACCTTGAATGTCAAAGGTCTACTAATGTTAGGTTACTTTATAAGCAAGTTTTTCACATTTAAGGTCCACCTTTTAACAAGTGCATACACTAGAATAAGCAACAAAAACATATATATTCACTTACCTGTCGCCACGGTAAATTCTCTACTCCATAGTCGTATGTCAGTTCAACACCTTCTTTAAGGTCCACCAAAGCAAACAGGCACAGATGGGGGAAGCTATCATCAAATGTGACCTTTTTCATGATGCTATTTGGACGGATGTGTTCATCGTTGACCCACCTTGCCAGGCAAGAATTGCTATCTGATGCATCAATCCTGGAGAGAGTGAACATACCCAGAACAGGAACTTTATATACAGTACTGGAAGTTTTCAACTCCCCTATCTGTCCCAAATGGTAAATCACTGCACTAAAATGAAAAATTAACTAGAAAAGCTGTGCTGTGTCCATAGGACACGGATGCCCAAGTTAATGTGATTAGTAAGCATTTCTTAGTTCTTTGGTGTGAAAAAGTTCATCAAAAATGTTGATCAATTTGCATATATAGGACTGTGACCTCTGGCCTCAGACCTCTGACCTGCAAACTCTGAATTTAGAAATTGACCTGTTTTAGTGTGCTCTACCTATACTCCAAATTACTTAAATCTGCCCAATATTTTTCAAGTTATTGCATGGAAACAAATTTGCATATATTATGACCTGTGACCTTTGACCTGCCAACTTTGAATTCGAACTTGACCTGTATTTCAGTGTGATATTTTACAAACCAAAAATTACTTAAATCTGTCCAAGATTTGTCAATTTATTGTGTGGAAACCAATGCGCATAAAGAATGAGTTGCGACCTGCCGACTCCAAATTCAAACGACCTGTATTTTAGTGTGATGTACCTACACAACAAAAATTATTCAAATCTGTCCAATATTTTTCAAGTTATCGGGTGGAAACCAATTTGGGGGATGGACGGACTAACAGGTGCAAAAGTTAATTCACTCTCCAGACTTCGTGGGGGGGGGGGTCATTATAAAACAACAAGTGATATACATGTACCAAAAAATACTAATATCCATCAATCATTTAATCAGTTTTGTGGATGGAAAACCACATTTGACCAATTTGTAAATATAATGAAGTGTGACCTTTGTATGTTAGTTTCGTCTCCCCCAAACCAACAATTATTGAAATCAGACCGATATCCCATGGAAACCCAATTTGGAGACGGAAGGACAGATGGACAGAAGGATAAAAAGGTGCAATGTTTTAATGCTCCCTCAAGACTTCATCTACAGAGGCCTAAAAAACAACAACATTTAAACAAACAGGACATTCGTTAGCTTTGTACCATATGACAGACAATACACATCAAAATAAAGGGAATAAAGAATAATTCTTCATATCCATATTTCGAGTAATCATAGCACTTTAGGAAACACAGTCTGTATGTCTGAATCAGGAACCTTATCAAAAGTCTCGTCTTGCGTCTTTAATCGTCTTCTTCTTTTACTTACATCGGCTTTCCCGATCCCCTATTGTCTGTCCATAGAGCTTTGGGAGCTTGAGCAAGACGCTGTGCAGGAGAGACACTAACAAAACATGTTCCAAATGGGCTCTGACTTTTGATAAGGTGCTTAACATTTATCCATGAACTAGTGAAAATCTGTTTACAGTGCAATTAAATTAGTAAAATAAATTAGTAAACTATTTCATGGCATCAAATCTTCCCTTTCAGATTGGTGATGGGGGGGGGGGATTTTGCTCTTCTTGTTTTGGGTAGGTAGCTAACGGATTGCATTTATTTGCTCTGTTGAGAATTGACCTATCCAAAACACTAAAATAATAAATTTTACAGCATGCAAATATCAACCAGCATACACTGAACATATAAGAGTCAATATACTATTTCAAATTACTGACCGATACTCCGTATTTCTGTGAGAAAAATGGAAAATGTAATCCACATTCTCTTCATCTTCGTCATTAGCAATGGACAGAGCTCCACGATATTCAAGCAGGAAATCTCCCTTAAGAAATGGTCTTGTGGTCACAAGTCCATGTCCTAGAAATGGAGAAGGAAAACTACATTTAAAACACATTTATATTTTTATAAAACTTATGGCAAACAAAGTTTTCAACAATACTGTTTCAAGCAATCATGGCCATACACAGAAATGAGGTGGGGGGTGGGTGTTGCCCCCAGAAATTTTGAAAACTGACATTTGTTTCTACTGAAAATTTTCAGACAATCCATCAAAAGTGTGCACCAAATTTCACTGTTAAAAATGCAAAAGCACCCTTGTGACCAGCTCAGTCACTTCGCTCCCTCGTTTTCAGGTTTTCAAAGTTTGTATGTGTTTTGCTCCCCCCCCCAAAAAAAAAAAAAAAATTCTGTGTATGGCCTTGCATGTATTAAATCGTTATGTGGTCATTATCATTTGCCTCGCTTGTACAGCCCGCTGCCCTTGGCAAGGAGAAATTTCTGCCTCCCTGGACAGTCCTTAGTGATTCATCCTTTACAAATTTATTTATACCATTCCGGTTTCTAACAAGTAGCATATAAAGTGTTTCACATATGGTACTGGTTGCCAGGGAAACAGTAAAATTTGAAACCTCTCTTGAGACCATTCATACTGTGATAACATCAGAACTTTACCATATCTAAAGACTTAGCCAACTCCAGTGGATAATGTTGTCATTGACTCCACTGAGATTTCTAAATAAATACAGGGACTTACATGTATGATGCTTTCTTGCAAGATAAGCCTTTTGATACACGTACATATATACTATCTTATCTGTCAATTTCTAGCTCTTTTTGTAACCTTTTTATTAGGGGAAGACAAGAGGCCTTATACAAAACATAAAGTAAAAGTGCTTTTTTAGTACAGTAATCTTTGTTGTTGTTGTTAATTCATCCCAGAGGAGTTAGGAATGCAAAGTCCCACAAACCCAATGTACATCCCCCCCCCCCCCCCCCCCCCCGAACAATGTCGGTGAATGAGTGCAATTGCACTTTGTTTAGATAGCAAAAAGTAGGTCACCTGGACAGTCTAATACATGCACCTCAGGCATAAACGTGCAGATTGCTTGACATTCAACATCCCCCCCCCCCCCCCCACAAAGGATGATCCCCTGTGGGTCTACACAGAGAAAGATTACCCTCCTTAAGTAGCCCTTGGCACAAGTAGCACATAGTGTTTCATATATGGTACAGGTTGGCAGGGAAACAGTAAAATTTGAAACCTCTTCATTGACCAGTTCAATACTACGTACCACTCCTTAAACTACAAAGAAATAATCTACGTGTACCTATGTTGTCGTTGAGAAAAACCTTCCTGAAACCTTCTTGATCTTTTCCCAGCTTACACCAATGCTCCGCCATAAGACTGGGTGAGATGCGGACACGCCGCTTTTTTCGTCCTGGAATACTCTGTCAATAGGGGATTATGAAATGCTGTACATGAACATCCAGTTGCATACTTATATGTAAAGTAATATATCATTTCATTTCTTTTCTTTTCTTTTCTTTTCACTTTTTCTCTAGAATCTAAAACATAAACATATCTTTAATAAATATCTATTCATATCTAATCCAGGGGAAAAAAACCCTCTTTTTTCTGTACGAGGGGCTATTTTTTCCTACCTCTGTTCATTCCAAATTAAATTCTCTATTGAATCTAATAGCAATTTATGGGGGCTCTTTTGCAACTTACAAGGGCTATTTTTCACATTTTGGGGCAAATCGCCTTTACCCTCCTGTATTTTTCCCCTGATCTAGCCTATAGTCTTTATATCATAAGTGTAAAAACAGACTGTACTGTAGGCCTAGTCTAACTCCAGTCTACAGAGCTGTGCCACAAGCACTGTAGCACACTAACACTCATGCCAGGTTATCATCAGATAACCTAGCACTCAGGTCTAGCATAGTGCAAATTGCTCACAATAGAAAAGTAGCGTTCTCTAGATCTAGACGTTCTATATGAATTCCAATATAGAGGAACAAGAGCAGTGATCAGAAAAATATTGTTAAAAATTCACTTGATCATGGTAATTTAGATCCAATTGAAGGTATGGACTGAAAATAGGATATAGGATATTTTATCATTACAGGTGTACATGCCAAAAAATTATATATATGTTCCAAGAATTTGCTGATTATCTTGGTGATTTCTATCTCCAAATATAGAGGGCCGCATGTCACTTAAATTTGCACAGCTCAGCATACCAATGCCAATGACTCCCTGAGTTACCCGTAAATTACGTGATTATCATCACCCCTTTTCCATTGACTAATACCCACAATTTTAAATTAATTATTTTCGAAGCAGTGGATCGAGTCTCCTTTGTGAACTGCTGGTAACGTCGTTCGTCGTCCATTACATTTTAGACTAGCAGCAGGCGTTCACAGCTTCAGCCTCAGCCTCAGGCTTCATTCATGTTGTACACAGGTGCGTGAGTGCAAAGGAACAAGTGGACACCAACATTATCGTGGTTTCTGTCACCATGACTATGATCTTAAACTTGACATTAAAACATAAAAGAATGAATAGATCTGCGGACGGTACCGCTAGTTTTCTTACCATTGACATCGTTGACAAAGCGGTCCTCGAAGGCGAGCTCAATAACCTCTTTTCACACATTACGATCCGGATCCATACGGTGCATGCTGCTCATACTTCACCTACAGTATACCGTACTACCGCGCGCTACACGCTAGCGCTATCGCTGATCGCTAGCGAAGCGCGCGCTAGCGCCCTAGCGCTAGCTAGCTGCAGCACTGCTTAATCGCGTGCGCGATCGCCAGGATCTGTGTGTTCACAGGGGGCGCTCTTAACTTTTTCTTTCACACACGTTGCTGCATCGACGGGAGTGTTATGTGTGTCAACTTCATACTTTTCGAACGTCCGAGGACAAGCCGAATATCGGGTCAGATGCGTCCTCGGACGTAGAATATCATTTTGCACGTCTATTCCTTCCGAGGACAGCATGTTACGTCCTCGGACGTAGATTTTGTCCTCGGACAAAAGGTGTGTTTTCATACCATTGGTCTCGGACGATCAGTGATGTATACGCACACACACACACACACACACACACGCACACAAACATGCACACAATGAGCACACTAAACTACAGCAATGAATATCCTTGTCTTTTCTGAGAGTGAGGGGATTAGGCAGAGAGAAAATATCTTGCTAGGGCTTGGATAGTTCCATGTGTTAACTATTTCATAAGTGCCTATTTTGTGACACAATATCCTCAGGGAATGTTCTCTTCTATTGAAATGTTTCCAAAGGAAAGAAAGTGTGCACAGTATTTTTGTGTCAAATTGTGGAACAATTTTCATGATGTAGCAATGTTGACTCATCAAAACATTTAGAGCTATAGATTACAGAATGTTACCTTTCCATGCTTCTGCAGTACATCAATTTATGTACATAATATACTGCATAAATGTATTGCATTTTGTACATGTATTTTGTATTGCTCTTTGTTATATAGTCATTTCAATAACTAGTGTTGCTATTTTGCATTGTACATTTTTTTAAGTGACCCCCTTCGAAATCAGTCTTTAAAAGGGCTACCTATCCAGGGCCGGCGGAGCGTTTTCAAAAGTGGGGTGGCACTTCCGGGTTACTTCAGCTGACAAGCAAAAAAAAAAAAAAAAAAAAGTTTTTTTTGCACAAAAACATAACCTTACTGCGTTCATACTTCAAGGTCTCTATCTTTTTCTTTTTAGTGCCACTTACGTACTTCCGGGGGAAAAAAAAGTGGGGCTCAAAGTGATGACACCTTATGTATTCCTTTGTATGGTGCACAAAAAGTGGGCCCCCCACTCATCTCTACCCCTTCAGCTCATCTCTCCCCTTCCACTTCCGGGTTTCTTCAGCCAACAAGAAAAAAAAAGAAAAAAAAGTTTTCAGGCCAAAACATAACCTTACCGCACTCACACTTCAAGATCTCTATCTATTTCTTTTTAGTGCCACTTACGTACTTCCGGGGGAAAAAAAATGGGGCCCCAAGTGATGACACCTTATGTGTTCCTTTGCATGGTGCACAAAAAGTGTGTGTGTGTGGGGGGGGGGGGGGGGGGCTCCCCCCCCCCCCCGACCCAACCATACAGGAAGGGTAAGCACACACTTTTACTTCCCCAGCATTTATATTTCTTCTAATCACCATCAAAGAATCTGTTTTGAGATGGATTAGGAAGAAATTAATTTCTGCCAGTATGAGGCCCATGGTGCTGCTGCCCATGACGAAGTGAATTGCTTTGTCTGACTGCAGATGTTGTGTGATAGAAAATAAAGATGAAGAACATGAAGACAAGAAGAAAACTAGAAATTTTTATGTCGCTATGGCGACTGGTATGCCTCTGCCATAATGCATGATTCTCCTGATAGGTCTATAGTACGTCTTGACAATGTGTGATGACAGTTTAACATAACTGACAAAATACTAAAATGACATGTTTGTCACAAATGTGTTGAATGTTCGTTTTCTTTGAACTAGGTTTAATTGGATGAATGGCTATACTTTCCAAGAGAGCATGTATTTAGGGATGTGAGGATTTTTTTCTGGACTTTCGACCATTTCATAAGTTTCGTATAATTATAACTATAACAATCGTTATAATTTTCAAGGTATGGAGAAAAAGTGTAATTTTAGTATTAGGTTGTAAATTGTTAGAATTTTAACCTGGCCTTTCAGCTTAGATCTTTGACCCAATGATCCTAAAAATCCGGAGAGAATCACTGTAAGGCAGAAAATGCAAAAATATGTACTAAGTTTCATGATGATACCTTGAGCCACTTCCTAGATATGGAAGAAGTGAAATTTAACACTCTCACTTGACCTTTGATCTTTTGACCTTCGACCTTTTTGGCAAAAGACTTCCCAGGGAATCTCTATTGTGTAATACATTGGCCCTACATACACTAAGTTTCAAGAAAAATCCTGCAGGCATTGCTTACATGTAAATATGAGGGAAAAAGAGAAATTTTGAGGAGTTAACCTTGACATTTGATCCATGCCCTTCGACCCCTTGACCCCCCATACATAAGGCACAACTTCACCAACTCATACACATACATGCCAAGTTTCATTAGGATACCTCAAATGGTTTTTTCGTTATGCTGTCCACAAAATTGATTAGGGACGGACAGAAGGAGGGGCAACCCGAAAACATAATGCCTCCAGCGCCACTTCGTGGCAGAGGCATAAAAAAGAGGTTGCTGCAGAGATCAGACTTTGGTTGATGTGAAAAACTCTTGCAGAAATTATATCATGAAGATAGTACAAAATGAAATGTTTCACAAACTAGTTGAGAGGTTCACCCCCCCATCCAGAAGAAGGAGACCAACCTAGCTAACATGTAAAGCAAGCTCTAAAGCCTGGTCTAAATTTGACCATTACATTGAGATACATGGCCATTAGTGATAGTTATGCATCTCTGTACATCTGTCATGTAGTCTCTAGATCAAACAGAACTTCAGCGACACATTTTACAACCTTTTGCAAAGGCTTGCGACCTTTTTGCCACCACTTGCAAATGTTTCTGGGAAAAACAAAATCACAAAGAAATTTTGAAAATGTCCACAATTTCTTTGCAACTTGAAGAACTGTTTGCAAAGTTGATTGCAATTTTTCACAAACCCTGACAAAACCTAAATTTTGCCACATATGCAAATATTTGTGATGAACATGTACTTGTGAGATACTCCACTCTGAAAGGGCCTTCCACCCTGTATGTGATGGAAAATAAATAAAAGACAGTATAACAATACATCCTTTTAGTGATTTTTCTCTTTTCTGAATTAAAACCAGTGGAAGAATCATGATGCAATAACATCATCACTTCATCAAATTTTCATCTGTGAGGTTGTTGGTGTCCGTATCTTAAAAGCATAGATATCTACAAAATGTTTGATTTAATGAAACTTTCACCATTCTGTTTGTGTGATATATATTCCTTGTTGACTCTAATAGATCTACAATGAAATCAAACAATGGTATAAATTTATGAACAGGTGACATAAAATAAGAAAGTCATAGGATCATGATTACCCACGTTGCTGATTATGTAATCTCGTAGAACAAATTATTACTTTTTCACAGAACAGTTGTTTTCCCAAATTTATCATTATGCTAAAACGTGAATATTTTTGTGCATCACGCTGTAAGCTCAAACTCACTAAATAAAGCTTCAAATGGGCTAATTTTTTGTCTGAATATTCTTTGTACGTAGAATTATTCATCAATATACATGAAAAAAATGAATGTTCAATGTATCTTTCTTTTAATTTATATATTTCTTTGTCTTTCTACTTTTTTCAATTGTTTCTTTTATCTAGAATACTGTAAAACCTTTTTTTTTTTGTGAACCAAGATTTGCCAAATTAAAATGCATATATGAAAGTTCTTGTCTACTATACTATATATGCATTCAATGTCAGTAGCAATATGCGAAAATTTCATGCAGCGAAAAGGGCCATCGGATCCAATTCGCATAAATTTCATGCCACGATTATTACTTGCTTTACTGTAGTTGATAACCAACAGGGATGTTATCTGAAAAAAAAAAAAAACAATATATCATAGGCCTACCGGTACACACAAAAGTAACAGGAAACTGCCATAGATTTGTGATGACATTGGTCATGAAAATGTGTTATATCTTGGCAATCGTATCCTGTATTTTCTAAATAGGGTCTCAAACTGTGCACAATGTGTCAAAGAAAAAAGTTATGAAATACCAGCGCAAAAAAAAACCAAAACAATTATCATGAAAAATGTTGGTTAAATAGGGTTATACCATGCAGTTTGGGCCTCCTGAACACAAATAATTTGGAGCAATATCATACTGTATGACCGCTCAGTCCTTTGGTAATTTCATACATATTTCTTCTTGGTTCAGATTCTTCTTTTTTTTTCCAAGGTATTCTTTCACAAGAAGCAAGGGTCACGGAGAGAACATAGGGACTAGGAAAGCCTTTACATGGATTATTCTTGTATAGAGTCAACAGTTAACACCTACCCAGAAAAATGTCAGGCAAATGACTCATTATAAGAAGAAAAAGGATGAGTTGGAACATCATGTACCCTTCATCAGTAAAGCTATGTTTACTACAGTGTAATTTCAGTATCCTGGTTTCAGTGGATAGTGAAATACACCTCTTAACTCAGAATATGACTCATTCGCCTTGCACAGATTTTATATGGCCTGATTCCTTTGCCTACTCCCTCCACCCCAATGTCATTTAAAGGGGCATAGTCCCGGTAGTGTAGAGGGCACTGTTGATGATACTGCCGATCACCGTTAGCATTGATACGAAGATTACCGAAGTTGAGCTGTCATCAAGAGCAAAGTGCGTAGGTGTTGCTAAGTAACGTTGCCTTCGTTGTCTTCTCTGCACATCGCACAGTCTGTAGTAATGCCAGGGTGCGTGCATATGTGCTTGTTATTATGACATCACAAAAGAAGTTTGCTAAAGCTGTCATCCCCCTCAGCCGAATCATGAGCCGAACTGTGATCGGACCACTGACTACAGTGGATCGGACTTCTTCGGACTCGGGGAAGTGGGCCAAAGCGTAAGCGCTAAAGAGGAGTCGATAGCGTAGGTCTCTATAGGAAACTTGCGCCGTGCGCCCGCGTACGCATTTGACTTAAACACCGGGACCATGCACCTTTAACTTTATATGAAAACTTACTTTAAGTCACTGTTTTGTTAATGTTTTCATGGTGTATAAGGGATGTTGTAATTCCTCAAGGATAACATGCCTTTCAAACATTTGGGCAAGAGGACCTCCATCAACATAATATATATTTACATCTTTGTAATAGAGTTAGCCACTTCTGGTACTTAACTAGTGATGGCACAAATGTGAATGCTGCTAATTTGTCCTAATACCTGTTTAATCTATGATAAAGAAATATTACATGATCCGACTAATATCATTACAAAACAGAAAACCTACAACAACAAAGAAAGGAAAATTAAAAGAAGAATTAAATGCACTATGTGAAATAAAATGGGAAATACATATTACTTTACTATAAAACAATAAGAATACAGTACAGTATTTTAAATATTTGTTTGGTGTGTGCACAAGACTACATCGTCATCATCATCATCACACCATTTTTTTTATTTTTTTTTATCCAGGTCTGTTCCCAATCAGGGGTGGCCAAAATTACCTCACTGCTCTCACACCTTCTCACCATCTCTCCTGATTTGGGGCATCTTTTCTTGAGTCAACCCTCCAGAGTTCTCCCTCCACCTGTTTCTTCCACATTTTCTTTCGTCACCCTCCCTTTCATGGCTCATTCACTTGAAATTCAAGTACTTTCCTCAGCATATCATCCTCATACTTCCTTAACTGATGCCCACGCAGGTCTGCCAACATTCCCACATCCAAATCAAGGAGATATCTGTGTGTTACATGCATTTCAATGGGCGAAAATAATTCCCAAATCAGGGAGATTTTAATATTGTCTTATTCAGACATGAACAGATTTTGACATTTTCAGGGAGACTCCTGCAGAGTCACAGAGACTTGGCAGCTCTGCCCATGCCATTGCAAGGACATTTGCCCTTGCCAGCTGTTCCACTGCGTCTTTCAACCTACAGCTGTACGCACCTCCCATCATATCCTCCGTCTTCTTTTTATCTGTTAGTTTCACACCACACATTGCTCTCATCATAGGTGTCTCTGTCCTCCTCAGAATCGCTATTTTGCTTTCCCCTCAAACACCATGTCTCACTCCCATCATTGCAGATCTCACACAACTCTGATAAACCCTTCCTTTCATATTCAAGAACTTTTTCCCACTATAATTTCTCTACATTCCCTGAACTTTGCTCAGCCAAGCCTTGCTCTTGCTTTCACGGCTGCTTCACACCCACCACTTGCTTTCACCCTATCCCCCAAATAGCCAAACCCACTCACTGTTTGCACGTCATCACACCGTCTCTCTCTTCTCGCATCTTCCACAAACAAAATCTCTCGCCAGTCTTGGGGTCACGTCATCAGACAATTTTCACGTCATCTCTTCATTTTCATATATCTGGTACAAATCCTTTTCCCATATTTAGTACACAACACTGAATTTGCCATAACCCTCTTCCTGCATACACCACATGGATTTACACTTGTACCTTACTGGCCGACAATTCTCCTGTCAGTCCACTCGACCATCACTTTTGTCTTCTTGAGATTTACCTTCAGTCTTTTGTGGTCAAAATTAATGCCACCTCCCGCTTTAAAAACGGTTACAGCTTGTTATTCTGAAGGCTCTTTAGTCCGAAGATTTGTTATTCCGAATGTTCATTGTTCCGAATTTCATTTTCGGATTAACAAATCTTCGGAATAACGAACCTTCGGAATAACACCACAAATATTCGGATTAACGAACTCTTTTTCATTTTCGGATTAACGAACCTCTAGATATAGGGAATTTGTGCGTTTTGGATTAACGACCCTTCGGAAAAACGAACCTTCGGAATAGCGAACCTTCGGAATAACGAACAGCACCCTTAAAAATATCTTCCTCAATCCCTCCACTGTCTCATCAGAACCATATCATCTGCATACTGTACCTCCAGTAGCAATCCCTGTCTTGCACTCTCTGTATTAATAAAACAAATCTGCAAAAAGCTGTACATATCTAAGTCCACATTTCTTCCCAACAGAGGTCATCTGAAATGCTCACTAACTATTACATGTAGGCCACTGTTTACTTACGTGAACAAGAATAAATTCAAAGTTCAAAATTTAATATGAAGATTGGGTAAGGTAAAAAAAATGTGTTTTTCAATACATTTACCATTGTATAAAGTACAGCTGTATATGCCATTACATAATTGCTGTGGTACTGTACTTAACCGTTGTTATAAAGATAGTTGTTATGTTGCTGCTGCATAGGCCTAAAAGTGTTCAATGAGGGGTTTCTACACGTCGCTGCAACATGCTCGAATTCTTGTGCAACATCCCCAAAAAGCCAGCAACATGCTATGCAACATCCTCGAGAATTGGTAACATGCTGAAAATAGTATGTATTCAAACATGTAGAAACACATGCAAAACTTGAGAAAAATCAAACTACTTAGATAATTTGTGTGAAAACATAGGAGAGAACATCAAATGTACGCAGCGCAACAAGAAATAAGTTGCAAAATATTGCGCGCTACATGCTCATGATGTGTGCTCCATGCACATACAATTTCCACAATATGTGTTCTCACATTCAGAGCTTGCACACATGCTCTAATTTCAATTTGGGGGCCACCCTGGTATAATATGCCCTATGTTCACACAGTTTAAGTCAGGCAAGATGCTTTGCATATTGAAATACAGTGTGGATCAGTAATAATACATTCTGTACATGAATCATTTTTTTAAGGACATTATCAATTTTTTTTTTTCTTAATGTCACATACAGAAATGGTTCTATTTGGTTTGTTATTAGTAGTGCTTTGTGCATTCGTTTTACAAGTTAAACATTGCTGGAAATATATACACACTGAACAATACATTGTATTTGTGTGCAAAGTATGATTTCAAAGTGAATGCTTGCTGAGCTTTTCTATCAAGACGAGTTCAATTTAAAACACCACACAATGCTCACTTTTCACAAATTTACTGTCCTTGTTTCTACACAGCTTGAGATGTCACTTTTCCCCGCCTTTTTTTCCCCTTTATGTGTTTACAAAGACGTGTGGATGTTCAACATCTACAGAATTATACATCTGTACTTACTTTGTCACTCACTGGTTATTTAATTTCAGCACCTGGTTGATTTGGTGGGCCTGCATTTGCTATTGAGACACCTGTTACCTCCGCCAAGGGAGGAGGTTAAGTGATCATTGGCATTGGTTTGTCTGTTTGCAAAATAACTCAAAAAGTTAAATATGGATTAAAATGAAACTTGCATGAAAAGTCAATATTGACAGAAGGAACACCTCATTCGATTTTGGTAGTGATCCTGGAAATTTTATGGATTTTTGAAGGATTTTTCATCTTTTGGCATGTAAGGTCAACGAACTTCTCTGAGGTTTTATACGCACGCTGAAGCGTGCTCTGCTTAGGCAAGGCGCTGTGCAATGATCTAACAAAAGGCTTCTATTTTGGGAATTATGATTGCATGCGCCAGGGTAGAAATGAGTTACTGGCTTGGCGGAGGTCTGTGCTCTCCGAGTACTTTTCTAGTTAATTATTTCTTTGACATATGAGCAGACCAATTAGAATGATGATTTCCTCTTAGAAATTACTGCTAGTACCCATATACCCTGCAATGTGAACTGAGATTACAAATTACAATCACATCTAACATGAATCCCGATGGTCCTTACCTTCCCTTTTTCACTGGTGCATTATACAGAACTATGATAGTGAAGAAAGTAATATTTACCATCAAGAAATATAACACATCTCACAAATGACAAGAGAGAACATTTATTTGTAAACATGTCGCATGAAACCAATGTTTAATGTCACATCCAATGCATCAATGTTCAACAAGTAATTGAAATAAGTAAAAAAAAAAAAAGAACCAATTGTACATGTACAAACCAGCAAACAAGGTTTGAGAGGACTGTGGACATTAATGCAAGTATTCAAAATTTTTAAAATGATCAACCTCCACCTCATATTTCAGAGACTTTACAGCATTCATAAGAAATACACAAACAAAATGACTTACAATGTACTTAGATATTTTGTTCTCATTTGTAAATCAGGAAATCATAAAATGTAAAGATTATTTGCACACTAAACCGCCATTCTCATGTTGCCTAGTTTTAAATGTCTTGAAAATCAGTTGCAAAATTCAGGTCATTAAAAGCATCCAATCATGAAATATCAAGTGCATGCAATGAAGTCTTAAATCTGGGGGGGGGGGGGGGTGGGCACAGGAACCAAGCATTGGAAGTTAAGTGGTTGGCTACATGTAAATACGTTTGTGTACTGCATTTCCTTTTGCTGAACTATACATAAAACTAAAAGTTTGTATCAATTAGTACACACTGGCTAATCCACCTACATTAATGTTCAACTGAAAAGGCTGGATTCAGTAAGGTTCTATGTCACATATAATGTAAGCCTCAATTTCACACTTGCCTGTTGAAAGAAAAGTAAGACTTTCATTGCAGAACATACTTTGAAACAAACATAGTGCTAAATTGTACTCAAGTGCCAATTCTTTGGCCCAGAATCTTTGCACGGTCTACTGTGATCTCCTCATAGCAATTTACCAGGGCCTGAATGCACATTGAACCTGTACCTGTATTTTAATGAATTTTAAGACTCCTACATGCCTGGCTTACACTTTGATTTTGATGTACAATATCAGATTAAAAATATGATGGACACATAATTTGCTCAGATACATGCTTGTACATGTTCTAGATATCACTCTTGCGACACCCCTGCCAAGTTTGGTAAATACCTGACCAACTGTCTTTAAACAAAGAAGAAAATGTGAGAATTGGCCACAATTACCCTCACCCCCCCCCCCCCCCCCCCCCACCACCACCACCACACACAAACTTGAAACTATAGTCACAAATCTACCTACCTGTTTGTACTCATAGCACTAACTTACAGTGTAGCTTATCACTTCAGGTTGGAGATTCCTTAATTTGGGGGTTTATAACCCCCAGATCCGCCATGAACACACTTGAAACTACTGTCACCAATGCATTTTATTATTCATAATACTAATTTAGCTCTATCACTTGTGGTGCTAAAGATTTTTTTTCAAGTCCTTAGTAGGCTCCCCACAGCCTCCATAGGGGACTTGGTGCCAATTTGAACAAACTGAGATCTTATCCCCATTGGGATGCCACCTGCCAGGTTTGGTGAAAATCTATCCTGGGTTTTCAAGAAGTAGATAAATGTAAAAAATTCATGCATGACGCACAACGGACACTGCACAATGAATAACCGAATAGCTCACTTGAGCCTACAGCTTACTCGTACAATGTAGGTGAGCTAAAAAAAAAATAAGTACAAGTGCATAGCGTCGCTGGGGTGACAAGACCTTGTACTGTATCTGAAATTTTGGTGAAAATAACTTTTTTTGATTAATCGTCGAATAATGGGTTAAGTGATGTCCTGTCCAAATCCCAACTGTCTTACTCCAAATATGAAGCCACCAAGGCATGTCAAAGGAAAGGTTGTCCCATTCACTATAGTGCTTTGGCCACCATGTTTTTTTGGCTCTCCTGAACATTTGACATTTTGTAGATATGAGGTCTTGTCGCCCCAAGTGACGATATTAAAGTCTCTCCACTTTTTGCTTTTTGAGGCATGATTTGGGGACCTTCCATTAAAATGAAAGAAACTTCACCATGAATGAGAATTATGTAGTACCAAGGTAACAAAAACCCACATATGTACAACATTACAGCAATACTAAGGCACTAAGAAAAATTAACAAGTCCATTCAGCTTTCAAAAAAAAAAATGAATAAATAAAGTTTGGAAAACAGCTTGTATTACAAGTTGTATAGGGTAGTCACTGCCATTTCACATGAGTTGTGATGCAGCAAAGCAATACAATGTATATCATATCACTTCATATACTTGATGGTTGATGAGTCTAAAAGTTGTTAAAAACAGTCTTACCCTTTCCTGGAGAAGGGACAGATTTACTATATCAGTTATTGAACATCTTATGGGCAATTACAATGAACTTTCATTCTGAGTGGGGTTTTGTTGTTGATGTTGAAGTTCTGATTTGTTTTTGTGGATAGGCCATCTGCATTGGCTGCATGAATTAAGAGTGAGAACTTTGGTTTCCAGCACTACATGTACATATGTATACAACTTCTTGGTGCTCTAATGACATAGGAAAATTCAAATAAAACACATGTCAATACTGCTCAAACCAACTAGCTTTATAATCAAAATTTCAACTGACACAGAAAAGCACAAAACGACCAAACAGCCAGTATTGCAATGATTAGAATAACACAGAGCTCTACATGGTGATTTCATGATCCCAAGGAATGGCCTGTCAAAAAGTAATCAGGAATACAATACACAATAGAAACTATCCTAACAAAAAAAAAAAAACATTTCTCCTGAAAACCCATTGCCAAAATATAGCCCTCATGATAGAACACACATTCTGTTTCTAGTTAAAGTAAAGAAGGTAAAAAAACAAGGACTTACGGAGTGGCGTTCACACTCTGTACAACTGTTGCACTACAATGACACATCATTGAATACAATATTGCTCAAGAGTCATACTTATCATCTTTAACATATCTTCAATCTTTATCACACCATGACATACATTCAACAAAAACAAAGTAATATAGCTTTCACTTCAAGATGATCAATATGGTACCAGTACAACATAACAGGGATTCTTCACCATCTCCATTTGTTGTTGTTCTTACATTAAACACCTGTCAAGGTATTGTTGGCAACCCAAATTGTACTGTCATAATATCAAGCAGTTTGACACCATGTTCAATGTAGCTTTAATGGATTCAAGTGACCTAGTGGGTCTAGCTCTCACCCAAATATCACAAGTTCATGTTCCATGCACTCTCTCAGACTATATCAGACTTGCCAACATTTCAGAATCAGAGGTCAGAATATTTCTGGAAGAAAGGGGAAAAGAAGACATGCGCACAGCCCACATCATGGGTGCAAAGTCTTTTTGGCCGGGTTCCAGGGCCCTCTTAAGGGTCCTAGAAGCTCTGGGGTTCGAGATGCTCAGTGATGCAATCTGCGCTTATTTTAGAAGCCATTTCCCTAAAATTTAGATACTATGCATGGGAAATTTACATTACAAGCACCTATCTGGATATCTGGATAAAGAAAAATTATTGTACTGGTTAACATTTATGATACCAGCACACCATCAATTCACTGCCTGATGTTTGTCTTTTGGCCAAAAGAAAGAAAAATGGAATCATGACATTTGCAATGATCCAAAAAATCTTTGCCTCACTCTTGTATGATGTACCAGACATTCAGCATTGTTCCTATGAAATTTGCATGTGGTGTACAACCTGGTGGGGTTGAAGGAATGCATACTCACATTCCTTTGCCTGCCAGACACTTGGCTTTTGTGGAAATTTCCACAAGCACAAGTTGTCAAGTGTCCAGTACCTACTGTCATTAATCTTTTTTTTTTTTAATTGTTCATTTCGCTGTAACATTTCGCTGTAACATTCAGGGATAACTATGTCCCTGGCATGTTGTTCTCCTTTTGCTGCAAAGTGATTTTTTAATTTCGTTGTCCATCATGCAAAGGAGCTGAAAGAAGAGGAGTGACAGGGAGAAGAGGAATTGAAAAAAAATTAAAAGAAGTGTCTGCTCAACAGGCTGTCTTTTACACAAGCATTAGGTTATTTCTATCATTGTTAATTAGGCGATTACAAATGTACCTCCGCCAAGGGACAGTTTTGTTCTTTTAACTTGACCATGCATTTCCAAATAGAAGATCAAACTGTGAAAACTGTGTTATAGTTTCACATTTTTTTTCTTTGTTTCAATTCAGCAAAATTTCTCACATCCAGCTGTCTTGCTATGCCAATCATGAAACACTTACGGAAGTTTCAAAACACATTAAAGACTTTCAGATAAAACGGCAGGTCCTTTTTCTGAGATTTTTTTCACTGTCTTCATAGCCGCCAACATTGACCAGTACTACTGGTGATCTACAGGGTGCTGTTCATTATTCCGAAAGTTCGTTATTCCGAAGGTTCGTTAATGGGCAAGTCCAAGATATCGCGCACCTTACGTATGGGACATTCAGATATTTCAAACCTCTGAAAAGTAATGAAGGAGCACTTGGATTTTATTGTTTATCATCAGGAGGACTGGTATCCCTGAGAAGAATATTGTGTTTAAGTTTGATGTCATTTGACCTTGGTTTGATTATTTTATTAAGAAAAATATGGCAACTTACGTATGGGACCAGAGAAAAACTGGATTTTTCAAAATAAAGTTTGAACTAAAAATTCTCTGAAAGTACCTTACTGATCAAGTTCTGTTTAGCAGTGAAGAAAGGTACAATACTGAAGTATCTTTCAGCAAAGTTTCACTGCAAAAGAATAAAGCATATTTTCATGAAGTTGGTTTAATTAACGAAAGTACACCTTACGTATGGGACATGGCTCAACTTACGTATGGGACATTTGTCTTTAGTGCACAAATGCATTCATGGGAATGACTTTAAATTTCCCCATAGTGTCATATTCAGTTCCACAAATCATGCTACAACATGTAACAAATGAAATAGACTTCTAAGTGGGTACTTTCCCGGTTCAGGTACCTAGCAAAAACTAAAATAAAACAAATAATTTAGTAATTACCAATTTACAATTAAATGTCTTAGTTTGGATTCCGTCATGCATTAACACTGTCCTCATGATGTCTACACATACAGATCTATATACTGACACTCTATTTCTAGCCCACTTGTAACACTCTAGTCAATACCTTTTTATCAAATGAAAAAAAAATGAGCGAATTCTAGCTTGCGACCTTGATATAGCATACATGTACATGTACAATAACTAATTTGTAGTCTTGATAATTTCAGCTTTAGAATCAAATATCATGTACAATGTAATTTGCAAATACAGTTTGAAGTGGGTACTTTCAGTAGCTCTAGGCTTACTTTGCAAGTTGTCTAAGTTTTTATAAAGCTTTATAATTGTTTGAAAAACACAAAACACAACAACAACAAGAGTACCAGTACTTCATTTTGCTCTGTAATCATCATGTTTTGCCATGTGAATTTTAGCTGAACTGCAAAATCAATCAAATTTTAATGAAAGTTTTAGATTTTAAGGAGATAGAAGAATGTATGCTGGCTTTTTTTTTTCAAATTGCTTGGCTTCATGTCTATGAAACCAAAGACGACAAAATTTGTGTTACTTTGTACATCACGTATGCTTGTGTAGTGATACAGGAAAGATTATCATTTGCACATTCAAATCTACATTTGAAACACTTAAGTAATTCACTGATCTGCATCTTACAATTCTGAATAAATTCTAATAACCTCATTTGATCATACACTACCAGATTGCAATGTATATTGATAATTGTGTAGATGTGGGGTACAAAGTAAGTATGAGTTGATGAAGGTGTCTCAGAGCACATCTGTCTCTTCAAACACAAAATAGAAAAGAATATTGAATTCCCTATTTGTTTGTGTAATTTGTGTTTTTAGCACTCCAACCACAGAACCAGTATTGATATTGTGGGTTATGGCAAATGTAAACTATGGTCTTCATTTTACAGGATATTCAGAAATCATGTTCGTGACCTCGATAAGTCATGACATATTCCGAGGGTGAGCAGTTGAAATATTAACAATCATATCAAAATAAAAAGTGTTCTCATAGGGTTTTTCCTTTGCTATCAACTCTAGTTTGAAATGACAAAGTTACCTGCTGTCACCTTACACTACTAAGTGATTTTTCTTTTCAGTAAGATCTATAATGCTGTCATTGATGAGCGCTATAAGCACAATTGTTTTGATTTCCCTTTTGAGGCTGTACAACCTGTAGAACATGCTGAACAGTGTACTGCACCTAAAATGACACTCAGAGAATCCCATTCCTTGGACAAAGTCATTTTGTAGAGAGGTAAAGTAAAAAATGATAACTGAATTAAGAAAATGTCCAATATCAATGTTAACGGGGAATGTCAATTTAAGACCAGCTGCACAGCCTGTAATGAAAATAAGAAAATGCAAGTATAAATGAATATTCTTTATTTTCCTTTCTTAATCATAGAATGACTCCATAATGTTGTTCTTACACACTCCCTGAGGTCAACTGAGTAGGAGAGGCAGATATATAGAAATATCCATCAGAGTAGGTGCAAAGATAACCATTAACCAAACAAATGTAAGGACATATAGCATCCATGTCAAAAGGCAGTTTTCCCATTCACTTTGCATGTAATGTCCCATACGTAAGGCATTTGTCCCATACGTAAGCAAACTTTAATTAGTTATAAGATGAAGGACTAATTAAATTTCCACATTTAGTTTTGCTAATCTGGAGTTGAAATGAATAAATTAGAACTTCCTAAAGTATGATTGGTCAATGTTAGAAATCTTCAGAAAAAACTTTAAAAAACATACTCAAATCCTTACGTATGGGACACTATGTTCTGGGAAAGTGCATAATTTGCATAATTAATGTGCTGACCTTGTCTTACCAATTGCAGATTATACTAGCTCATACAGGGGTCATGTCCATAAAGGAACTAGGTCAAGGACAAATTCTACTGATTTTAGATGAATATTTATAATTTGTCCCATACGTAAGGTTTGTTTTTGATTTATGCAAATCAAGGCCATATTTCTTGCATAAATTTGCATAATTCAATATTTTCTTTGCTGGGAGTATATGATTTAACTCTTTGGCTACAACATGATATTAATAACTTTTTGATTAAATCAAGATGAATTTTGAGCATCTGAGGGGACATTATCTTGGACTTGCCCTAATCCGAAACACACAAATTCCCTATACCTAGAGGTTCGTTAATCTGAAAAGGAAAAAGGGTTCGTTAATCCGAACATTTGTGGCGTTATTCCGAAGGTTCGGTAATCCGAAAATGAAATAGAGTTCGCTATTCCGAGGGCTCGTTTATCCGAAAATGAAATAGGGTTCGTTATTCCGAAGGTTCGTTAATCCGAAAATGAAATAGGGTTCGTTATTCCGAAGGTTCGTTGATCCGACAATGAAATAGGGTCCGTAACGAGCCTTCGGAATAACGAACCTTATTTCATTTTCAGATTAATGAACCTTCGGAATAACAAACCTTATCACATTTTCAGATTAACGAACCTTCCTAATAACGAATCTTCGGAATAACGAACCTTCGGACTAAAAAACCTTCGGAATAACGAACTGCAACCGATCTACACATGTGAGTGTGACTCATTTGATTGCTGGGGAAAATACTGCGCTGAGGCAGATCCAAGTATGGGTATTTAAAAAAATGAAAATAAAAAAAAACCTCCTTTTCATCTCCCTGCCTTTTTCACAAAGCTATGTAGTGTAACTTGAACATGGTGTTGTATTGGACTTCTAGGTGGAACACTGGGGAAATGGGTATAGGATATTTCGGACATAAACAACAAAGACTTGGAAATTCTGTAATACCAAACTGAATAATGCTTATCATTCCATCAAGACTCAAAAAACATATTTCCATGGTTTGCTATTATATTTCTATTTGTAATTTTCACTAAGCAGTGTTGGAAATTCACAAGGTATATCAAAACATCAAATGACAATTTCTTTTTCGTTGACAGTCCTATTTCGGTCATATATATACAAAATGTATCCATATACAGTGTATGTTTCAGTCTTCTGTCTATTGCAAATCAATCAAAAGCATTTCAACTGCAAGATCCACAACTTGATGGGGTAATGCTCAAGTGCCAGAACAAGAAAGCCTTCTGTAAATGCAGTTCGATATTAAAGAATAAATGAACAATCTACAAAGAATGACTGTAAAGTATGATAGAGCGAATAGTATTAACTGGGTATATCAACACTTGGCTCTCAAACTACTGACTAAAACATATGCTCCCATTCAACTATGCATATCATGTTCTTATTCAATGGATCAGCTGATATCCAAGTAATTATTCTTTTCAAGTTCCTACACTGTGCAATTTGTGGAAATGCTTCAACATTTAATCACAGATATTGCATGCAAGTGTGAGAGCCTAGGCAACAAATGCAGAATGCATACCTAGGAGAGGATTGACCAGTTTTTGTTGAGGAAAATTAGAGGTCCAGCTGTCTCAGGTTCAAGCAGTGCCCTTTTCATGTCGACACGGGACGTCCCTGCCTGAATGTCTGCCCAGGACTGTGCTATGGCTGGTACAGCCAGGTAGCAGCGTGCAATCTTAGCCAACTCTGGGAACTTGCTTTGGTTCATTCGCCACCAGTCCAATGGGCACATGTCTCGTGACAGGGGTGGATACGACAGGTAAGTTGCCACCTCTGCATCGGCACTCTCTGGCTTGCTGTTGAATTCATCTTCCCCAAACAGACAAAGGAATGGTGATACACTAGTCTGCTGCTGGTCAACAGTGGCCTCTGCACTGTGATTTGTGTTTGCAGTCACCAGCTGTTTCAAGGCATCAATAACATCCAACTTATCCTCATCTGCAATGAACTTGAGCTGCTTGAAGCGTGGATCCAGCAGAGCAGACAACATGGTCACCGAAGAAGGCATGATAGCATTAAGGTCCCATTTTTCACGGACCTCTTTGGCAATGACACTGAGGAACTCGCTAACCACTGAGCCATCATCCTCCCGACCTTCACAGTGTTGCAGCATGCTGTGCACCACTGGGAGGAGGCATGATACAGAGCCACTCTTAGTGTCACTGAGGACTGTCAAGGCAGCCTTGAGGATCTGGATGGACTGGACTAGTTGAGTGGCAGTCTCCCACTGCTCATCACTTATGTAGAGCAGCTGATTCTTTTCATCCCCTACTTTGACACTTTCTATGGCATCACGTAGAGCAACAGCCTGGTGAGCAAGATGATAACAAAAGAAAGAATAAAATTGTGACAAATACCCTCATGAAACTTTCAACAAGAAAACTATAAATTTTGCTATGGTGACCAGTATGCCTCCATCATATTGCATGGTTCTCCCAACAGGTCTGGAGTATGTCTTGACAACGTGAGATGACAGATTCACATAATTGGAAAAAAAATGAAAGAATTGAGAGAATGATAGAAGTTCAGCACTTTAACCTGACCTTTGACCAATGACATTTGACCCCATCACTCAAAAATTCCCAAGAAAATCATTGTCAGGCAGTACATGCATATGAGCAAAGTTTCATGAAGATCACACCTTGACCATTTCGGAGGCATGGAGAGACTAGAACTATCACTCAATATGATTAATGTCCCCACCTAACACTGAAGAAGTTAGCTTAACTAGCAATTACTTCGTATGCTTTTTGTTTTTGTTTTTGTTTCTATTTTTTCTCTTTGTAATGATGTGTTTGATTATTGGTCTTTCATTCATTCATATATTTCTGATTCTATCCTCAATTTTTTGTTTCACCTGCCAGAATTTTTGAGTCTTAAGCAGACTTCCTGATCTCAGTTTGATTGCCATATCATGTTCCTCTGTTCTGTGTCATGTGAAATATGAAGTTTTGTGATTTGAACAACGTTATTGATATGAATCCAGTGTTTTGTATAATAGTATATTTTTTGATGAATGTAATACCTGAATATTGATTTATGTTTTGCAATAGAGAGTAAATGGTAGTTTAATTATGATCAAAAAATATGTGTGATTATGATAATGATAATTTCAGGGAATAAGAAGAGGTTGAAGGAGGGAAAGTGAAGAAGAGGATGGTAAATTTTATAAGGAGGGGGGAAGAAAAGATGAAGAAGATGAGTAGATGAAAAAGAAGTTGTTTTTAGTAAGGTAATTTGTTTAAACAATAGAGATTATCAATGAAAATGAGATATCAACTGATTTTTGTTACTGTATGTGTAAGGCCTGAAAGTTTAGTTTTTTAAGTGTTTAAACACGACTATGATTTTTTTTATCTTTTTGACAGAGATGAATATAATCAATGTTTTACTGAAAGTTATAACGCCCACGCAATCTGTGTTTTATGATTCAAATTCAGCCCTTTGCAGGCACGCCGAAACTGTCTCTCTTCGATAAAACACTCAACTGTGCTGAAAACAGCATGTTGATTCACCATTGTTAAGGTTGTTTTTTTTTTTCTTTGTAAAGATGTGTTTGATTATTGGCCCTTCATTTATTAACCTATTTCTGAATTGATTATATCTCAATTTTTTCTCACCTGCCAGAATTTTTCAGTCTTTTTTTTTAAGCAGACTTTCTAGATCAGTTAAATTGCCATATTATGTTTTTTCTGTTCTGTGTCATATGAAATATGAAGTTTTGTATTTTGAGTGATTTTATTGATATGAATTCAGTGTTTTGTATTAATACATTGTAATAGTATATTTTTGATGAATGTAATATTGATTGATGTTTTGTAATAGAGAGTAAATGGTAGTTTAATTGTTACGATGAAAAATATGTGTGATTATGATAATGATAATTTCAAGGAATAAGAAGAGGTTGAAGGAGGGTACATGTAGGTGAAGAAGAGGATGAGTACATGTAGATGAAAAGAAAGTTGATTTTTAGTAAGGTTATTTGTATTTATAAACAATAGAGATTATCTATGAAAATAAGAACAGAGGTGTTAATAATTGTAATTATATTATTTGTTTCTTTGTTTTGTTAATGGTAAAGGTTAACTCTATTGTGCAATAGATATTTTTTAATGTATGTTTGTATATTTGAATGTATTCATGCTGATCCTTGTAAGATGTCCGCAATTCAGCCTCCGGGCTGCAAGGGATGTTATTCAATAAATACCTTTCAATTCAAAATTGTTGGAAAAAAATATTGTTACCATGCCACTGTATTGTTCAACATTGAATAAATGCATATTCTGATCACTGATAGTCACATGTGTTATATCTCAAGTCAAGTGTTCAAAACATAAGATTTATAAATCTGCATTTTCTCTGATTTTCATTTTAGAATGTTACCATGGCAACACAATGTTTGACAAATTAACAAAAAATGAAGTTTACACAACCATATATCACAGCCATCACATGTGCCAAATTTCAAGTCAAATGCTCAAAAACTGAGGGAGTTGGCTGAATTCAAGATATCATTGTATGGCTTTCATTCAAAATATGCTGCGACCATGGCAACACATTTTTCAAAAATAATGAAAGATAAATTTTGCACATCTAGGTCATAGAGCTGTCACATGTGCCAAATTTCAAGTCAAATGCTCAAAGAATCAGGGAGTTAGCTATTAAAATCCACAGTACTTTTGTATGATTTTTTCATTCAAAACATGCACTGTTACTATGGCAACGCATTGTTCAACAATGACGAAAAATTAAAGGGAACACAAACCCAAAGAGCAATGTGGATTGAGTGAAAGCAGCAACATTAGTAGAACACATCAGTGAAAGTTTGAGGAAAACCGGATAATCGATGCAAAAGTTATGAATTTTTGCAGTTTTGGTGTTGGAACCGCTGGATGAGGAGACTACTAGAGGTTATGACGTATGAGTGGACAACGCTACAAAGAAAATACAAAGAAAATTCAACAAAATGCACTTTTCTAGCATTATGAAAGAGCACTTGACTAACCGCTTTCAGAAAGAAGGGGGAATAATTGCTACCCTTTTTTATGTCAGTATCAAATTGATGGAATTTTTAATTTTCTTAATTTTTGTGGAATTTTCTTTATATTTTCTTTATACTGTATACTCATACAGTGTCATAACCTCTAGTAGTCTCCTCATCCAGCAGTTCCAACACCAAAACTTTATAAATTCATAACTTTTGCATCGATTGCCAGATTTTCTCAAACTTTCACAGTGTACTAATTTTGCTGCTTTCACTCAATCCACATTGCTCTTTGGGTTTGCGTTCCCTTTAAGTTTGCACATCTACCGTACGTACCATAGCGGTCACATGGACCAAAATTCATGCTAAATGCTAAAAGACTGAGGGAGTAAGCTGAATCCAAAATATTTTTGTATGCTTTTTAGTGAAAAGCTGTTACTATAGTAATGCATTGTTTGAAACTACAACAACAGTCTCTCTTAAGTGGAAGCCTTGGATGTCATAGATTAACCCTAACTTACCGGGTATGCCCCCCCTCAACACTTCGCGCGACATCTCCGCAACGCGAGAAAGCATCCACATGGCGATTCATGACAATTTATCTTGAAGCCTTGCGCAACTTTTAAGACCAAATTTGCGACATCTGGGTACGCGATTTCGAAGTTACGCAACATTATGTAAGTGCATGTCAGACTGAAAATTGCTCAAAAACGTGATTTTGTGCATAAAACCAATGCAAATCAGGTTTCTATCTGAAATTTGTAATTGTATCATTTTTACTTTTAGTGATTAAAAACAATTAATGTTATGTTTCTTATGATTGAAATAGTGTTGCCACTGATTCCCATTGAAAAAAAAAATTTAAAAAGTAAGAAAAAACAAAGAAATACATAAATTATAAAAACAATACAATACATAAGAAATTACAATTGATATCAAATTTTTTTACCTAAATTAAATCAGAATTCACCAAAAAATCCTCAAGCAAAAAATTTTGAAGTTTGGGGGCTTTATTTAATGATTTCCAGCCAAATTCTAATTTCATGCATAAATCTTAATATATAATTAATTCAAATAAAATGAAGCGATTTATTGAAATTTAACAACACAGCCCTATAGATTGCGCCATGAGTGACGTGTGTGCCAATTTTTGTAACAAACGTGCGAATCGCGGCTGAGATCATAAGGGGGGCCATCATGCCCCCCCTCCCCCCAAGGACTTTAAGCTCACAAAATAGCCCAGGTAAGTTCGGGTTAAGCTAGACTCTGCTCAATACAAATCAAAAGGCTCACCTTGATTAGCATGTCCCCTGTAGCCAGCCAAGACCCCTTCAAATTATCTTCCAGCTCCCCGGTGAGCTTACATGCCTGCTTCACTTTCTCCAGCAGCTCTTTTGCATCCTCATTCTGCAGAAAGTAACATACCATCTTGGACGTACCATCCACCACTTCCTTCACTCTAGCTATTTGCAGGCCACTCTGGACACACTGCTCTAATTTCTCTGCTGCGCAGCTCATGCTGTCACAAAGTAGAGTGCTTCCCACCTTCCCCACCTGTGCTCCTTTTAGCATCCCCTGGCGGTTGACGATAGCTGTGATGCTCTCCAGAGAAAGCTGGTACTGACTGAGGAGGCTGCGGATACACATACTGAGTTCGCTGCAGGAAGGCCGAGTGGAGACACGGTCTGTGCCAAGGACCCAGGACTCGCGTGTCCAGAGGCTGGTCAGGTAGTGAATAGTGACAGTCAGATACGTGCCCCTGTCGCTGCCAGACCACACATCAAACATGAGACCGAAGTTTTTGGCATCCTTACTGAGGCATATCTTCAATTTTTCCTAAGAGAGGAATAAATAATTTATGATGACTCATTAATGCAGCCAACATGGTGTACATTGAATAAATTTTAAAAAAATACTAAATAAAAAGAGTAAAATAAATTATCATTCCAACCATATTTTGTACCATGCTTAATTTCACTCAACCTGGATACTAGTACAATGTACTCCCAATAATTGTGGCTCTCACATTGCTACTCTCACATCAAGTGTGACTGATAACACACACTGACACATCCTCAAGCATACACGTATATTTATGTAACACTTAGAAGCTAACACACATGTTGTACAATATACAACCTATACTGCACAAATGCTGACACACATCCAAGTACATCCCGGTGTATCTGAGATGTACACTCTTAGGCCTGTAAAGTTTCTGATTACTTTTCTGTACTTAACTGATGCTGGGTTGTTGTTTTGGGGATTTTTTTTTTTTCTTGAGTTGTTTTTGTTTTCTTTCGGCCAAGAATTTATGCAATACCCAAATATGTGCTGATGTTGATCCTACAAAAAATGCAATATCATACATGTAGTTCTCATAATAAATGCATCTTGCAACAAGGATACACAACAGTAGGCCTATGCATCCCATCTTCATTTACCTGGTATGATCTTTGAAATGTAAAGATATTCAAGTATAGGGGAGAGTGGGGTGAACTGGGACGCGGGAAAAGTGGGAAACCTCTCTTATCTCAAAAAGTCAAATTGAACTAATCAGCTTTCAAGTCTATCACCTACCGTTGGTATTAGACTTTTGGCGTCAGAGTACAAGCACATGGCAACAGCTCTGCAACAACTCAAGTGGAATGTTTATAATTTTAAATCATTTTATCGGACATTTTTTTTTAATACCTACATTAGTATTTTTGCAAGCAGTGTGAAATGCTTTCTGAATTCCTTGTACACTTTAGCAGGCACTTACCACACTATACATAGGCCATCTGAGTTCCAATAATTTGCATTAAAAGATTTTGCAAAATAGCTCAATTGTGATATTAGCCGCCATTTTGAATTTTTGAGCGTACCGGGTAAGCTGGGACATCATCACTGTCCCATTTCATTGTCTCCCTTTATTCAGAATTGATGATAAAAATATCACAGATCTTCACATTATTTTCTTCAAATTTCAGGCGCTTTAAATGTAACTTTCTCTGATGGGCCATCATGGATATCACGTTTGCGATGAAATTCTTCATGTGTAAATATTCACACACCCAGACATTGTAGGTCTTATGCACACACTTTGGGTATGATGAAGACACTAAAGCTGCATTGTGTCCAGACATCTATGAGTTTGTTGGTGATGCTGCAAATACTAATACAAGGGGTCTACTGTGAAAGTGGAAATTTTCACTCCAGCGATTCTTCGCACTCTGCAGGGCAACATTAGTTTTGCACTAAATTTTCATTCTGTGGATAACAAGCACATACATTCAAATGTCATCCATCTATTTTCGCTCTACATGTAGTTTCTGAGATAGCACGAAATGCGTGGATATTTTGACTGTTACAGTATCATGGAAAAAAGAAAGAGTGGTGAGAAAGCAATAGATAGTAGCCACTAATGACAGCAGTGCAGTTGATCTGAACTTGAGTGAAGGCTTATATAGTCATACAGTATATATGATGCAATATTTGGTACGTACCCTAGGGTACCAAATGAAAATTCGCCATTTTGTTGAATTTTTTTTTTTTTTTTCAGCGCTGTACCCTGGCTTACCAAAAAATGTGTCAAAGTATTTTTTAGTATTATTATGCGCAAAAATGTTTTCTTATTTGTGATTATGCATCAATTAATGCATGCAAGTGTACTTCGAAAAACACCTATGGTGCTACGCTGTACCGTAGTTCATTGCGACGATTTTGCCGTATCCGAATTCAGAATCGGCGTATCTGAATTCGGATACGCATTATAAATAATGGGCATGAGATGGCGCTATACAACGCGGTACCCCGGGTTACAACGGTACCCCGGTGTACGGCGTGCCGAATCATATACACACCTATTGGAAGTGCCTTCCACAAATATCATGCACTGATGTCTTTCTTGATCTGAGTATTGAGTGTGAATAGACTGCTCAGAGACTGCACTGGAAAGATGACAAACTAGATTCTGGATAACAAAAGGTACGGCACCACGTACCAGAGATGGTCCCATCACATGAAAGGTCCTGCTGCTATATGTGCATGTGTAGTGTAGGGTGAGGCACAACTTTTTTCCTTTTGCTACCAGAAGTAAAAAAGCCGTGTCTATCCCACTGAACATACACTGTAGCATAGCTAGAGCACAATTTGACATCTGGGTACTTTTTCAAGCTAGAATTGAGAGTAAGAATTGGATCTCATGTGGTCCAGTAGTAATAAATGTTGAATATGACACCATAATATACATCATGAATATGACCATCACAATATGCCTATCATGGTACCGGTACCGGTACATATGTACCTCCCAAGGGCTGCCAACTCTCACTCACTGAGAGTGAGACTCACTCATTTTGGTCCTTTCTCACTCTAAAGCTTTATTTTATTTGCATGCATTTCTATTGATCTCACTCATTTTGACTCCTAAATTATAGCATTGGCCTATGGGAGTCTCACTCTCAACTATAGCTTCCAATGTTGGCAGCCCCGTAAACGCATGTGCATGCAATATGCAGCATTATCACTGACTATACTCTCAGTCTTATGTTCCGGGTAACGAAAGTTATATAAAGCATATCCTGCGCGAGGTGTTTATCTTTTACAATGTAAAGGCACTGTCACATTACCTGGGCCTCTTCGTACTTTCCCATCAGCATGGTTTGCACAAGGGATCTTGATGGTGACAAATAACCAGGCTCCAGGACCTGCAGGAAGCGCACAAAACCCTCATCCTCCAACATGCTGACAGGAAACAAACTCCTTGCCAACAACATCACCACCTGTCCAGTGATGAACTGGGCCCTCTCTGGCCCACAGATGGTGGGCTTCACCATGGATGGGCTTGCAAGACCTCGTGAGGAGCGAGATGCTGTGTGGGGTGATGAACTTCCAATGCTCAGTCTGAAGTTGCTGCTGGGGGATTTTACCTTCCTCTTTCCAGTCTTCCATTCTCCACCTTCTTTGTACACTCTGGCTGATGGCCCTACAACCTATACATTTAACACGAGAGGATACATGTACAAAAAGCAAATTAAATGCCAAACTTTTCAAATTTAAGTCATGGAAAACATAGGCCTACTGTAATGCCAGAAAATTTCACATGCACAAAATATCCAAAAATTTTGTGTGGAACCAAGATTCATGAAATCAAAATACACATGAAACTCCTTGTCTACACTATAATGCAGGGGTGTATCCAGGATTTTTTCTGGGGGGGTCGTAATCAAAATTTCTGGACCTTTACCTTTGCGAGGGAGCGGAGCGACCGAGCGGGGGGAGGGTGTCGGAGGGGGGTGTCCCCCCTCCCACGGTAGGGAGTTTTTGAATTTCACATCTTAAAATGGGGCCATTTGGTGCATACAAAAGTGACTTTTTCGGCATGGCAGTGCGGCTTAGAAATAAGGTATGGCATATTAAAAGTAAGTTACAAAATTTACAAGGTTTTTGACAATTTGCTGGAACACCACCTGGTCACTTTTTTTTCCTGTTGTATATAGAGTAAAGAGCCCTAAAAAAAAACAAAAATGTCTTTTACAAAAAGTGGACCTTTTGAAAATTTGGGGGGGGGGGTCGTACGACCCTCCCGACCCCCCCTTGCATACACCCATGTAATGCATTGAATCCCAATGGCAATTCACGAAAATTTCATACCACGAAATGGTTCTAATTCACGAAAATCTAATGTGTAGTAATGCAGCAAATATTTCTGGTTTTACAGTATTATGATGGTACAAGCTGGGCTCTAATCATGGGCACACACATTCTGGGGTGGCTACCCCTCTAAACAAAAAAGAAAAAAAAAGAAAAAAAGAGTGAGGGTGTTCCCCCTTTTTTTTCCCATTCCCCTTTCTGTGAAAATACACTTTAAAGGACAAGTTCACCTTCATAGACATGTGGGTTGAGTGAATGCAGCAATATTAGTAGAACACATCAGTGAGAGTTTGAGGAAAATCGGACAATCCATTCAAAAGTTATTAAAGGACAAGTTCACCTTCATAAACATAAGGATTGAGAGAATGTAGCAATATTAGTAGAACACATCATTGAAAGTTTGAGGAAAATCAGACAATCCGTTCAAAAGTTATGAATTTTTGAAGTTTTTGTGCAGTACTCGCTGGATGAGAAGACTACTGCAGTGTAGGAATAACTTAGATGTCACATGCGTACAACAATATAAGGAAAATATAAAGAGAATTTCACAAAATTCCATCTTTTGAAAAAAGTACACATTCCCCTGACTCGTTACCGACAAATGTTATGGGTAATATCATTCCCCCTGCCTTTAGAAAGAGGCAAGTCAAGTGGTCTTTTATTATGCGAAAAAGGTGAAAATATGTTGAATTTTCTTTTACATTTTCTTTATACTGTTGTACGCATATGACTCACAAGCTGTAGTAGTCTCCTCATCCAGCGGTTCCAACACAAAAATTAAAAAAATTACCTGGTAATAACTTTTGCATCGATTGTCCAATTTTCCTCAAACTTTCGCTGATGTGTTCTACTAATATTGTTGCATTTTCTCAATCCTTATGTTTATGAAGGTGAACTTGTCCTTTAAGTTTGAAGTTTTGAAGTTTCTGCTCAGTCATGGCTGGATGAAAAGACTAAGTAAGCTTGTGATGTCACATGAGTACAACGATATAAAGAAAGAATAAAGAAAATTCAACATATTTCCATTTTTCTCGCATTAAACACTCGACTTGGTACTCTCTCTTTCAGAAGGCGGGGGAATATTACCCTTAACATACGTCAGTAGCAAGTCGAAGAAATGTGCACCTTATTCAAAAAGTAAAGTTTTGTAAAATTATCTTTTTATTTTCAATATATAGTTGTACGCATGTGACATCATACACTGAATTAGTCTTCTCATCCAGCAGTGACTGCGCAGATACTCAAAATATTCATAACTTTTGAACGGATTGTCCGATTTTCCTCAAACTTTCACTGATGTGTTCTACTATCAAAATATTGCTGCATTCTCTCAATCCTAATGTATGAAGGTGGACTTGTCCTTTAACATGTCATTGATTAATGCATATGTGTACACACAAACCTGGCAAGCATTTTACAGCATGTCCCAGCAAAAATTAAACCGATCAAAATCGTAAATTTTCTTCACGAGATGTACCTATAAGTTAATTCTCTTCTTTCATTTGTTGCACAACTCAGTGCTCATAATTCATGCATGACTGAGAACAATGGACAGTGGTGGTACCAAATTTTCATTTGCACGCATAAATGGTGACTTTGAATGAAAATTGCACTTTTAACATTTAAAAAAAAAACTAAGTTCATAATCATATCCAATATATTCATATTTTTTCATTCAAATGAGACCTATGCATCAAATACGAGTAACGCATGCTCGAGAAAAAGTTGCTTGAAAAACTGCTTCATTTCTTCCAATTCTACACTAATGTTACAGATAGTCGAAAAGACTCACACAATGCACAAAACGGCAATGCTACGGGGGGGGGGGGTATTTACAGAGAACGCTGGGATGGAAAATCTAAAGGCAAAGCCCTTTGTTGTCACTTATTTGGAATAAGCTATGAGACATTTAACCAATAATTTATTCCCAGGCTGCATAGAGTCCAATGACTTTAGTTTGTTCTTATTGTTACAGGACTTAACACTATTCTCTATAGCGACCAGACGCCGTGTGACTTCTGTAGCAGTGTAGCATTAGGAGAGTGTATGAAGGCAATTATAAAACTGTCGCTGTACGTGTTGTCGTAGTGTTACCGATTGACACTCCAAGCATGATAATGTTTTAGAGGTCTAATAAGGCAATAACAGCAAGTGTGACGTGTGATGACCGAACCATCTTCATGAGCAGTTAAGCTGATGAAATTGCAGAATTATACTGATAAGTTTTATGTCTAGCGGCGGAAAAGCTTTGTTGAACTGTAGGCCTACTCTAGCTAACATATCAACACAACATCATGGAACATGCATTCGATACATGAAAACCTCCGATTTCCATCAAAGTAAATTTTACTCGATATGTCGATCCATCGATAGCTACCTCAAATTCGGCCATTTGGTGCGCAGCCGTCAGATGGTAGCGTAAATTCGTGGTGCCGCCTGTATACTTCATAGTTTTGTTGCACAGTGTGCAGCGCGCAATTTTTGTATCAGTATCGCACACGATATACTGCCAAACTTGAGACCTATTGGATCCATACTTTTTCCCTGGTGTTTTTGACATTTTCCAGGAAATTTCAGTGGCTTACAGAAACTGTATACAACTGGTATCTTCGGTAGATATATCGATCAAATTTACCGATGAGTCGAGTCCTCACGGTAGTACGATCCTATCGGATAGAGACGCAGATCATCAGTCGATTTGCATACGGGCACGCCACAAGCTCAAAGTTCATGAGAGCACGAAACACGCTAGGACAGTATCGGTACGAACAAACCGCTTCGTCTCTGAACGTTTTAAAAAACATAATGGCAATGTGTATTAGTCTGTTGTAAATTACAAGATTTTCGAATATATCTTAGTTCTGTTCATAGTATATGCAATTCATTTCTTTAATTTAAAAAACAAATACAAATTAAAAAATTTGTAGAATCTAAATAACTTTCTGTAAAACAGACTAGTAGAACTCTTCATATCCTTGTGACGGTATCGTTGGAGCAGTCACCAGGGCGCGATTACGAACGCGATTAGTCGTCGCATCATTGATCACGCGCTAAGCTCCGCCAAGGGAGGTTACTGGAGTAAATGTTTTCATTGGTGTTTTCAGGCCCTATGTTTGACTTTATGCACACTTTTTTACTCTAAAAGTAGAGAATGGTAGATTTGGATGAAACTTGCAAGAAAAGTTGGTATTTTGGCAGGAAGGGTAGAAACTAGTGCCTACGGTACGTCAATGACAATGACAGTGACAATTAAGACAATGACACTGACAATGACAATGTTGTTTTGTTTGTTTGTTATTTTTTGTTTGCTTGTTTGTTTGTTTTTTCTCGAACAAACGAACCTGGGATCCGGGAAGTTCAAGCTGCGCGTACTTAGTTTGGATACGTGCAATTAACCCTATAAAGCCCAAGGGGGGGGGGGGGGACACCCCACCATATTTTCGTTTGCCACTCCTACACCCTTCACCCGATTTCAACCAAATTTGGTGACTTTTCCTAAAATCTTATTGCGAACATTTTGATATATATTTTAGCTATGTCCAATATTGTTGGTTGCCATGGCAACCATAAACTGACAACCATGTTCGTCAGATTTTGCATGATTTTCCGTTCCAAGTTCAGTTAACAATATATAATAATGGATGAAATGGGGCTGTCATTGGCTGTAATTTGCTGAAAGACCAAAATGTGAAGTAATGTGGTTGTGAATTATCCTGAAATGGTCTTCTTATTATTTCCTTTATTTTTTATATGACATAGGCATCAAACAATGGATATAATCGAAAATACAGCATTTTCCAAAGAATACCCTTTTATTTTGTGTTATCTTCACACAAGCTTTGCCGGTAGGGCCTACCTGGTAATATATCTTTTGTTTATCATATTATCAATCTGCAAACTCAAAATTTCAATATTTTGGAAATATGTAATGTGATACCAATTACCAATATATGTACCTATTCCAAACAATTAATAGGTTTCATACATAGCGCCGCCACATGTTGACCTTGAGAAATTTCAACATAGTGAAGGTTGACTTGCTTTTCCTTTGTGGTAAATATGAAAATAAACGATTGATATAAAATAAAAACATACATACTGGGATAAAGAAATAAAAAGAAAAACATGATTTCGTGTATTTCCTATGTATTTCTTTATATTTTGGTAAATAGCGCCCTCAGTGGATGACCTCGAGAAATTTCAAATGTTGGGTCATGTAGAGTATGAGTTGTTCTACCCACGTGCCAAATATGACGGTCATACATCATGTAATAAAGAAGTTATAGGGGGTGCACAATGTGCCCCCCCCCCCTTGGGCCTGGAAGTGGTCAAAATATCTTGGGCCTTATAGGGTTAAAGCGCGAGCTGATGACGTAAACAAAACCCTCTCCCCTTCCCCGCCTTCGTATCGTGATGATCTAGTGGTGCATTATGCATAGTCGTATATAGGAAGACCATCGAGTCGGTGATGTCATCTTGGTTGTGCTACCGTCTCTTCGTTGGCCCGGATGTGGCCGACAATTCCACTTCTTGGGGCAAATTGTGTTAGAACATGGACCTATATACATGGACTGTTCACCGGCAGTCTTTCTTTGATGTAATGTGATCGTCGCCGACACCTGTGTGCATCTTAATGAGTACATTCAGGTGTCTGGACAATAACGATTGTGTGATCATGTATCGTCACTAACAAAATAATCTTTTCCCTCATTTCAGTCTTGTTTCGCTGATGTGCCTTTTTCAGACGGAAATGTCTTTGAATAAATACAGATGACCTTGACGAGGAGCAGCAAACCTGAGATCATAACAAATTTTGCGTCAAAAAATGGGTAATTGCTGATCGCACATTTTCGCACACGCATAATACCTTGCCTAATGGCAAGATATATCTGTTCTCTACCATTACCGTCCCTTTTTGCTCTGGAATAAGCTGGAGAAAAGTGAAATATTGAGATCACAAATGACAATCATTCTGCCAAAATGTTAGCTTTCTTTTAAAAACTGCCTGCTTCTCCCAAGCGAAATTGTTTGAGGTTTGATTTCCTACTGACATACACCACAACTGCAAATGCACTTTACTTGATTTTTGTGAGTTATTTTCTTCTGCGCATTGTAGGGTCCTATAGTTTGATATTTTATCGAATCTCCGTCTTGTTCTTCTCCCGGCTTGCTGGCGGTGACGATCAATGATGGTGATCAAAGCAGTGAAGCATGCTAAAAATGTCTCTGTGGCGCTTTTGAGATGTACGGGTGCATGATCTTAATCAACGATACAGTGAATGTCCATTGTATAAGGTCCATGGTTAGAAGATGCCAGGAAAGCATCACTTACGGAGGCTCAAAATAGTAAAAAAAAAAATCAACGAGACGGGGGAGTCTCGCTCTACCCCCACCCATCACTCGTCGCGGCTCGTGGACTATGCTCCTCATCGTCACTGGGTCAACTCAAAAAATACTCAAAAACTCAACTCAAAAATATTGGAAGAATATGCAAAATTGGATCTGCCTCACATAATATAGGAAGACGACTGCATTATGATCACGGGCATTGAAATACTTAGTTTTTAGGCCTACTTAAGAATTCCCGTCCAGTTATAAGATAGTCAGATATGAAAAATTAAGTCCAAAAATCATTCGAGTATGCAGTGGAAATTACAATTGTTAAAAATCGGATAAAAATTAAGGAAGTCATGAAATTGTAAAATTTCGTTATAATTTTGCGGGATCGAGGTAGCCTACAGTAGGGGCCTTCATTCTGGTGCAGTTGATATAAATATGCAGTTGAGTGCATGGACTGATGATAATTATCATCATCATTATCGTATAGGGCCTACACTGCAAAAGATTACGTCAATGTTCCTGTTACACTACTAAGCTAATAGGCCCTGAGTGCCCTCGAATAGTAGTAGTAATGTTACACTACTAAGTGTAAAACATGATTATGAAGTTCCTGGTTGAATAGATTCAGAATATGATGATCAGTTAAAAATATCCAGATTTGAGACTGATGGGACGTAATTGGGTTTGAATAAAAAAAAAAGTGGAAATCAAAAACTTCTCTATAGGGTGAGGGTCCCAGAATAGTATATCAGCACTCATCCCCCCCCCCCCCTTTCCTGTCTATATGATTACACCTGCATATTCTAATATGTAACTTATTTATTTCATTTCCTGTCCACGCATTATACATATATGTGCAGGATATATCACAGCATTATCTAGTTGTTTATAGTAGAGGTAACGTAGACCTATATATACTGTAATGTAAGGTCAGGAGGTAATTTGCATTTGTAATTTTGGGAACACTCCCCCCCCCCCCCCCATAAGTGGAATCTCCCTGTAAAGGGTGTCCTCGGGGCATTTCATGAAGCGTTTTGGTCAGATATTTTTTAGACAATATGCCCTACACAAGCTACTGAAATCCTTGCATCTGATTGGCTGAGAGCAAATTTGGCCGTCAAAGTAAAAATGCTTCCTGAAATGCCCCCTCCCCCCCCCCCCCAACTTATTCATTACACATATGTTACCTGAAATAATAATATCAATATTTCATTGACATGACACTTTCATGAAAGCTTATTATCAACCCAAACACCTAAAAATTTGATAGAAGAGACTTCTTCATAGGAGAGCAGTATCAAATATCAAATAAATTTTGCCTTTTGAATATTCAATGACAATTTATTTGCATAAATCCAATGTGCGACATTGTTTAATTCATGATTCATTGCACTAATCAAAATATTAGGATCAAGACGAGAATTAGCATATATATATATATATATATATATATAGTTCATCCGCAAATGATGATAAAATAATGAGGGTTTATCTGAAGACCTAAAAAAAATCATTAACATAAACTATGAATAGCAGTGGGCCTAGCAAGCTTCCTGGTGGAACACCCATTCGATTGTTTCTGTTGGGGAACCAAAACTGTTGACATGTACGAGATCTCAGGTAACTCGTGAACCATTGCAAGGCTTTTCCACGTATGCCGTAGTGGGATAATTAGGAGAGAAGTATATCGTGATTGATCGTATCAAAGGCCTCGGAAAAGTCCATGACGATGCCTATTGTATGTGAAAATGTTTCGAGTGCATGTGTAACCTTCTCAACAAAGGTAAGTATAATGCGAGTGTGGTATTGTGATTTTCTCTATATTCAAATTGAAAATTTGTGAACATGTTACTAATTTTTTTTTTTTTACTAATTCACAGTTCGAATGTATGTATCATTCTTTTAAAAGTTTTAGAAATGGAAATTAATAAATATATGGGTTTGTGATTATAAGCATTCTTCTCCCCTTATGAACATAGACCTTTGCAGTTTTAATATCATCTGGTACAAGTCCAGTCGTGAGCAACAGATTAATAATGTGTAGTAAGGGGTCTATCATTTGGGGAATTATGTTTTTTAACAAATAATCATCAATTCCATCGCAACCTGGGCTTTTCCCTTCTTTCAAATCATGAACAATCTGAATCATTTCTTCATTATTATGTAGGTATGTGAGGTCCACCAAAAATATAGTTATGGAATTAAGTATACCTTAAAAAAAATCATGAAATACTTAACTAGATGAAGGAATATTTTGTGATAAACTTTTCCAAGCAATGAAAAATCCGTAAAATTTTCAGCTATACCAGCCGGTACATTATACTTGAGGTGCTACCCAATCGTATTTCAGAAATACTAGACGTATCAATACGTATATTCATAACATTTTTTGTTTTCCAAGTACATTAAAAAAAATACCATTGTTTTATTTAACTATCTAGTGAAGGTAAAATTTTCAGTTCCGCATATGCAATATGCGGAATATGCAATTTTTAGAGGAATGGACAGATATTTATAGTATTAACAATGTTAATTTGGCATATAAATGTTTTAATGATAAATTATTGTATTATTATGAAAATAATATTCCTTTATGCAGAATAAAAAGTAACCGAAATAAACCAAGAAATCCTTGGATTACAAAAGGTATTTTGAAATCCATAAATACTCGTAATTTTTTGTACAAGTTACATATTCGAAACCCAACTGAATTTAATTTGAATATGTATAAAGTTTATCGAAATAAATTGACAAAATTGATTCGTTTATCCCGCAGATTATATTTTTCTGATAGAATGAAAAAGGTTTCTTCGAATATTAATGCAACATGGAAAATTATTAAAGAGGTCCTGGGTAAAAAGCCTGATTCTCCGCCAACGGATGATATCACATTAAACGGTATTAGAATAAATGATCCCAATATGTATGCTAATTCATTTAACTCATTTTTCGTTAATATCGGTCCGGAACTTGCTACTAAAATTAGCAATACTTCTGCTCATTTTACAGATTATCTTTTTGACCAAAATCAAGAGTCTATTTATTTTAATCCAACAAGTCCCAGTGAAATCATTAGTATAACTAAATCTTTAAATAGCTCTAAATCTTGTGGTTCTGATAAAATAAGTATGATGTTATTGAAAGAAATAGTTTGTCCACTCGCAGAACCGTTAAGTTATATATTTAATCTTTCTTTATCACAAGGTATTTTCCCTGACCTGCTGAAAATAGCGAAAGTTAATCCTGTACATAAAAAAGATGATCCTCATGAAATTAGCAATTATCGTCCTATTTCTTTATTGCCTAGTATATCCAAAATCTTAGAAAAAATTGTTTATAATAGACTTCTTAAATTTATTAATAAGTATGATTTACTTATTCCCAATCAATATGGTTTCAGAAAAAATTATTCAACTGATTTAGCACTAATACAAATTTATGACAAAATTACGAGTGCTTTTGCAAACAAAGAACATGTTGCAGGTATATTTTGCGATTTGAGTAAAGCATTCGATACTCTTGATCATTCTATTTTACTCACCAAACTTAGTCATTATGGTATTCGAGGACAAGCACTTTTATGGCTTAAAGATTATCTAACTAATAGAAGACAATATGTTATTTTTAATGGTTGTGAATCTGACCCCCTTTTAATTAAATGTGGTGTTCCCCAAGGCTCAATTCTAGGCCCATTATTATTCTTTCTTTATGTTAATGATATCATAAATACATCCTCTCTTCTCTCTTTTGTTCTATTTGCTGATGATACGAATATATTTTATTCTCATAAAGATCTTAAGATTTTAAATGACACTTTAAATATTGAAATTAGTAAAGTATCAAATTGGTTTAAGTCTAATAAACTTTCTTTGAATATAAAAAAGACTCATTTTATTCATTTCAAACTTCATTCTCATAATGAAGATACGTTGATACATATTAACATTGATGATATCCCATTAGAAAAGAAAATGAATTCAAAATTTCTAGGAGTATATATAGATGAAAGTTTGACTTGGAATGAGCATTTACATCATGTTACAACGTGTATTTCTAGAAATATAGGGATAATTTCAAAGCTGAAGTTCTTTCTTCCTCGCTCAACTTTATTTCTATTATATAATTCCTTAATTCTCCCATATATAAGTTATTGCAATGTTGTATGGGGTACTTGCGGCTCTACCAAAATAAATTCTATATTTAAATTACAAAAGAAAGTTATACGTATTTGTACAGGATCGCATTTTCTGGCTCATACTGATTCTTTATTTCATGAGCTTAAAACATTGAAGGTTTTTGATTTGAATATTATTCAAGTAGCAGTAATTATGTTCAAATATATACATCATCAACTTCCATCATCGTTTGATAACATGTTTAGGTTCAATACTTCTGTCCATTCGTACCCTACTCGTATATGTAGACATTTCCACCTTTTGAATCCCAAATTATTAGTGACACATAAATCTATAAGACATTCGGGTCCGGATATTTGGAATAATCTCCCGGATAATATAAAGTCTTGTTCAAGTATTTATTCTTTGAAAGCTTCACTTAAACGATATTTGATACAATTATATTCTCCAAACCAATTGAGCTAACAAATATTTATAGTATAGATTGTCATCTTATTGTCAATCTCAATTTTCTTCCTTCAACTGCATCTTGCACTCTCACCTGCAACTGCACTGCACTCACCTGATCACCTTCCTCCAAGAGAGTTATGTCGTTGGATAGTCATTTTATGAGGCCTCCATCCATTTCAAGCTTAATCGCTTATGATGGTGGTCTCCTGCATTCAATTATCTCTGTTGTTTACTGAAAAATACTGTATATTTTATTTTATGTTTCTGTGTATCTACATTGCTCAATGCAATCACCTATGTGAATCTATTTATGTACTGTTATCGATTTATTTCACTGCACTTGTTATTCTTTGTCTTTGTACTTTTTGAAGTTTGCATTCAAATTGCATCTGATTGAATGCAGAAATAAAAGCAAGCAAACAAACAAACAAACAATAAATTAGTAAGCGTATTTTCAATTTTTATAGGTCACATATTTTTGTTTATTTTTGTCAGTGGGGTTGCATCTGTACTTCTTTGAAAAAAAAATCTTTCTGTTAATCGATCGTAAAAGAAACTAGGTTATCCACAGGAGTCTTGGAGTTCTCTGTATTTTTTCCTTTTACAGGAAGGAATATAATCATCAATTTTAGAAGTAATAATTTTCATAAAATAATCATAAGACAAATCAAGACCGTGTATACAAACGACTAGTCAACATCGTAAAGCTATTTTGCAAATTGTTAAGATCATTTTTCGTAATCTTACAACGTTTCTGATAACCATTTTGCCTGTGAGTTTACTTAATTGGGACTTGTGTATATAATAAATTGTTCGGTACCCTTGGTTGGTATCCCTCCCCCACCCCCCCCCCCCCCACCCCCACCCCTCCATTCCGGCATTCCGATCTAGTGCACTTTGGGGCTTTTCCTAATATTACACACACACACACACACACACACACACACATTCGTTTTATTATGTAACGTTTTAAGTCCAAAACCCACATCCCCAGATTAGTACATATAATAATAGTGATGAGTTGTGAGTTGGCTCAGTCGGCAGTCGCCGGCAGTCTTCCTCCTGGTTCGATTCCTGGGTCTAACTGAGCAATGTAGTGTGTAATCAAGGAGGTTCTCGAGAATGGAGTCACAACCGTCTTAGACCCCGTTTACAGTGAGTGAAAAGGCCGGGCTCGGCCAAGCTCTGCGAGGTAGTCTCGGCCGCGGCTCGGCCGTGGCCGAGTCCGGCCTTTTCTCACTGTAAACGCAAACTGGGCCAAATGCGGTACCAAATTTAGTCTGGCTTCCGGATTTTAACGCCCTCGACGTCAAAAACTAGTATAGTTTAAGGTGGTTTTGTCCCGCAGAGGCCTTTGCATTCGGCAAAGGCGGCGACTTAGTGTCAAGGGGCGGCGACTTCGTCGCCGCGGAGTCCAGTCGGCAAAGGATCTAGAAACCAGACTATACACATTGCAACCGGCGTCCTCCCAATCATAGTGTTTGATGAAATCTTTGAAGGCTTCCGTGGTGGTAGAACGTTGGGTGGACCGGGTATGAGTAGAAGGCTTCACGGTGCACCACGTATTCTTTCTGGAGTATGTGAGTGGCCCTGAAAAGGGCCTACCTAATCCCGACGTAGTTTCGGCAAGCATGTTCTCGCCGTTCTCAAGGGAATGAGTAAGTGAGTGGAAAATCCGGCTCAAATACCCTCAGGAAGGATCAAGGGGACTTTGTGTTCCTAGAGAGAAAGTCTTTGATAGGCTGAAAGAGTCACAGTAGGAAGGCAGGTCAAGGTTGAGTGCACTCCAGTCACTTCCTGTGTGGAGGGGTTGTCACGGTTGGCTGCACACTGTGGTGGTTGTCTAATTGTAAGTATCAATTAGGGCCACTATTGTGTGGAGGCTAATGGGTGTTAATATTGCAAAATATTGAAAGGTTTGAATTAAAAGCCCTGGCTGTGCCCGGTACTGTAAACGGACACAATTGCGGGGTCGCGGAGTACCGCAATTGAGGCCGGGCTCGGCCCAGGCTCGGCCCGGCCCTGCACTGTAAACGGGGTCCAATTTCCTCTGCTAGAAGTTCGAAGCCGCCGCTCAAAAATGATATTTGAAGCATGTGCCAAACAGAATCTGCCACGCAGATACGAAGACAATTCTTATTGACTCGTGTCTCATTGCATAATCACAAGCCACTTTCAAAGGATGTGATGGTAATTACTTTTCGCTATCCCTTCTTACAAAAGGTACACTGCAAAAAGTCCGGTGTTAAATAGTGAACACCGAGCTGGTCTTAAATTTTCGGTGCTCATTTATGATGTTAAATTAACACCTCCGGGTGTCATTTCCAAATTTTAAACTGTTTTTTGAAGAGTTTCTTAGTAACTGCACTTCTTGTTATTTTTAATTTAAACAAGACGATCAAGAATTTTACATTAAAATACTAGATTTTTGAAAAAATGTGAAAATAAATTTACACCAAAGTAACACCAGCTGGTGTGGTCTCTTATTGAAGCTGGACGGGTGTTAAACCATTGATATTAACACCAACAAATATCAAATCAACACCATGTGGTGTCATTTTTTAACTAACACCAGTACAGTGTCAAAATAACACCAGGTACAGTGTCAAATTAACACCACGAAGTGTCAGGTGAACACTTTTCAACACCATCACAGTGCATTTTTAACACCTGCGGGTGTGGTCCTTTATTGAAGTTTGATCGGTGTTAGATTTAACACCCGTGGTGTTAAATCTAAACCGATGTTTTTACAGTGTAGGTGGTACAGACATGAGGATGCGCGAATAGAAATTGAGCAAAAAATGCTGAAATAGATATGAAAATTACTCGACTGGGCATACCCGGGCACTAGTCTGATATCTATCAATAAAGAATTATACTTGAAGATTATTCCATATTAGTTTCATTTGTGGAAATTAAGCGGAAAAGTGATAAAACCAGCTTTCCAGGATGGTACAGTTTTAACATTTTCACATGATACAGCTCTGATTTACACTTTTGCGCATATTTCTGGACGGAATTGACTTTTGTTTTACATGCTTTATTATTAAGTGAAATTTCATTTCATTTCATAAATAAATAGGCAAAATATGGGCAACATTATGATAACGTTCAAAATGAATCTTCAGATTGCTCAGCAAGACGGCGGCGTCGAACATCGATCATCAAAGGCACAAATGCACCTGTGAAATTCTTTCGAACATAAACAGAAATCTGACAACTGTTTGAATAATTACACCTCCTTGGTGTAATCATCACTTCCCCTCTAGGAAGAGGCAAAATACTTTGTCCCTCGAATAGGACATAACATTGGGGTCCCGTGCGTAAGAGAGTCTCCGCTCATGCACGTAAAAGATCCCTCCTCATTCATTAATCTCAAAGAGCAGGGGGTGTTTCACAAAGCTGTTCTTAAAGTTACGAACGATTTAAGAACTACTGGTGATCAGTTCTTGTGCTGTATTATTGAAATTTTGATAAGTATAGCACATCAGAACGTGTTCCAGTCATTCTTAAGTCGTTCGTAACTTTAAGAACAGCTTTATAAAACACCCCCTCTAGAGTTGCATAACCCGGTGAAGACACTTAGTGGTCCCGCGTCACACCCAACTGGACCCCTTCGAAGACCAGCCAGTGCAGCTGAATATGGGCTGTATTATTATCCAGCCCTCTTCTAGGATGAAAAATGAAACAAGCTAACAAAACGCTCAGGCGGAACAAAAGCTGAGATACCGCGATTTAGCCTTCACATTTCCCCAAATATTTTTCTTACGTTTTTGATAGATGCAGGTAGATAGGTACAGAGGGAAAGATTGAAAAATGATTGGGCAAAATACAAAGTGTACAATAGGTCTATCTTATACATAAGACAAGCACAACACAATATTGGTCATGTAATCCCTTCAATTCCGCTGGGAGAGCATATGGGAGCCCTGCAGTGCCTATGTTCAAATAGGTATCAACCTCAGAATTACAAAATGTACATTGATTTTGTACTGCAGAACCATAAGAAAACAACTTATCTTTGATATAAAAACCATACAACATTTTATATTAAAATTCATGCAGCTTACAATCAAGAATGCACTTCCGAGACTTAGAAAAATCAATCTTATATTCATTTCCTCAAAATTACATAAACCAACTAAATTATTAAATGTTGATGATGTTTCAATTTCATCCCTCATCAATGCTGTAAGTTTTGATTTTGTATCCTTTATATAGTATATCTTACTCTGCAAATAAGAATCATTTTTAATTGAGTATCCTCCATAATCATTTCTCGTTTTAATGTACATGATGACGGTAAAGCTACAAATATTCCGTACATTTTACCAATCATTTCTCCTGAAACTCCTATACTTTCCATCCAAACTTGCAACATATCATTATAAATTCTGGTTAAGTTAACTTCAAGAACCCTAAAATCGTTTTACTGTGAAAAAATCAAAATACCAAAAATATCAAAACCGCCTAATCCACATTATTCTTTTGTGATTTAACAAACACTCGAAAACTCATCATTTTTAATTTTCCCCTATCATAATCTAAATACAAAATACACCTTTTTTTATTTCATCTCTTCCTCTCCAGCATGAAATCAAATACTATATTTTATCTAACTCAGCGAATACCCGGTCAGGTGTTATTAGAAGTAAAGAAATATAATTCAACTTTGGTAAAACAAAAACCTTTACCAATTGAATTTTCCCGTCAGCGTTAAATCCCTTTGTTTCCACCATGATATTGATCTCGTTATCTTACTCATAATCTCCTAATAATTCATGGCTTCCCTACCGTCAGGGTTCAAAGAAAAATAAATTCCTAATATTTTGACCATAGGTTATACTCAACCAAAGGGCAACACACATTGATCCCTATGCCTAATTACAGCACTTTAGAAATTTAGACATTTGACAAAGTGCCTCAAATAATTATTGACCTCCTCGACAGAATTGTGATCCTTAAGAAAGTAAGTAACTTCATCAGCATAAAAATTTGTTGCATTTCAACATTATTAACCATTAACCCATGAATGTTAGAATTTTTTTCTTATAGCCTGTGTCAAAATTTCAATGCACATAATAAATAAAATACGGGGATAAAGGATCTCCTCATTGTCTTACACTCTTTTGTATTGGGAAATAACCAGTAGACTCCTTACCGTTTGTACCACAACTACAACTATTCAAATACAATATTTCAACCCCATTACATATCGTTGGTTCAAAAGCAAATATATTCAAAACTTACTGCAAAAATGTATGACGGACCGAATCGAATGCTTTATCAAAATCGATTGCCGACATAACCAAATAAGCCATAGCTATATGTAAAAAAAAAATCATATCATCATTCAATCAAATAGCCTCTCCAGTGTTTCTCCCTTCTTTATATCAAATTTGATCAACATTAATTATTTCATGCAAAACATGCTTAAAAGGGTTTGACAAAACTGTCATAAGCATCTTCATATAATCTACATTCGATAATGATATAAAGGTCTGTAATTCTTATGTGTTAAGGTTTCTTTCCTTCTTTATGAATCAAAGTAATTACATCTTGCTTTTTAGAAGCAGAGAATTCTCTTCTGTTATATGCCTCATTCAGACTTTCCGACACCACACCCACTATTACTGACCAGAATGTAATATAAAATTCTACACTTTATCCATCATTTCCTGGGGATTTGTTCAACTTCATCTTATTCAAAATAAATTCACACTCTCGTTAAGAAATATCCCCTCATATATAGGATTGAAAGAGTCCCTACCTAATGTTGGCAAATCTTGAAAAGAATATCTACTACTACTAAATATATCAAAATCAAAATTCTCAGAATAAGGATTACTATAAAAACTTTTTATTTCTCTAATTAATTTCCTTAGAATCAAAAACTACTTCATCATTAACACATACCTTTTTTTTTTTTGCTTTGTTATTCAATTCTAATAATTGCTTAAAATAAGATGAGTCACCTTTTCCACCTTCATACCACAAAGCTCTTGAATGAATTTTTATCCCTTCATTCACATAATCATAACATTTTAACTCTTTTATTTCCTAACAACCTATATCACTTCCTGATCTAAGAAATACATCATTTTCTAAAATCTCAATATCTTCTTCAATTCTCTCATTTTTTCCTTACGTTTTTTAGCCAGATTGATACAATATTTCCTAATGAAATTACACACTTTCATTTTTATCAAATTCCACGAAACTCTTTTGTCTTCAATTTTATTCCTAAAATTTCCCAATATTGTAATTAATTTATCTTTCATTTATATTTTCATTTCACACACACGTTTTCATTAACTTTCAACAAATTATTATCAAATTTCCAAAATGGCGCCTTAAACACCTATTATTTCCCTTATCATTATTGGGTTTATTAAAAAGTTGCAGAAAATAGCTGAATTATCTGACGCAATGGATGTTAATATCTTGCACTCCTTTACAACATCATACACCTCATTTGAAATAAACCAATAATAAAGTCTGTATATACTTTGCATAGATGGAAATACTTGTCGGTATAAGTGAATTATTGTCTATCCAGAATATGAGTGACTCGTGTACCTCTCTTGGGTGACCCCGGATATGGCTGACGAAGCCGCAATCCTCCCGAAACTAGATCGGTCTAGTAGATAGATGTGACAAAGAAAACAACTTAGAGGAATACTCCCTGATAAATATGCAGTCTATAAACATACTGAAAACACCACGATATTTTAATTAAGGGGAAAAAGAACTACTGTATAACTCAGTATCATCTGATCTATTACAGCGAAGAAGCATTCCAGATCAAAATACGGTGAGTCATTCGTAAACGACCAAAACAAATTAACTGGGGCATGACAACAAATTAAAAAAAACGAGAAACTCTCCCACAATTCGCTGCTTTAAAAAAAAAAGAGCAAGAGAGAGAATTAAGAAGCAAATAAGGCTTGTCCATCTGTCATCAATATTACTACGCATACCGAACTCCACATCCCACTACTTGGTCAGCCTGCTTCACGCAATACACATAATGCTGACAAAAGCCCTTTTTACACTTGTGTTTTTTAACCCCGTACTTTCTCTGACCCAGGACTATCGTTAGTCCAGTACCAATTTTTTCAGCTTTTTACACTCGCCAATTAGTCCCGTACTAAGCTCTTGTCCGGGGCTAAGGAGAAAATTGACCTTTTTACACTCGTTTTTCTTAGTCCGGTACTTTCCAAACCACATGAATATTCATGATTACGCTGTGCACTGTACACGTACACGCACGCCCGGCAGCACTTGATTACCTCGTTTCTGATTGGTCAGTGGGGGTCGGACTTCGTCTCCGTCGCTTAGCCCCGGATTATTTTTTCGTTCTGTTTACACTCACTTGCTTGGCACCGCAATTGCGGTGCTAACCCTGCTATTTTGCAGGGCCAGATAGTACGGGATTATCGGTGGGGCTAGCCCACTTTGGCAAAAACGAGTGTAAACAGAAAGTGGGCTGAGGATAGTCCCGTACCAACGGTGGGGCTAAGGCCCCCCCCCCCCCCCTTAGCCCCACCGTTGGTACGGGACTAAGCAAAAATTTACAAGTGTTAAAAGCCCTTTGTGAAACAGAGGTCAATCTCCACTGTAATCTCTACCGATTATAACCAGGCCTTCGGTCGGATAAATCACAAAAACTACTGCTTATGAATGTTCGTGAGTGTGTGGTTGACTGGATTCGTGATTTCTTGTCGAATCGTACTAAATGTGTAAAATATCAGAATACATATTCAGATTGGCAGGAGCCCCGCAGGGAACCCGGCTTGGCCCCATCATCTTTCTGGCGATGATTAATGATGCATGCAGCAACGAAGTGGTCCCTTGCTTGAAATACGTGGACGACCTCACCCTTCTGGAGTGCAGAAACCTCAGTGCAGTATCCACCATACAGGAATAACCGGGGGGCCAAAAGCTAAAAACAGAGGTCGAGTTGCACTCTCTCTACAAACTAAGTAGACCATGCTTATTTTCAAGTTTTTATTGTAACAAACAACATTCCACTGGTCTACCTCAAAAAATTTGTTGCGAAAGCCTCCAAATCCAAGATGGCGTCCAAGATGGCCGCCATATTTACTGAATTTGTTATTTAAATGATAGAATTCGATAGAAACATCAGATTTCAACAAATGTGATGTCATGTGAAAGAGAATAAAATTTTCTACAAGTTGATACCATTTTTGTGGGTTATTGTGATAACTGGATTGAGATTTTAAGGAAAAAACACTCATTTTTTGATATTTTTCTGAAAAAAGGAAAATCATGAAAATGCTTGATTCAGCATAAATCAGAGAAAGACTGAAGGATGATTTTGAAACGTTTCAAGAATTTTGTTTGACATATAATCAATATTTGGAGAAAATTAGGGGTCAGTACCATTTTCGGTTCAGGAGTTATAATGTCTCAAACTTGAAAACTCACTATGTAAAAATGGCCACTTTAGTTGTGACCAACACCTTGTTGTTCGTAAAAAAGTCTGCGCGCGCCAAGACTACTACACGCACCACTGGCACTGGCGCTCGCAGCAGTGCCAGAGGTGCGTGTAGTAGTCTTGACAAATGCAGACTTTTTCTTTGACAGACAAGGGTTTGTGCCTGCAAACTAACGTTTCATACCAAGTGGTAGCTCATACAGGTGATACTGATCGCTATTATTTCAAAGTAGATTGTTCTGAAGCAGATGAGATGAAGCAAAAAAAAAAAAATTCAAATAGAGGTAGTAGCTTGAAACTTGGCACCAATCTTGTTATAGATAGTTTAAGACAGAATTTAGATCAACCGCTCAAAAAAAAAATCAAGATGACAGCCATCAAAGTTGACATGGTGTATTGCGCCAAATTAAATGTATTATTTCGTTTTTGATACAAATTTGTCTGTTGTGCTATCTTAAACCGTCTTAAGTTTTTATGGACACATTTTTTAAACCAGTGATATTTTACTCTCCGAAAAAGAAAAAAAAACAAATCGAGTGGAAGTTTTTACTTTTGATAACAGAAAACGGTGAATTTAGAGTGAAATTGGAGTGACTTTTAAGTGAAAATGTTCATTTTCACTCATTTTAGAGTGACCTTAGGCAGAGCTCCACACTAACTTTTATATTTGGTGGCCCAAAAGCAAATATCCGACCTTTTTTGGTGGCCCGATCAGGTCACCAAATTCTTCATATCTGACATTTTGGTGGCCCGACGTGCGTTTTTTGTGGCCCCGGGCCACCGGACCACCGTTAGTGTCGAGCCCTGCCTTAGGGATCACTCGTCACTCTTCGAGTGATCCCCGAGGTCACTCTAAAATGAATGAAAATGAACATTTTCACTCTCGAGTGATCCTGATATCTAATATAGGAAAGCATCTACCAATGGCATAAGTTCAGATCAATTGTGACACTATAACCCACATGAAATCAGCCTAAAAACAATGTAAGAAAAATCTGATAACGGAAAATACAGTTTCACCATGCTTATTTGTAAATGTGAATATCCAACACGAATAATCAATTTGGACAATTCTATTCGAACAATATACTGAAAAGTAATTTCGCACAACACATTTAAGAGCAAAGTTGAGAAATTGCCGCCATGTTGGATTTTTTTGGGGGGAGGGGGTTCGGATCAGAAAGGCTTTCAAGGACATCTACGGATCAGACATTATTACACATAAACCATCATCATTCACGTTTCTACAACAGCAGAGTAACATACAAGTAAAAAAGCATATCTTTGATACAGAAGCATTTCTTTTTTATCAAAGATTGGGCCTTACCCGAACACTGGAATGAGCTCCACCCCCCCCCCCCAAAAAAAAAGACCCTCAATATAGTTTACACTAGTACAATATCGTTCGGATGTATAGAAACATGTAATAGACAGCAATATAAGAAGATTTAAAAAAACATATCAAATTATAAGTTATAAGTTGAGATTTAACTTTGACGCAACACACTAAAGGTATTGTTTACCATTGGGAGAGATATCACATTCGATTTATATGTGCAGGTTAGTTGTATTACAAAACATTCTACCATGTAAAAAAATTATGATAAAGCCTAAGACATACGGAGATATCACCATTTCTTTTCAAGAAACCATAACCATGATAACTGTTGACATAAAAAAAAACCATTCTTATCAGAACTATTTAGTATATCTAACAAGTTATCATTAATTATACTGATTTAAGTTTGTACATTAATCCCTAACTCACAGTTTAGAACTAGTTTGAGGAATTAAGTAAAGCTGGGTTTTGTTTTACGTGCACAATGGTAAATAAGGCCTTGAACGAAAACCTCGATTAATTGCCGCCATCTTGAATTTTGTGTGAATACTATTTTTATCGCTAAATATTACACATTGGCAAAATTTGTGCCAAATTTTAAGCTCCTATCTCTTTTTGGAAAATACTTTCTGTTCAATCTTATCTGCCTCAGAACAATCTTCTATGATGAAATGCTACAGTAATAGCGACCAGCGTCACCTACCACTTGGCATGAAAAGTTAGTTTGCAGGTACTTGCAAGTCACTAGACAATTACAGTATTACATGTGACCATGTAAACACATTGTAAGCAAAATTTATAATGCATAAATATAATTTTTTCAAGTTTTAGATGTTAACTTGTCAACAGTGTATGACATTGCCTGTAATTCCAGAAATATGAATTATGTCTCAATCTCAGTAAATCTCAATCTCAATCGCAGGTTTCAAAATAATTCTTCAGTTCTTCTTTGATAAATATTAAATCATGCATTTTTACATTTCTTCCTTTTTTTCAAAACAATATAAAAATATGGATCCCCCCCAAAAAAAGAGAAGCACCCCCCCCAATTTATCACAATACACAGCTAAAGTGGTATCAACTTTTAGAAAGTTTTACTCTTCTTCATATGACATCAAATTTGTTGCAATCCAATTTCTCTATCAAATTTTATGTTTGAAATGTTAATTTCAATAAAATGGCGGCCCTGTTGGACCGCATCTGTACTTGCAACAAATCTACTGAGGTGTACTTACGGAACATTGCTTAGTATGCTTAATCATTATGTATGGTCTTGTTTATAGAGAGAGTGGAACTCGAAAAGTATGCACGATCTTGGATTTGACCCTCTGTCTTTGGGAACAGATGCGTGTAAATAACATATTATGTAAAATGGGATTTCAAGTTTGAGACATTATAACTCCTGAACCAAATACAATACTGACCTCTAATTTTCTCCAAATATTGATTATATGGGAAAGATGTTAATTTCTGCATGGTTTTCATAAACATTTTTAATCTTTTTTTAAACTTTTTAGAGAAATATTCATGGTGCATTCTGTAAAATGTCTCCATAAAAACCTAAGATGGTTTGAAATGGCATTAAAATGTTCAGAATATATAAAAGCCATATAAATAGACAGCAAAACAGACAAAATTGTATCAAAATCGAAATGATACATTTACTTTGGCGCAATACACTATGTCAGCTTTGATGGCCAGCAATCTTGAATTTTTTGAGTGATTGATCCAAATTTTGTTTTAAACTTTCTATAGCAAGGTTGTTTCAAGCTTCTACCTCTATTTGAAAGATATTTTTGCTTCATCTCATCTGCATCAGAACAATCTACTTTGAAATAATAGCAATCAGCGTCACCTGAGCTACCACTTGGTATGAAAAGTTAGTTTGCAGGCACAAACTCTTGTTTGTCAAAGAAAAAGTCTGCGTTTGCCAAGACTACTACACGCACCACCGGCACTGCTACACGCGCCAGTGGCAGTGGTGCGTGTAGTAGTCTTGGCGCGCGCAGGCTTTTTTTACGACCAACAAGGTCTTGTCACAAGTAAAGTGGCCATTTTTACATAGTGAGTTTTCAAGTTTGAGACATTATAACTCCTGAACCAAAAACGGTACTGACCCCTAATTTTCTTCAAATATTAATTATATGTCAAACAAAATTCTTGAAACGTTTCAAGATCATCCTTCAGTCTTTCTCCGATTTATGCTGAATCAAGCATTTTCATGATTTTCCTTTTTTCAGAAAAATATCAAAAAATGAGTGTTTTTTCCTTAAAATCTCAATCCAGTTATCATAATAACCCACAAAAAAGGTATCAACTTGTAGAAAATTTTATTCTCTTTCACATGACATCACATTTGTTGAAATCTGATGTTTCTATCGAATTCTATCATTCAAATAACAAATTCAGTAAATATGGCGGCCATCTTGGACGCCATCTTGGATTTGGAGGCTTTCGCAACAAATTTTTTGAGGTAGACCAGTGGAATGTTGTTTGTTACAATAAAAACTTGAAAATAAGCATGGTCTACTTAGTTTGTAGAAAGAGTGCAACTCACTCGTTAAGTAAGCGACTTTTTGGGGTTTGGCCCTCCGGTTAAAGCTGTGACACGTTTGCAAATCTGGTCAGAGCATAACTTCATGAAACTTAACCCGGAAAAATACTCGTCAATGCAAATTTGCTTTGCTCGCAATGTGCCGCAACCATCAGATGTCGTAATCGGAGATATAGCTGTATAGCCCATGGTGAATGAAATCAAACTTCTCGGTGTAACACAGGGGCCGCGGAACGTTTTTCAGTTTGGGGGGGGGGGGGGGGGGGGGGGGGGGGGCTGCGCAGCCGGAGGGGGGGTTGTACCAAGGTCAAACCCCCACCCCCGCTGAGACGCACCGGCGTAGCCTGGATTGATCTTTGGAGGGTGGCGGTGACTACGCGAGGAAGCCAAGCGACCAAACCCGAGCGAGCGGAGGGAAGGGGGGTGTGGGGGGATGTTTTTCCCCCCCACGGGAAGAACTTTTTGCATTTTGATGTTGTAAATGGTGCAATTTGATGCATCTTTTTGCGTCTTTTATCGACTTGAAACCCCCCGCTTAGACGCACCGGCGTAGCCTGGATAATGATCTTGTGATATTGGGAGGGCGGTGGTTACTAGCTATGCGAGGGAGCGAAGCGACCGAGCCCGAGCGAGCGGAGGGAACGGGGGGGGGGGTGTGGGAGGGGGGGTTTTCCCTCCCACGGTGAGAACTTTTTGCATTTTTATGTTGTAAATGGTGCAATTTGATGCATGTTTTTCCGTCTTTTATCGACTTGAAACGGCCCCACTTGTTTAAGATAGTAGGATATTTCGATGAGGATTATTATTGAACAATTTGTCTATAAAGTGGTAGCATTTACATATTCACTTCTTGTATTAATCAATTGTTACAATCAATAACATTTCATGAACGTTGTCTGTTAAGCAATCAAACAGAAAAGGCATGCTCACGAGGGTGTATATATACAAAAGGGATATTTCTCCTCCCACACGAAGGTGATTTTACATTTTCACACCTGAAATTCAGCGATCTGGTGCAAACTTTTGGTGCAATACTTGGATTCTTTTTCTAGCTCCCCCACCCCCCCCCCCAAAAAAAAAATATATATATATATATTTCTGGAAATAATTTTGAACTTTTTTTCAGGAAAGTGTTAATAGCAAAATCACGGCATTTAGGTCTTATTCCGCGCGTGCATCATCTATGTGTATGCGTACAAAGTCTAATGAGGTAGAGGGGGAGGGTGAGGGAGGGGGATGACCCCTCCCACTCGACGGAGCTTTTGCGTTTTTAAAATCAAGATAAAGCGATCTGAAGAACACTTTTTATGAGAAATTCGGGTAGTGTGATTTTTCCCCCGATTTTTCCCCTTTCTTTCCTTTTTGTCTTTTTTTTTCACGATCCAAAAGTGGGGGGGGGGGCTGCAGCCCCCAGCCCCCCCCCCCCCCCGGTTCCGCGGCCCCTGTAACATTACAACAGGATTTGAGATGGTCTAGTCACGTGAATGACATGCTGAAGAAAAGCCAATACGAAACTCCACTTTTTGCTAGTCCTGAAGGGCTTTCGTATGTGCCTCGCTGACCTGATTGTCATCTATTGTACCTTCATTCGCCCTGTCATGGAGTATTGCGTGGTTGTGTGGTGCTCCGGCCTATCACTTTCCCAGATAAATGACATCGAGAGAGTGCAGAAACGCGCGTGCCGCATTATACTTGGATCACAGTATGAGTGTTACGATGACCCCCTAGTGAGATGTAACCTGGTGAGGTTAAGTGACCGTCGCATCTCCCTATGTGTGAAATTCGCTCAGAGCATTGCAAAGACAGACTCTCGCCTTCATGTCTTAATCCCAGCCAGGATAATGAGTTGTCATGGACGCAATTTGCGAAACAATCATGAATTCACAGAGCTGAGAACAGAACGATGTAGAAATAGCCCCATTCCATTCATGATAAGATTATTGAACAATAAGCAGCGAATTAATGGTCGGGAAGCTGTGATGTATCTGTATAATGACTGTATGATTTTCCCCCCTTTTTTCTGTTGATGATCATTGGAAACATGATCCTTTGATTTTATATTATGTCTTTGGTGTGGTATTGTGACAAGAGACCTCCCCCCCCCCCCTAAAAAAAAAAAAAAAAAAAATCAATTTGCATTACGCTGCCATCACCCGGTTGACCATGGTCAGCTTTAGGCCTTTTCGCAATTTCAATCATGTTGTAATTGCATACATGATTATATAAGTGTAATTTAGAATATATGTTTTAAGTTGTGACATACAAAATGGATCTTCTTACATTTTTTATACATCCAGCCAAGAGAATGAGTTGTCATGGATGTAACTTGCAAAACAGTAACGAATTCACAGAGTTGAGATGCAGAACCCTTACGAAAAAGTCCTGTGGTACTCCTGTGGTAATTACCACAGGACGGTACCACTGGACAGTACCACAGGAAAGTACCACAGGACAGTACCACAGGAATTGTCCTGTGGTATTTTGGGACATACGACACGACAGTACCACAGGAATTCCTGTGGTATTTTGGGACGTACCACAGGGCAGTACCACAGGAAAGTACCACAGGACCGGTACCACAGAACAGTACCACAGGACAGTACCACAGGAATTCCTGTGGTATTTTGGACGTACCACAGGGCAGTACCACAGGAATTACTGTGGTATTTTGGGACGTACCACAGGGCAATACCACAGGACTAGTACCACAGAACAGTACCGCAGGAACTGTCCTGTGGTATTTTGGGACAGTACCACAGGACAGTACCACAGGTCGATCATTACCACACAGCATTTCCATGGTACCACAGGAGAGTACCACACAGGATAGATCGAAGAAAAAAAATCTGGGAGAAATTTAGCCGCATATCAAGGAATATTCCTGATAGGTGAGTGATGGATTTCAGGACAAACATGGCCCTACTTAATAACCTGTCCTACTCCTAACATATATCCTCAAACGAAAGTCTAATGGCCAAGTGCCAATCTAGTCCTATAATAGATCTATATAGTCATATTCTATTCCTAGGTAGCCATCGACCGTATCAGTACATATGGCCGTCTATCCGTAAAGCATTAAGGCATGGTTACTAACTCGATTATACTTTATTATCAAGATATGAAATTACACTTTCATAACAATATCTATGATATTGGGAATAACATAACATAATTAGACAATCTTTCATTAAGTTCAAAGTAAGTTCCATCATTAATACTTTGACTTTTTAAGTCATATATGTATTTTCTAAAATCTAGAGTGCTTTTTATGAATATTCATGAGCTATGTAAAAATTTGTACCACAGGAGTACCACAGGAGTACCACAGGAGTACCACAGAAGTCCTTATGAAATTTCTCATGCTTTACATCAGCACTTTGACTAAATAGGTACTGTAGGAGTATAGGACAGGATAAGTAATGGCAAATCAATTGTTATAATTCACAGCATAACTCATCTATCAATTAATTGAGGAATATTAATATGTGCTTTTTTGTTTGTATTTTTGTTATAAATTTCAGTTGATTCTGCCTTACAATTTTCCTGTGTGTTACTGCTGTTTGATATTCTCCTGATGTGATAGTCCTCTGGTATAAAATGTTAAGAAAAAAAAAAGAATATCCTGTAGCATTTTTCTGTGGTACTTACGAATTTAATTTGCTGTGCGGTACTTCTGTGTGGAATAGCACCATATTATGATTTTCCTGTGGGATTTTGGACAGTTCCTGTGGTACTCTCCTGTGGTATACATCGAAAATTACCACAGGAATTCCTGTCGTACTGTCCTGTGGTACGTCCCAAAATACCACAGAACAAGTCATGTGGTACTGTCCTGTGGTACTATCCTGTAGTACTTTCCTGTGGTACTGTCCTGTGGTACTGCCCTGTGGTACTGCCCTGTGGTACTGTCCTGTGGTACTGTCCTGTGGTACGTCCCAAAATACCACAGGACAATTCCTGTGGTACTGTCCTGTGGTATGTCCCAAAATACCACAGGACAAGTCGTGTGGTACTGTCCTGTGGTACTATCCTGTGGTACGTCCCAAAATACCACAGGACAAGTCGTGTGGTACTGTCCTGTGGTACTATCCTGTGGTACTGTCCTGTGGTACTATCCTGTGGTACTGTCCTGTGGTACTGCCCTGTGGTACGTCCCAAAATACCACAGGACAAGTCGTGTGGTACTGTCCTGTGGTACTATCCTGTCCTGTGGTACGTCCCAAAATACCACAGGACAAGTCGTGAGGTACTGTCCTGTGGTAATATCCTGTGGTACTGTCCTGTGGTACGTCCCAAAATACCACAGGACAATTCCTGTGGTACTGTCCTGTGGTATGTCCCAAAATACCACACAAGTCGTGTGGTACTGTCCTGTGGTACTTTCCTGTGGTACTGCCCTGTGGTACTGTCCTGTGGTACGTCCCAAAATACCACAGGACAAGTCGTGTGGTACTGTCCTGTGGTACTATCCTGTGGTACTTTCCTGTGGTACTGTCCTGTGGTACTGCTCTGTGGTACGTCCCAAAATACCACAGGACAATTCCTTTGGTACTGTCCTGTGGTACTATCCTGTGGTACTTTCCTGTGGTACTGTCCTGTGGTACTGCCCTGTGGTACTGTCCTGTGGTACGTCCTAAAATACCACAGAACAAGTCGTGTGGTACTGTCCTGTGGTACTATCCTGTGGTACTTTCCTGTTGTTCTCTCGAGTGTGGTACGTCCCAAAATACCACAGGACAATTCGTGTGGTACTGTCCTGTGGTACTGCCGTGTGGTGTACGTCCCAAAATACCACAGGACAATTTGTGTGTATACTGTCTTGTGGTAATGTCCTGTGGTAGTTTCCTGTGGTAATGTCCTGTGGTACTGCCCTGTGGTACATCCCAGAGTACCACACGAGCCTGTGACACAGTACCACACAGTTCCTGTGTTAACATATATTTGTGTGGTACATTGTGTGGTACCAACCAGTACCACAGGGAGTACCACATGAGCCTGTAAAATAGTACCACACAGTTCCTGTGGTAACATTTATTTATGTGGTACATTGTGTGGTACTGACAAGTACTACAGGGAGTACCCTACAAGCCTGTGGTACAGTACCACACAGTTCCTGTGGTAACATTACAAGTGTGTGGTACATTGTGTGGTACCGACAAGTACCACAGGGAGTACCACAGGACTTTTTTGTTAGGGACAGAACGATGTAGAAATAGCCCCATCTCTTTCATGATAAGGCTATTGAACAAGAAGCATTGAATCATGGGTCGGGGTAGCTATGCTGTATCTGTATAATGGCTGTATGATTTTATTTTTCTTTTCTTTTCTGTTGATTATTAATGGAGACATGTTTTTTTTTGTGTGTGTGTGTTGCATAGAAAGTGCTAGGTGTGATTATGATGAGGGACCCCTAATATCAAATAGTACGCGGCCATCACCCGGTTGACCATTGGCCAGTTTTATGCCCCTTCGCAATTTCAATCATATTGTATTTACATACATGATTGTAAGTGAAATTTAGAATATATTTCTCGAATTGTGAAATACAATTTTTCTTTTAACATTTTTTTTACACATCTCAGCCAGGAGAATGAGTTGTCATGGACGTAATTCGTAAAACAATAATGATTTACAGAGATGAAATGCAGAACAAAATAATGTAAAAATAACCTTATTTAGTTATGATAAGAAGATTAATGAATAATAAGCAATGAATTATGGGTCGGGGTAGCTGTGCTGTATCTGTATAATGGCTGTATGATTTCATCTTTCTTTCTTTTTTATTGTTATCAATGGAGACATGATTTTTTTTTTTAATGAAGTGTTAGGTGTAATATTGTGACGAGAGACTTTAAATTCAATTTGTATAATATGTTGTTATCACTCGGTTGACCACGGACAGTTTTATGCCCTTTTGTAATCTCAATCATGTTGTAATTGCACACATGAATATATAAATGCGATTCAGAATATATTTTTCAAGTTGTGATATATAAATTAATATTTTGTATTTTTTATACATTGAGATGCAGTATGGAAATATGAAGAAACAGTTTTTTTATCCCACTCAGGAACATAATATTGAATACGGTGATAGTATCAATGGGTTAGTTAGAGATTATTATGAGTTTGTAGTTTGTATGAAAGGAAGTTTCGCTTATATGTAATCTAGTTATCGTGATTACTGTATATGTACGTATGTATGCGTGCGTGTGTGCGAGTGTATGGCAAGCCGTTTGTGTAAAAAGTCGATAAACTCTGTTTTTCACTGATAAACTCTGTTTATCAGTGAAAAACAGTGTTTATCAACTGATAAACAGAGTTTTTCTTTGATAAACTGAGTTTATCAACTGATAAACACAGGTATCAGCCATAAACTCTGTTTATCAATTCATAAACAGAGTTTATCACTTGAGAAACTGAGTCTATCAGAAAAACAGTGTTTATCAGTTGATAAACACATTTTATCGGAGAAAAACTCTGTTTATCAGTTGATAAACACAGTTTTTCTGATTTTCACTTTTGATAAGCAGAGTTATTCATCTCTCCACAAGAGAAGGCGTTTTCACTGTTTGATATTATGTTCTGCTCGTTGATAATAATCGCAGCGCTAGCGCTTGCAATGTATCGCTGCGCTAGTTAGCTAGCTAACCGGGCCGGGCGCGCGCGGCTGCGGGCGCGCGTTGTGTCTGTAATTCTGGCAACGTTTTCGGTAATCGGTATCTGGTATTGTCGTATGTAATCTCTACACGTATAAGTACAGCTTACAAGTGTTTTTTCTTTTTGTTGTGATCGAGACAAATGGGTGAGTACAATACAATCGAATCGAAGCCAAATTAGACCAACAATGTTTGTTTGTTTGCTTTTATTTCTGCATTCAATCAGATGCAATTTGAATGCAAACTTCAAAAAGTACAAAGACAAAGAATAACAAGTGCAGTGAAATAAATCGATAACAGTACATAAATAGATTCACATAGGTGATTGCATTGAGCAATGTAGATACACAGAAACATAGAATAAAATATACAGTATTTTTCAGTAAACAACAGAGATAATTGAATGCAGGAGACCACCATCATAAGCGATTACGCTTGAAATGGATGGAGGCCTCATAAAATGACTATCCAACGACATAACTCTCTTGGAGGAAGGTGATCAGGTGAGTGCAGTGCAGTTGCAGGTGAGAGTGCAAGATGCAGTTGAAGGAAGAAAATTGAGATTGACAATAAGATGACAATCTATACTATAAATATTTGTTAGCTCAATTGGTTTGGAGAATATAATTGTATCAAATATCGTTTAAGTGAAGCTTTCAAAGAATAAATACTTGAACAAGACTTTATATTATCCGGGAGATTATTCCAAAATATCCGGACCCGAATGTCTTATAGATTTATGTGTCACTAATAATTTGGGATTCAAAAGGTGGAAATTTCTACATATACGAGTAGGGTATGAATGGACAGAAGTATTGAACCTAAACATGTTATCAAACGATGATGGAAGTTGATGATGTATATATTTGAACATAATTACTGCTACTTGAATAATATTCAAATCAAAAACCTTCAATGTTTTAAGCTCATGAAATAAAGAATCAGTATGAGCCAGAAAATGCGATCTTGTACAAATACGTATAACTTTCTTTTGTAATTTAAATATAGAATTTATTTTGGTAGAGCCGCAAGTACCCCATACAACATTGCAATAACTTATATATGGGAGAATTAAGGAATTATATAATAGAAATAAAGTTGAACGAGGAAGAAAGAACTTCAGCTTGGAAATTATCCCTATATTTCTAGAAATACACGTTGTAACATGATGTAAATGCTCATTCCAAGTCAAACTTTCATCTATATATACTCCTAGAAATTTTGAATTAATTTTCTTTTCTAATGGGATATCATCAATGTTAATATGTATCAACGTATCTTCATTATGAGAATGAAGTTTGAAATGAATAAAATGAGTCTTTTTTATATTCAAAGGAAGTTTATTAGACTTAAACCAATTTGATACTTTACTAATTTCAATATTTAAAGTGTCATTTAAAATCTTAAGATCTTTATGAGAATAAAATATATTCGTATCATCAGCAAATAGAACAAAAGAGAGAAGAGAGGATGTATTTATGATATCATTAACATAAAGAAGGAATAATAATGGGCCTAGAATTGAGCCTTGAGGAACACCACATTTAATTAAAAGGGGGTCAGATTCACAACCATTAAAATAACATATTGTCTTCTATTAGTTAGATAATCTTTAAGCCATAAAAGTGCTTGTCCTCGAATACCATAATGACTAAGTTTGGTGAGTAAAATAGAATGATCAAGAGTATCGAATGCTTTACTCAAATCACAAAATAAACCTGCAACATGTTCTTTGTTTGCAAAAGCACTCGTAATTTTGTCATAAATTTGTATTAGTGCTAAATCAGTTAAATAATTTTTTTCTGAAACCATATTGATTGGGAATAAGTAAATCATACTTATTAATAAATTTAAGAAGTCTATTATAAACTATTTTTTCTAAGATTTTGGATATACTAGGCAATAAAGAAATAGGACGATAATTGCTAATTTCATGAGGATCATCTTTTTTATGTACAGGATTAACTTTCGCTATTTTCAGCAGATCAGGGAAAATGTAAAGATCAACAGTGAAACCAGGGAGATCATGGGACTGCTTCTAAATATCATCATGGGATCATGGGCCTGCTTCCCGGCTGGCCCCGCGTACATATACAGTGCCGTGTATATCACTAGCTGTAGATCTACGTACATGTACGTATTAACAGAGCAGACGGCTCTGCGTATTAAATGCTGTTATAAAATGGGTTCAAGAATGTAGCCAATAGTAAGCGCTGAAATGAGTCACGTGTGCTTTAGTTATGCTAGTCCCATCGCACTGCGTGTTAAATCCACGGTGGATAAATCCTATTGCCGATCGTCTGTGCGCGCGGCGGCTCCTTTGAATTGCATGCATACATACAGTACGCGCTGTCAATCCTGTAAACAACTTCTAGTTCGGGCTGCCGGTCGGCCGGCCTTTCTTCCTTTGTGCATAACATGTGTGGCGTACGTATACTCTTATATACGTACACTTTGTACAGTACAGTAGACCAAGCGTTGTGGGACCAGACGCGTACATGGAGTCACTTTGAAGGGCAAATCCAACGATTTAGCAGGTTAATTCTCACGCCGTTTTCAGAGTAGGCTATGTTGTCTAGTAGGCCTATATGAGGAGTCTATATCAAGTGTTTAAGGTAAAGGGTGCATATTCTATGTAAAATAAGTAAGTTTTCATGCGGGAAATTAAGTGTCCGGAAACCCAACCCCCCATCATACTTATACTGTATGTGCGGGATTTCCGAGTGCGACGTGCGTAAATGTTTGGGACGAACATCTTCGGACGTCTTGACCCACAAAGGTACGTGAAAAACGCTGAAAAATGCTGTTAGTTTTCGAATTTTCGACCCAGTTTATAAAACAAATGATGCACAGGATTATATCCTGGCATCATTTGTATACTAGCGCCCACTACCTAGAAGGTTTGAATAACTCTGCTTTTCTCTGATAAACTGAGTTTATCAAGTGATAAACAGAGTTTATCGGAAAAACTGTGTTTATCAGTTGATAAACAGAGTTTTTCTGATAAACTGTGTTTATCACATGATAAACTCAGTTTATCAAGTGATAAACAGAGTTTATCGTCAGTGAAAAACAGAGTTTATCGACTTTTTACACAAACGGCTTGCCATACGAGTGTGTTTGGGTGCGTGTTCGCTAGTTAGCAGGCACAAACCCTTGTTGGTCGTATTAGGAGTCTGCATGTGCCAAGACTAATACACGCACCACCGCACTGCAGCCTCTCCCAAGGGAGAAGCTACAACACAGGGCCTATGGGACAGTGCCGAAATGGTGCATATATATATATATAGTAGTCTTGGCGCAGACTCCTTTACGACCAACAAGGGCTTGTGCCTGCAAACTACGTGTTCGCATGGGTCTCTGCATGTGCTGGATCTTGCATGCAGTTGCGTGCGCGCGTGTGTGTAGTGTATATGTACGTTTGTGTGTATGCGTGCAAGTGTCTTGACATGTGATAGACTGTGGGCATGCGAGTGCCAGTGTTGATGCGTGATTATGCCTGCGTAATTTTGAAATGGGTTGTTGGATTAAAGAAATTATGTGTTTTTTGTAGTATATAGTTATAAATATTTCTAGTAAAGAATTATTGATTGAAATATATTTATATAATTTGATACATTTGTGATATATGAATGAATTTTATGCATACATATATATATTTGTTTTGTTTTTTTTTTGTGTAGTAATATGTGGTAATTGTTTTGTGCAATATATTCTATGTCTAATTTTGATTTTTAATGTGGATGTAATGTACGACAGTTTAATGTATTTAGTTGTCATCGCAATGTATTTTAGCCTTCGGGCTACGATTTTGCAAATTTTGCCTAATAAACCATTCTAATAATAATAATAATCTGTGTCGACGCGTTATTGACGCTTAAGGGCGACAAATGACAGACTGGTTACCGATAAAAGAGGTCATTGACTAAATTTACTTAATTAATACAAGATGTATCAAAATCAACCACTTAGGGCAGGTCATGCCTTTCCCCAAACTTACGAAACATGCATATACGTGAACTAAAACTAGTTTCTCTTCCCATCCCTTCCGTTAATATTCAAAGCTCATTCAGTGACTCAGTCCACTTTCAAATGGAAAGAAGACGAAAAAGTAAAAGGAAAGTGTGTAAAGTGTGTATTTAAGTGTTTGACGTATATTGTAAAATGGCATCTCGTAGAATTTTGTTCTTGTTAACGGAGACCTCAGGATGATTTTCAGATTTTTAAATTTGGTCAACTTTAGATTAGTTATACTGTGGACAGTATTTCAGAATTTATGATAATTGGGATGAAGAATAAGAATATTTCCAAATTTATAACAAACTGCAATGAACAAGGATGATGGCATGGCAGAGTCACCATAAGAATGCATGAGTTGGGGCTCAAGGAAGAGCAAAAAAGAAGGCATGCATAGATTATACACAGCTGAACTCTTGCAAACAAGCGGTATTGTAATGGAAATACACTGCTACATTTCTGAAATATATGAGCCTCCTATGTCATCATCCTTGTTCAGTGTAATTTGTTTAAGGTTTTTCAAATTATTGTTTCTCTGCTAAAGAACCACAATGAATTCCACAAATCTATACATGGAGCTGTTGATTTATGTACTACATGATGTGAAATTATGAAAATCGTCTGGAATGCTCCTTTAAGGGTCTATTCGAATGGATACGTATGCTGTTGTTTTTTTAAGGAAAAGAAGAGAGAGAAAATGGGACCCTAAACAAATAATTTGCCCCAAAATACCTAGCCATTGCCACACAATTTGGTTACCTTCATGCTCCAACGAATTCGGCCAAAGAGCTTCAAGCATGCATTCGTGATTTACCAATAACTAAACACTGGCTTTTTGAGCAAGTCATTAAAGGAGGTCCTCGGATGGTTTTCGTTAGGTGATCTTAAGACTTTTACATTTGAACAACTATAAATTAGTTATACTTGGTACAGAGTTTCGGAATGTGTAGTGACTGGAATGAGGAATAAGAATGTCTTCAAAATTTACAATACATTGCAATGAACAAGGATGGTGACATGGCAGCCTCACCATAAGAATGCATGAGTTGGGGCTCAATGGAGCAGAACAAGAGAAGAAGACATGCATAAATATTCTGCACAGGTAAATCTGTACTGTAATGAAATGACACTGTGTTATGTCCTTTGTATAACGTGGGTTTATGCAAAAGATGATAAATAACGACACTTGAGACATGATTAATTGTGAACGTCTGATTCCATGTTCATGAGTTGATTCCATGTTCATTGTCCAACCACCGATGCGCATGCGTACAATCATCCAATCATCATACGACATACATATGCATGTATACTCATTGTCATCACAATACATGTACCAATATAACACACTGTTCATTGCTGTTACATTTCTGAAATGTGTGAGCCTCCTTTGTCATCAACGGTGTTCAGTGTAGTTTGTTTAAGATTTTTCAGAGTATTGGTTTCTCTGCTTCAGGACCACAATAAATTCAACATTTCTACACGTGGAGCTGTCAATTCATATACTATTGATGTGAAATCGTGAAAACCGTCTGGAATGCCCCTTTGAATCAGCTTTTGTTATGCTCTTGATAAGACCCCTATTGAAACGAGCATTTAACCAGATTTAACTGCAAATCAGTGAAGATTCCACTGTGTAAGTTTTGTTTTTCATTCAAACTATATGAAGTCTTTATATCGATAGTGATTTATCTTGGAAAACTCATGTTAACTAATTAGTAAAAGTTGCTAGAAATACAAGTGTTGAATGAAAGAATGATATCATTCAGAGGGTCGAAGGTTCAGGTGTGACTTGTCTTCAGTATTTTGTTTCCCTCTGCAAATTTAATTTGTTAAGATCACAACTGCTGATCTGCAAATTAACAAACATGTCGGAAAAAAAGAAACCAGTGGGACTCGAACCTGTCATCTACTGCTTTCCGGGCAGCGACACTACCACCAGGCTGTCTCTGGTTGCCGGCAGTGACACGATTAACATGGAATAAATACCCAAGCACCAAAATTCTGACATTGTTATGTTAAGTAGTCCAAGGCGGACAAGGCATAATGAAAGAAAGATATTATTCAGAGGGGTGAAGGTTCAGGCGTGTTTCTTTTCTTCAATTTGTCTCTCTCAACAAATTAAATTTGTTAAGATTCGAGTCCCACTTTCTCCGACATGTTTATTAATTTACAGATCAGCAGTTGCGATCTTAACAAATTCTATTTGAAGAGGGAGACAAATTGAACAAAAAAATCTCTCCTGAAGACAAGTGTTCTTAATAAACTTAGATATTATTTTCCGTGTATTATTCTCCAGAGTGTATCTACATTGATTTCTCCTTATCTTAATCATGAGATTCTTGCTTGGGGGAAATGCTTCTAAAATCCCAATTTATTCGTTATTTCTTGTGCAAAAACGTGCTATCATAATTGTGAATCATACTGTATGTTCATCCCACACAAGCAAACTTTTTATGAGTAACAAAATTTTGAAAATACCTGTATTTTATTACTACGTTGGCATGTTTCTGTTTCAATTTTCAACTGGCCAATTACCAGACGCATTTTCCAAAATGTTTACGAGAAATAACACAGCGCCAATTCATGATTATCCAACCCGCCAACGTGATGCTATCACCTTCCACGTACTCGAACAATTTTAGCAAAAGGAAAAAAAAACAAACATTAAAGCATTATGTTCACTGGGCCTAAGTACATGTATTGGAATTAACTTCTCAACGAAGTTTCAAGTTGCACCACATTATCTTCTTTCAAACGAAATCTGAAGCAATATTTTCTAAGCAGTCACGGCATGTGAAATGGGAAAGATATTTCTTGCGCTTTTTTCTAATATACCTTTGTCTATCCTTGTACTCCGTCGGGATCGTAACCAGGAACACAGATGTCGATCAGCCTGCCTGTTTAGCTCCGCAAGCCTTTTTATATCCGACTTTTGAAATTCCGTGAACATGGCAGCTTTGTCAGTTACCATGGTCGCGCGGCCTGGTTCGAGGCCAACCTGCTGGGATGCGGCTCCTGAACTGTATTCTCTTTGTGTGTCTTGTTTATATCTGCGATAAATTTCTTACTATCCTATACTTTTTAAAATTATGTACAGTATTTATGCCATATACTGTCAAGCCAATAGTCAATCTAAATCTCAGTCGTTGTTTTCTCAATGTCCTTTGTTTTATAGTAATGTGTTACTGATATTGTTGCATCATGTGGCTTCTCTCTGTTTTATTCAGTAACATTTGTTTGACTGGTTTTTTTTTCTTTGTTTTAATTGGTTCCCCTCAATCATAGTATGGTCTAAATAGATATCTGTATTCCATAATTCCCCTTATCTGATTTATCTTGAGACCTACTACTGAACAAGCTTGCAGTCCAGAGTGCTCGTCCCGTCGTTGTGCTGGTTGGTTGGGTCAAAGGTCAATGCACTTGCACCTCCCCCACCCCTTTCACTAGAAGATATAGTGTTACTGTGTATTCTTTTGTGCTTTGTTAAACATAATACGATTATCTAAAAAGTAGTGGCTGTCTGATGTCTACTTATATTAAATATGTCAAAGAAATTTTGGATACTATATCATTTCTCTTTTTTATGAGTAGTTGAGTGAAATATTCTATTGGTCTCCTTGGTGGCATTACTTTATTCCTGCACAGATGTAAACCCATAAAGCTATTCAACAATTCTAAGATTTGGCAGCAAAGCATCATAAATATCCTTATGTTTTCTAATAGATTTAACAGTGATACCACTCACGTTCAAGTTGACCTTGATACACGAATTGAACTCGAACAAGCAGAATGGTCTCAAGTTTCAAAAATAAAGTGGAAATATGATAACAGTGAGACAGTAACGGTTGTGGAATTTCAATGTTTCCATCGTTTCCACAAATTGTGATGTCAATCACACAAGTTTTGTAAGTGTGTAAAAAGAAAATGAGATGATCTCGTGATGATATCATCGCCGCACTCGTCTCTTCTGACCTCATGCACTCACTGAGTCACCTTCTTTTGGAAAGGGGAAAAATATATCTCTATGATATGTATACATATTCCGTTCTTTCCGAATTATTGTAAAGTTGTCGTAACTTATAGCTATGATGAGATTGTACAGGTGCTACGGTATCGACTACAGCATGATTTTGATTACATTTTCCGTGTAAAGCCAACGGGAAATACGAATACAATTTACTCTTGGAGAAAGGAGGGAAGGAATAGCGATTTTGGCCTTATTAGTGAACGGAAATTATTAGTTTTTCTCAATAATGCCCACATTTTCTTTGGTATCACAACAGCCATACGAAAAGCTCGTCTCGTCAGCTGAAAGAAGTGTCAACACGGTGCTCTTTTTGTGTGTAAAAGGGGCGGGGCAAACATATTTCTGGGAGAGCGGGAGGGTTAGTGTCGTCATCCTTTTTTTTTTTTTTTTTTTTTTTGAGGGTGAGTTAGCGAAAATCAAACGTCTATATCAATTGGGAAAACGCCATTCTAGGTGTTCGTTTGTTGTTTTCTCGTGAAGCGGAATGAAGAAACAAATCCAGCCAAAACTGTCACTTCTTTTTCTTGCTCTTCCTCATATTTGTCTCTCTTGCTTCCTATCTCTCTCTCCCTCTCTCCCGCTCGTTTCTTCATAAAAGTACCAGTACATCGTGCATGTTTTCCGAGTTTTAAACAGAAATGATGTACGAACTGAACAGAGCTTGTATTCTTTCCTTATCCTGTAGATTGGGAGTTACAAAGTTGTTGCAACTTTAATGCTAAACAGCTTAAAGTCATCTCCAAGAATCCGACTACAGTGTTATTTTCAACTTTTAGTATCTCATGATTTTTGTGAAATCGTTTTCTGTCTATGAATGGGCGGTATTTTCCAATTTTTTTTTTGCATTGAATGTCTCGACAAACGTATAAATAGGCCTATTCGTCCATCATTTTACTCAGTGCATGTTGTACATCTTGTCTCAAGAACTTATTATTTGTGAACCACATATCTTCAAGATATAGACATAATGCAACGTTTCAAGTCTTTAGACGCCCTTCTTAGGACCATAGGTAAGTTTTTCTACAATTTCTTCAGTTTCTGTTCCCAAAGCATGATGTAATACTATCTGCTGTGCTTGTTTACCAAGTTGGGCCAGTAAAATATTTTCTTTGTTATCTTAAAAGGCTATCTATTATGTATCTATTAAATGTAAATACAAACTCTCTTTCACAGAATATGATCGAATAATCATTCAGGTCTTTTGAAGATAAAAAAATATTCACTGAGAAGAAAAGGTCAAGAAAGTAATGAGTATATAATAAATTTACAATTCGTATCATAATGCACATTGTTATCCAACAAATTTCTGGTGATTTAAGATAAGTATCTATTTTTGGCAAGTCACATTGATGCGCCAAAATGCGCAACAGACAAAAAAAGGCAGTGGAGTCGATGGTTTGTTTCATCTTGCTATTGTACCGCCTCATTTTTGTGTTATTATTTGTGCATTTCTTGTCAATGCACACCATCCTATCAATCGAGGAATTTACGTAATGACGTGAAAATGGAGGACAGGTATTATCTTAAGACAAATCTGGAGTATTTCCCATCATATTTATAATCAGAAATGTTCTGCAAGCAGTACTTAAACGTTTTCCGTAACAGGAATGGATCCTTCGTCACTACAGTCTATTGATTCCAAGAGCCCCTAGGGTTAACCCTTACACTCTTACTGACGTAATCATATCGACGAACATCCTTTATACCTTATCAACTTTTTTGTTTTGGTCATTCATTGCGCGAATTGGCCACGTGTAAAAGAAAGAACGTAGTTGGCCGATGCACCCATTAAACTAAAAAAATTACCAAAAAAAAGTATGCACAGCCAACATTAGCAAGACAGTAGGCCTACTATTAATATTATTAAAGAAAAGAAATAGTCTTCCCACGAATGAATAATGATAACTTATATAACACGTACAGTTGTAATTGTGAGTCATATCCAAGAGAGAAAGAAAAAAAGGTGAAAGATTGAAATTGGTCTTCACAACCAGTGACAAGAATTTTTTTTCGCTCTCTCCCCTCTCTCCCTCTCCCTCTCTCTCTCTCTCTCTCTCTCTCTCTTCGACCAAAGGAGAGTTTCAAGAAAGTGAGATAAAGGTTTTATGACATACAAATGGGTGCAAATGTCTTTTGTTAAACATATCACTACTTTAGCAATGATTGACTGATGAAGTCACAACCAGAATCTTGGTTTGGAAGGGTTTTTTGGGGGGAAGGGGGGGGGGGTTGTGGGTGTATCCAAGTAATCTTAAGAAAAATAGAAGAAAAAATATCTAAAAATACATATATGGAATGTTCCTAGATATTCGTTTCACCACAAAAGTAATGTTGAGGGTATCATAAATCAACACAAATCAACATGCATGTGTATGTCATTATATCATCAACATCACATCTATATAAACACAGCGTGTAGCATGTGAGTGAATCTAAACTCTTTTCGTGTATGCTGGAATGAAAATATGTAAAAAATACGAAATAATGGGACATTTTTAAGGAACCTTACTAAGTAATTGCAGATGAGGGGACAAGATATGCCTTGTGGTAACTATGTCTGCAGTAAGTATGGTGTCGAGCAAAGAGCTGAGTTATGTGTGTGTCCAATTTTCTGTTCCCTCTATCACGGTTTCAGTACTCAGGTCTTGAGTGTCACCGAAATTCATTTTGGTAAGCCTTCAAAAATGCATTGTACCAGTAGTGAGTATTGGAGTCACTATTGCTTACAAGAGCACACGCCCGCAGCCACAGTTAAGACATTGTACATATTGTAAATATTGTACATGTTAATGTTGCTGCGTTGAATGTACAATAGATAAGAAATTCTCTTTTTTCTTCCAATGAAACAGTTCTGCTCTGGACATGCCAAATAATGCCGGTATACGTGAGAGCAGGCCTACCACTCCGTCGGATCGCACGGACACCGTCAGAGTGTTGTACTAGTCTAGAAGCAGTAGAAATTTATATCACAGCTGCGCGAGACCGAATCAAGAGTGTAAGTGATATCACGAGTTATCAGTATCTCATTCCTGACACATGGAACGAAAGTCTAACATATCTTTACTTCATTGTGCCAGCAAGTAGGCATATATCAGTATTTTTATTTTATTAGCCACATGAACTCTGACATTTTTAAACCTTTGACGGAGTTGGAAACCTGGTTAGTGTTACGTACACCTGATGTAAAATATATATAATTATTCTAAGACATTCAACTGGTCAAAGAGGATATTACCGACAGCAACAGTGCACATGGCAATATGTGTCATGAGCCAACAATGTAAATATTATGAATGTAAAAAAGTGTATCAAAGGAAAATGTATTTTCTTAGATACACAAGGACGATGACCAGTTCATTTGAATGCAGAGATGAGTACACCTTTATCTTACATTATCATCTCCGTTAGTTTGCATTTCATGAAACCATATACCTTAGAGCAGCTTCGTGTCGATTTACGCATTGCTTGAATCTTATGAACAACTATTCAAACATAAAACAGTTTCTCACATTATGCGTTTAATTTCTAATTCACTATCCCAGGACACAACATGCAACGGTAATGAGCACACCGTTTCAATGCTTCAATTATCTTCAATGCCTGCTATACCTAGAACCGGAGGAACGTTCACAGTAAGTACCAGGGGACATCAACTAAAAAGCAGTCATACTTTCCAGCAGAGTTACTACATTGTATAGAACTCTGAACTTTTAGTATAGGCATTCTTATGAATTTACGGTTTTAGGATAGAACAGAAATAAGGAAAATCCTCTCGCCTTGATTGGTGTGTACGTATTAACGTTGTCTTTCATGTTGTGGCCTTCGACAAATTGATGTATATCAAAAAATTATAAATGCTTAGTCTTAAATCATATTAAAATGTCATGGACTTAACATATCATTGGTGTATTCTCTCCATTTATGATTAAAATTAAAGATTAGATACAACCAAAATAGAAAATGCATTGCATTCTATCTGCCTATATGCTCCTGTATTTAATCCACTTTATGTATTATTGACGGAAATAGATATTAGGCTTCCTTCCGTCAGTTTTTGCTTGGACTAAGCAGTGACGGTCTGGGAGTCGATTTTGAACTTTTGCCCATATGCAAAGTATTGGAGTGCGATGTTCTACCGAGAAGAATTGTTCCCACGAATCATTTGTTGAATGCACTTTGATGTAGTCGTGAAATAAATCTCTAATACCATGAAATTTATCTATTTCCAATTCCAAATTCATTCCTTCAATACGCATTAACGATAGAAGAAATCACAGAGAGAAAGAGAGAGAAATGGTCGGGCTAAATCTAAATTATAAGGAATAGAGTATTTTCTCACAATGATGTTGTACCTCTCCCCCATTTCTTTTTAAGTAGAGCTGAGTATTCATTTTTTCGTAAATATAGTTTTGGAATTCTACTCTATTTTGTTTCATCTAATTGTCTTTCGTTTATACTATGTTTTCATCTACATGTATATATATCTCGTGAAATGCGTTTTTATCATTTTTACCTCACGATGCAAGAACACGAGGAAGAAGAGTCGCGTTGGCTGACTCATATGCCGTCCTTAAATAAAGAAATGAAATGGAATGAAATTAAAAATATATCATTATGTGAACTTCTAATTTCACACTTCCTCCTGCCCCTTTTTTTGTAAACTCATTTCTGGCTAATAAAATACAAAATAATGGAATGCTTACGGCTGTCAAAACCTCATGTAAAACAAAAGTTAGGATTAAGTAGACACAGTTACACAGCCTATGCGTGTACGGGGAGGCTTGTTGAATTGTTGCTGCCTTATTAAAGGCCATGTCACACCTTTCCGGGCAAGCCTTGCTTGCGACTTGCGAAGAACAATTTCTGCTCCCGCACATGCCAGTACCTAGCACGTATCTCACCCGTAGTTACCCGGAGTTGCGCACGCAAGTCCTATTTACCCGCAGCCAAGTTTAGGCCCTGTCACACCTTTCCGGCCAAGCTACGCTGGCCTGTTGCGTGTGGAGATTTTCCAGCACGTATAGGACAATTTTTGCAGGCGCGGAGAAAGGTTTCGCATTCGTCGTACCTGCTGAACCCGTGGTACTTACGTTCTACTTACTTGTGACCTGCCTGTCAGGCGCATGGGTAGAGAGTGAGGGCTGACAACTCAGTGAAGGAATCCCTCTGAAGGAATGGCAGAAGTCCCACGTAATGTCCTTATCTTGGCCGCATACGGGGTTTGTGAACTACCTGCGTTACAGCTGCGAAGTATCTGCGTGGGAGTTGCCTGCGAGGTGCTGCCGCTAAGGGCCTCCTACTGGCGTTCTGCGTGGACCTCTGCGGGCAAACCCCGCGACTCGCCCTGAAAAAGTTTTGGTAATGCTCAAAACTTGGCCGCGGGTAAATCGGACTTGTGTGCGCACCTTCGGGCAACTACGGGCAAAATACACGCTAGGTACTGTCAGAAGCGGACCAACTGCTGGGAGGTCGGGTAGCAAAAAAAAAAAAAAAAAAAAAATTCCTGCAGTCAACCCGCAAGGCTTTCCCAGACACGGTATGACACGGCGTTGAGCATGCTTAAAACTCGTTCCGGGTGACTCGCGGGGGTTTGCCTGCAGAGGTACACGCAGAACGCCAGTAGGAGGCCCTTAGCGGCAGCACCTCGCAAGCAACTCCAAGTCGCAGCTGTAACGCAGGTACTTCGCAGTCCCCGTATGTCGCTCGTAGCTGAAAATGGATCGCTTTCAAAGCTCCCACGCAGATCACACGGAATACACGCAAGTAGCAGGTAAATATCGCCAACATCCTTGTCCACCCGCAGATAATTCTCCTGCGTGCTGTAAAATCACTACTTGCAACAAGGCCGCGTAGCTTACCCGGAAAGGTGTGACAGGGCCTTTATCACGCTTCACTCATCAGTGGAACACTCATTGTGTAATAATAAACAAATGAGTTAAAACTTTTTCCCCAGATACATAACTCCATTTTGGCGCGAAACCTGGCGAATTTCAGTAAAAATGTCATCGGAAATGCCATGTGTTCAACTGTTACGGCGTCACTTAACAACACTCTGTCTGAAGTACAAGAAAATCTCACCTCTGCAGTGAGCTTCTTACCTCAAGTCCTCGATGATTGTTGGGTAAGATTTCGGTTCCATTTAATCCATTTCAACTTCGTATCCTTTCCAATCAGAGCATCAGTCTTTTTCAGGCATTATTTTTCCAGTATGATGCAAAGAGCGTAAATCAATAATTTCCCATGGAATTTATTCAATTTACCATCTTCCCCGCACTTACTGCATGAAAGACACTACGACGACTTGGAAATGATCGAAATGAAGATTTTTTTTTTCTTTTTAACAGTATATTTCATATTCATGTGAACATAGGCTGATTACAGTCAGATTACCACCAATCTTACTTTGATACCCCTTACCCCATAGAAGCGATACAAGTATGATACGAAGAATTGTTTAAGTCACATTTTATGTACTCCCTCGGTCCTATCGATATATATATATATATATATATATATATATATATATATATTCTTTTCATTTGTTTATTTTTATTTTTTCTAGGGGGAGGGGAGTAATGGATAAAGAGTATCCTTATTTGATATTCTACCTAGGGCCTATAACGAAGTTACCACTTTACACCAAAATAATTATGAATTCATGATATTGTAGCGCTGTGGCTAGTTTCATGGCAAGAACATTCTTACGATTTGCATTTTGATAATCTGTCACTGGCACTTTTCCTGACGATTTATGTTTGCACAATGCGAAATGAGTATATACTAGTATCTTATACACTATAATAATTATATCACTACGACGCATCATCATTGTTGTCTCTCTGCTAATTTCTTTACCATTCATGTGCAAGTGTGCGATTTGCTTTGCCTTGTGGAAATTAAATCATACTCAAGTTAAACTTAACCTGTCCGCTACCCGAGCATATCGTCAAGAGAAACCTATCAAGACACTTTTAAATCGTTTTCATGGTCCCCCCCCCCCCTCCGCCTCTCTCTCTCTCTCTCTCTCTCTCTTTCTCTTTCTCTTTAGTGAATTAATGGTCTCCGTTTGTTTTTTTAATCTTTTCACGTTAACACAGCCCAGAAATGATGAGGCGGATACGAATGATTTCAATGTGACAATGTCCATCGATCGAAGCAAGACCAGTTGCCTTCAAGGCGTTTGTGCTTCACAGGCATATGCGAAATTTGTTACAGAGGAAGTGTTGCCGTGGATTGCGGCAGGAAAACACGAGAATGATTGTAACTGATTGTTAGGATTTCCGATTACGATGACATCATAGCTTGTAGTTTTTCATGAAGGTTAAATGCTGAAGAGGATAATGGGATGATATCAGTATTTTGTCGTGATAAATTAGTGATTTGTAATAAGATATGTCCGTTACCTGGTATTCACAATTTTCACAAGCAGATTGCTCGAAATGCAATGCAAATGTCTTTTTGTCCTCTATATCATGGTGGCTGAAGACAACGGAGAAAAAAAAAATGACTAGTCGAAGAACATCTGCCATCACACTAAGAAGGCATTTCATCCTTTTTTGAAGCTAGCGGGTTATACTTTGATATTAAGAATAGTGACAAATGATGTGGTAATAAAGGGCGTTTTTCTTCTTTTTTATCTTTACGCGTGAAGTTCCATGCTGTAATGTGCGAGAGAAAAATACATACAACGGTGTTGAAATTGTTACGACACGTAGTGTACAAACCTATAATGGTAAGATGGCATTGTCTGGACAAAATTAATAGGGAGCTTATGTTTGCGACGCGGAGGTTCAGAGAGAGAGAGAAAAAAAAACTTTCTGCGCATGCGCAAATTTGTTTATCAAAATTGACCTTGCATCGTCTGAGTTTGCATAGCCGCTTTGCATAGGCTATTTTGCGTCCGCTCTAAATCACACTTCAGAGAACTAACCGATGCGAGGATCCTAAGAATGGGGGCGCCATTTTACATTTTTATAGGATGCGTCTTCGCGGAATTTAAAGCGACTTTGCAACACGAAACAGGAAGAAAGGAGAACGGCCAACGTCTTAAACGTCGCGTCGCAAATCTAAAGCCCCCTAAAAACTTCCTTACAATACAATGCAATAATATATTCAAGACCTGACAAGCAGAAAGGTAGAAGCTTAGTCAATTCGCACATAAAATAAGAAAGTTATTGTATTCTAAAGTTCAGACGTTTCCACCGAATAATGATATTGTTCGAAACCACATCCGTAGGCTTATGTTGTCTAAATTAGACGACAATGAAGTCATCATCTCACATTAACTTTCCCATTGCTTTATAATACCATGTGACAAAAGATTTAAATAAGGTCGATAGAGGAGACTTGCTTTTAAGTGAGACATGATCACTTCCTTTAATTTTCATTTGTGTTTGCTGTACGAATATCACTGTCTCCTGAATATATTTAAACGGTAAAATTCCATGTCCATCTCTTTTCATTTACGCCCAATTTCAATAAAACTGTCTAATTTAATTTCAAATGCATTGCACTTTAAGTTGGTATGTAGAGGAGCAAGTTCAAAGCACCACTTTAATATACGAAGAAAGAAAGCCAAGCTGGACAGATTTTATGTTTTCTATACAGAGTACAATTTTTATATCATAATTGTAAAATACAATTTTGTAGTTGTACTTACCATACGCCACAACAAATTTTATACTGCAGTATCTTTATGGCTGTTGTCGACGTTAGAGTGGGGCACGTATATTACCATGTAAATTGGGGAGATTGTGAGTGTCTAATGCTCCAAACCCATTTTTACGTACAATAATCTGATGGTTATGCTTCCAGGACTGATCCTAAAATTAATGAGTGTTAATGAGTATTAGATATGAAAGTTCAAATTCCCGAGATCTAATTATCGCTGTTATGTGTTCAGCATTATGACATAATCGATACATGTTCATGGTAGGGAGCATTATCAATCTTCAAGATCTGAAAATCTTATCACTTTGCTGAGGAGGCGAATATTGTGTTTTAGATATGAGAGCCTATCGTCAGTCTATTTGTTGTTGTTTGTTGTTTTATAGAAAGAAAGAAAGAAGAGAGAGAGAGAGTCTATTTGCTGCCATGCTGTGCAACGCTTATTCAAAGATTGTTTATGTATGTGTAATGTTTTACACAGTATTGTACTTTAAATGATTTAGCTGCTTATTATGTACGAATTTGTAGTTCATTAATATGATATTTATTCAGGAAGATGTTATAGGAATAGTGTGTGCTAGGTTTTTGTATTGGTTTAAACATACATTTTGGGTCGTCATAAACAGTAACTATTTCTACTATACCTTATTTATCTGTATGAAATCTGTATATGTTTAAGAAACTTGTGTGTGTCACCTACTTTTAATTCATTTAGCATGTTATTCTAAAGATTGACAAACGTTTGCTATTCGAAAAATGTATACTTGATTATTTATCAATTCGAAGTCTGTACTCTGAATCAGGTCTTTGAAAGTTATTCCACCGAAATATTTTGTCTATATAGGATTATGGCTATTTCAAATTTGATGTGTTTAACTTATTCTACATTACATGTATTTATTGTCTTGTACGATATTACCTGTCCAGTTGACAAAAAATCAAAGAAACTGAAGTGAATGGAACGCAATAAATGTATTGTACTTATCAAAATGAACGCGATTAAGAAATGTATGAGTTTTGTCCATCAGGCAGGCCAAACTTTAAAAGCACAAACAATGAAACAAAACAAAGTGGTAATATATGATTACAAGAAAGGAAAAAGTTCTGATATAAATTTGCATTTTAAACATTCCCGAGATGACGTCATCACGGGCGGATCCAGGGAGGACCGCAACCGGCGCACGCCCCCTTTATTTTTTGTTGAAACAAAAGAAATAAAAAGAAAAAAAGGGGGAAGGGATGCGTGCGCACCCCCCCCCCCTTTAATTTTGTAAACGCGCCCCCTCTTTACGGAATTCCTGGATCCGCCCCTGATCATGGAGAACCATCTCAATATTTTAGCAGGTCCAAATACAGCGTTTACAGACAGTTAAAACATTTTTGATTGAGATGAAAATTGTATTACTGCCAAAACCCAATAATATAAAAATCGGATTTTGAGAAGTTTCTGTCTCGTCATAATAAATATCAGAACATGACTATAATACAATGTAAATTACAAAATGTTGAAACATATTTGATTGTCCATTACTGTAATACCTTTAGCCATAGGTATATGAACTTCCTCTCATTTTGTCAGAGATAGATTGAAATCCATGGAGGTATTGTGGTACAAAGGAAAATACTCTTGGCTTTAAAAGGAGGTCCCAAGTTTGAGCCCTGACAATAGTGTTTCGTCATGGGGGTGTTTTTAACAGTGATGTCCCTCTTGCAGGGGCGGATCCAGGAATTCTGTAAAGGGGGGCGCAACTAATATTTCTGGTGCTACTTCCGGGTTTCATTTTTCTTTTTTTTTTTCTTTTGTTTTTAACGAAAAATAAAAGGGGGGCGTGCGCCGGTTGCGCCCCCATCTGGATCCGCCACTGCTCTTGACCCAAGTGTACAAATTGTTAGCTGGCAATTCTGTGGTAGAAATGTTTGCAAGCATATTGAAAACTTTTGCCCTAATTCACGCAGAAAACCCGAGGTAGCAGACGCTGGCGAAAGTGAGCGCGTGTGGGGCGCGTGGCTAGTCGACACGTTACAATGGGGGTGGCAGCACCGTGCGTGGAGGGACATCATGTTCACATAATTTCACGCGTAGTATGTTGTGTGTGTAGGCGACAGAAATCGGGTTAAATCTACAGTTGAGATATAGTCTAGGACCTTATTATTCCTTTACAACATTATTTCAGTTGATTACCTGTGTACAACACGTGTATACAAGCGCCCGATTGCAGGCAGCAGGTGGCAAGCGACCGTTGCAACTACTTACTAGTACATTATTACCACCTCCGAAGGAAATGCACCAGTCCGACTAGAGCCATCATTGAAAAATGAGCGGAATGGAGAATATATTTGGTTGTTTCTGCTCCCAAACCTAACAGTTATGTTTTTCATAAGGCTGCTACGTATCTAGATAATGTCTCACATGCAAAAAATATCTGGATATTAGATTCAAAATGATATTTGGCGAGAAACGAAAGCTTGAAATCACAGGAATTCACACTGCTGACGACGGCAGACAATGAAAGTCAACGGCTCAAATTTTCGTTGGTAGTCTCGTCACGTGATAGTTCTGTATAGATTGTACACGTTCCCTATACTGCAAAAGTGCGTCAGGACTGCTCATCCAATGAACAAGATTTTTATATCACAAAAATGGGCAGAATTTCTACTTTCTGAAACCGTCCGCCCCAAGTTCGTGCGACCTTCCGTTCCCGAGATATCCCGTGTGGAAGAATTTGCAAGACGGCAAAATATGCTCAAATTCGTCAAATTTGGACTGTTCGCCATAGACAAATAAAATCTACTCATAAGGTACTTTTCTGATCAAAAGTGCGTCACTGCTACAAATGTTACAATAATGATACATACACATACTAATTTTACTGTAAATAATCCCTAAAGTGTCCACTTTCAGAATCCGGGCGCCCCAAGTTATTACTTTAATATTTTAAAAGTTATGGCAGATTTTGTGGAAAGATGTGTTGATTTTTGACCCGTTTTACGTGTTGTAGCGTTCGCGCGGAAGCGCGGTTTCTCAGATGACCGAAAGTTTCAATAATATGGCCCTCTGCAAGGGTAGTGCTAACACTGCAATGGAAAGGTACCCTTTGTCAAGAAGACCATATTCTTGAATTATTAATGGGTTAGCTTTTTTGTTTTCGGATGAATTTTATCAACCATAAAAGCAAGACATTATTAAGCAGAGGGATGAAAATAATGAGGTATGAGTTTTCTTCAGTTCAATCTGCCCTCTGTACAAATTAAATCTGTAAGGTTGCAACTGCTGATCTAGATTTTCAACAAACATGTCGGAAAAAGGGAATACAATTGCAAAAAAAAAAGAAAAACAGCTCATACCTCTATTGAGCGCATTCACGCACTCACACAGATAAAGTAGAAACAATGAGTTTTACAGCTCATTAAGATGGTTCGTCATTCCGAAGGTTTGTTAGTATACGCACCGTGTTTACATTAATACTCTGATTATCGACGATGTTTCATTTTCGGATAAACGAACCTTCGGAATAACGAACCTTATATCATTTTCGGATAAACGAGCCTCCGAAATAACGAACCTTCTTGTTTCATTTTCGGAGTTGAAAGCGTTCAGAATAACGAAACTTTGAAATAACGCAACAAATAAACTAGAGCACTCGCACAGGAGACCCGTTAGAGCACAATCGCATGTATCCCCCGAACCCGTCACCCATACCCCATCTGGATTACTTTCTAGGCCAGAATGTTGTATAATATGGCAACTGTCGCAGGATACAATAAAATCCGACAAGAAATGAGGCTAGTATATAGCGCATACAAGGAATATGACATGTAATCCTATAAAAGTTTGAACAACGAGAGCGCTGGCAATGAAAACTTTTGTTACCTAGAATAACTTCCCATAAACCTCAATAACAAGTTCGAATAAAATCTGACAAGAAATGTGGCTGATAGAGCATGCACAAGAAATGTGACTGGCATCCAAGTTGGAGCACTGAGGGCACCACCACCACAAACTGTTGTGTCCTACATGTACATGTAGAATGACCATCGGTTCACCGATCCTTAGCAAGTCTGAATAAAATCCCATAATGAAAAATGAGGTTACATGTAGTAAATCACACACAAGAAATATATTATGACATGGCATCCTTAAAAGTCGGAACAATGAGGGCGCTGTCAATGGAAACTTTTGTTACCTAGAATAACCCCCACAAACCTCCCTAGCAAGTTTGAAGAAAATCTGATAAGAAATGTGGCTGATAGAGCGCACACAAGAAATGTGCATTGGCATTCAAGTCGGAACACTGAGGGCGCCGTCACCACATATTGTCGTGTCCTTCATGTAGAATGACCACCCATACACCTCCTTAGCAAGTCTGAATAAAATCCGTTCAGTAACAATCAAGTTATTCAAATTCATGATTCTTCCGTCGAGATGTTTTCATTGCAACTGATTGACAAATTGCCCTACATCGACGTAAATAAGCACTGAATTGATCAGTGTTTTAGTAGTAGCCATGATTTTAAAAAAAAAAATCATGGGCGTACATACTCGAGCAGGATTCGAACCTACGACCTCCTGATCACCGGACAGGCGTCATCTCCACTAGACCACCGAGCTTTCGCCCGACAGCAAGTGTTGGTTCTAATCCTTGTAGCATGCAGCGGGTACTGCTTTGTTATTCAAATTCATGATTCTTCCGTCGAGATGTTTTCATTGCAATTGATTGACAAATTGCCCTACATCGACGTAAATAAGCACTGAATTGATCAGTGTTTTAGTAGTAGCCATGATACAAATAAAATCATGGGAGTACATACTCGAGCAGGATTCGAACCTACGACCTCCTGATCACCGGACAGGCGTCATCTCCACTAGACCACCGAGCTTTCGCCCGACAGCAAGTGTTGGTTCTAATCCTTGTAGCATGCAGCGGGTACTGCTTTGTTATTCAAATTCATGATTCTTCCGTCGAGATGTTTTCATTGCAACTGATTGACAAATTGCCCTACATCGACGTAAATAAGCACTGAATTGATCAATGTTTTAGTAGTACTTAGCCATGATAAAAAAATCATGGGCGTACATACTCGAGCAGGATTCGAACCTACGACCTCCTGATCACCGGACAGGCGTCATCTCCACTAGACCACCGAGCTTTCGCCCGACAGCAAGTGTTGGTTCTAATCCTTGTAGCATGCAGCGGGTACTGCTTTGTTATTCAAATTCATGATTCTTCCGTCGAGATGTTTTCATTGCAATTGATCGACAAATTGCCCTACATCGACGTAAATAAGCACTGAATTGATCAGTGTTTTAGTAGTAGCCATGATACAAATAAAATCATGGGCGTACATACTCGAGCAGGATTCGAACCTACGACCTCCTGATCACCGGACAGGCGTCATCTCCACTAGACCACCGAGCTTTCGCCCGACAGCAAGTGTTGGTTCTAATCCTTGTAGCATGCAGCGGGTACTGCTTTGTTATTCAAATTCATGATTCTTCCGTCGAGATGTTTTCATTGCAACTGATTGACAAATTGCCCTACATCGACGTAAATAAGCACTGAATTGATCAATGTTTTAGTAGTACTTAGCCATGATAAAAAAATCATGGGCGTACATACTCGAGCAGGATTCGAACCTACGACCTCCTGATCACCGGACAGGCGTCATCTCCACTAGACCACCGAGCTTTCGCCCGACAAGCAAGTGTTGGTTCTAATCCTTGTAGCATGCAGCGGGTACTGCTTTGTTATTCAAATTCATGATTCTTCCGTCGAGATGTTTTCATTGCAATTGATCGACAAATTGCCCTACATCGACGTAAATAAGCACTGAATTGATCAGTGTTTTAGTAGTAGCCATGATACAAATAAAATCATGGGCGTACATACTCGAGCAGGATTCGAACCTACGACCTCCTGATCACCGGACAGGCGTCATCTCCACTAGACCACCGAGCTTTCGCCCGACAGCAAGTGTTGGTTCTAATCCTTGTAGCATGCAGCGGGTACTGCTTTGTTATTCAAATTCATGATTCTTCCGTCGAGATGTTTTCATTGCAACTGATTGACAAATTGCCCTACATCGACGTAAATAAGCACTGAATTGATCAATGTTTTAGTAGTACTTAGCCATGATAAAAAATCATGGGCGTACATACTCGAGCAGGATTCGAACCTACGACCTCCTGATCACCGGACAGGGGTCATCTCCACTAGACCACCGAGCTTTCGCCCGACAGCAAGTGTTGGTTCTAATCCTTGTAGCATGCAGCGGGTACTGCTTTGTTATTCAAATTCATGATTCTTCCGTCGAGATGTTTTCATTGCAATTGATCGACAAATTGCCCTACATCGACGTAAATAAGCACTGAATTGATCAGTGTTTTAGTAGTAGCCATGATACAAATAAAATCATGGGAGTACATACTCGAGCAGGATTCGAACCTACGACCTCCTGATCACCGGACAGGCGTCATCTCCACTAGACCACCGAGCTTTCGCCCGACAGCAAGTGTTGGTTCTAATCCTTGTAGCATGCAGCGGGTACTGCTTTGTTATTCAAATTCATGATTCTTCCGTCGAGATGTTTTCATTGCAACTGATTGACAAATTGCCCTACATCGACGTAAATAAGCACTGAATTGATCAATGTTTTAGTAGTACTTAACCATGATAAAAAATCATGGGCGTACATACTCGAGCAGGATTCGAACCTACGACCTCCTGATCACCGGACAGGCGTCATCTCCACTAGACCACCGAGCTTTCGCCCGACAGCAAGTGTTGGTTCTAATCCTTGTAGCATGCAGCGGGTACTGCTTTGTTATTCAAATTCATGATTCTTCCGTCGAGATGTTTTCATTGCAACTGATTGACAAATTGCCCTACATCGACGTAAATAAGCACTGAATTGATCAGTGTTTTAGTAGTAGCCATGCTAAAAAAAAAAATCATAGGCGTACATACTCGAGCAGGATTCGAACCTACGACCTCCTGATCACCGGACAGGCGTCATTTCCACTGCATGCTCCAAGGATTAGAACAAACACTTGCTGTCGGGCGAAAGCTCGGTGGTCTAGTGGAGATGACGCCTGTCCGGTGATCAGGAGGTCGTAGGTTCGAATCCTGCTCGAGTATGTACGCCCATGATTTTTTATCATTGCTACTACTAAAACACTGATCAATTCAGTGCTTATTTACGTCGATGTAGGGCAATTTGTCAATCAGTTGCAAAACAATCAAGTTATTGCATAAATAAGCATTTTTGCAAATTTTGACATGATCAGGGGGACCTTTGACCCTGTAAAAGATGGAACAATGAGGGCAGCATTATCAATGGGTATATGTGTATAGATTTGACTATGATACATTTACACACCAAATTTGAAAAAAAAAAGTCGGTCAAGAAACAAGGCCAGCGTCGCACACACAAGCAGACCCTGTTAAATGACAAGTTCACCTTCAGAGACATGTGGATTGAGTGAATGCAGCAATATTTATAGAACACATCAGCAATAGTTTGAGGAAAATCGGACAGTCCGTTTAAAAGTTATGAATTTTTTAAGTTTCTGCTTAGTCACTGCTGGATGAGAAGATTACCACAGCTTGTGATGTCACATTGTACAACGATATGAAGAAAGTATGACGAAAATTCAAGATATTTTCACTTTTCTCGCATAATGAAAGACCGCTTCAATTCCCTCTTTCAGAAGGCAAGGGGAATAATATTACCCTTAACATACGTCAGTGACAAGTCGAGGAAATGTGCACCTTTTTCAAAAAGTAAAATTTTTTGAAATTCTCTTTACATTTCCCTTATATCGTTGTACGCATGTGACATCATACACTCTAGTAGTCTTCTCATCCAGCAGTGACTGTGCATGATACCTTAAAAATTCATAACTTTTGAACGGATTGTCCAATTTTCCCCAAACATTCACTGAAGTGCTCTACAAATATTGCTGCATTCACTCACTCCACATGTATATGAAGGTGGACTTGTCCTTTAAATTCACCTTTTCATGTATAAAGACGGAACAAGGGAGGGCGCCATCACCCAAAACAATAGGCGTCTTCGTTCTACCATAACACACCTTCATGCCAAATTTGAAGATGATCGAAGAAGAACTGCAGCCAGTAGAGCGCTCACAAGAAAATCTCTGCGGAGGACGCGGACGCGGACGCGGCGCAACGAGGCCAAATCCATAGTATCCTCCGAACTCTCTTCGGGGGATACAATTAATGTTCGGATTAACGAACCTCTCTATAGGTAAACGGAATTTGTATATTTCGGAATAACGAACCTAGTCTGAATAAAAACCTTACATGACTTCCGGATTAATGTACCTTCGGAGTAATGAACATCATCCTATCCAATAGCTGTCGCTAAAATGGCAATGAAAAAGAGAAGCCTACGTATACTTTACATAGTACAACCAATGATAACTACCTATGTACATAACTATTATACACGCCACTTATACTGCACCAAACAGTCATAAAAAACGCACACACACACACACAAACACATACGAAGCAAAATTGATCTTACCAGTCAAGTTTCACATCATAGTAAATTCAATATCAGAAGTCTCTACATTTTCCCGATACAATGCATCTTAAAAGAAAACAAACCAAAAACACTTTGCACACCAGTACCAGTCATAGCACTTCGCATCAATGTTCGTGGTATTGTTTTCCCCTCAAATTTATTACCTGGGTTTCCTCAAGATTTGCCAGTGATCATTGATAATGCGTATATAGTATGTATATATCAAAATCATAAGAAGCAGTTGCAAACATAGCACTGGGTGGAAGATTATAGAACCATACGTGAACTTGATATGCAATTTCAGATCTTAAATGGTAAACCTGACTTCATTGAATCAGGCAAAACATGACGAACAGAACGGTAGAAAAGTCTCATAAAAGTCGGTTCAAACATAAAACCGTCACGGTACGAAATTCCAAAGTTTCAAGTTTTACACCGACAGAATCGTTGGCAAATTACTGCTCCAATGGTTTGTACACAAAACATGAAAATCACATAATCTAGCAACTACAACCGCTCTCTTTTGGATGCCAACTAGGTTATTGCAAGACTGCTAAAATAAGAGTGTACCTTTGACCTTTTATTTTTAACTGCACATTAACGATATGAAATTTAGCGCAAATTTATGTACAGGTAAATAGGAGGTTAGACTGGATAACATTTGGTGAATGGCATCATTACTTCCCTTAAGTTGCTTTTGTGGTCGCGACTGACATCCCTGTTTCATAGAAGTCATCAAGTGCTTCAGGTTCGATTTTGATGATGCATAATTCACCTGTTTTACTCCATTCTCCAGATTTTGCTAGATCCAACTTGAGCATGGTCTGGATTTGCACTTTAAACTTATACAACATTTAACAAGAGACCCAGGGGTGCATAGCGCTCACCTAAGAATTGCAAGTTCACTTGTCAGTCGCCATTGCGGGTTCTGTGACCCCTATATGGGGGCCCTAAAGTAGGGCATGTTGTTCATGTATTGTTTGGCGGGCATTGTGGCTATAGTAATAGAATAAATCTCAGTCGTAACTGGCCAACGATTTTGGAGGACAAATTTGACCATGTCTTCCCATAAGAAAAAAAAAATTCATTCAACGCCCTATTAACCATAGCTTATGCCAAATTCGGGGACACATTTGACCATGCGCTTTTAAGAGAAAAAACGAAAATGTGAAAATTGAGCCAAATAACCCCCCCCCCCCCATATACAAATTTGAACCCATAGTCATCAATGTATCTAAAGATTACTTTTGATTAAAAGTGTCTCCTACATTTATTTATTTATTTATTCAGTTTTCTTTACCCAGGGTAGCCCCATCAGTGGTTTAAACACTGTTATCCTAGGGGGCCCTGCAACAGAATGACAAAATATAACAGTTCAACAAACAAAAAATAACAAATCAAGGACATTCCTTTTTACATCATAACATCAACACAATATCGATACTCTACATAAATGAAGAAATACAAATTTAATCCTTGACGATAATAATACACAAACTCATATCATTTGAGAAAAAAAATACCTTAACATTAAACAGGAATATCAAAAATACCCGAATTCTACCCCAGATATGAATGCTCTTACGAACGCTTGAAGAGAGATGGCGTTTCGGACTTCAGCGGGGAGCCCATTCCAAATACATGATGCATAGTGTGAAAACGATTTTTTTCCGGCTTGAGTTTTAACTTGTGGAATTATGAGACCATTATAACTTGTGTTTCGCGTACGATATGAATGTATGTTACCAAGAGGTGTGATGAGTTCTTGCACATATTCGGGCATGTTGCCATGAAGTGTCTTAAAGACTGCTTTACAAGTGTTCAAACGCCACCTCTCTTCAAGCGTCATCCATGTCTTTATCTCGATCTGCATAATGTGAGAGACAGTATTCCTGCTGTTTAATGTAAATTTGTTTTGTATTTACAGTACGCTGTGGAAGTGATTACGCATCATGGTTAATCAATTTGAAAGATCCTTAAAGGCCCTTTGGTAGAAAATAGTGTTGGAATTGTTTGAACTTTTAGATAGAGCATAGGCTGGGGTAAGACGAGATTTGACAGGGCTACCTATGGGGAGTTCCTGAGAGGTCATGGATATGAAATTTAGATCTGCCGTAAACAAACTTTAATGACAGTCACCAGTCTACTAACGCGTTTATAGCACTAACATCATACACTTGTGGTTGTAGAGGAGAAGATTCCTTAATTTGACCTTTGTGCCCCCGGGAGCTAGGCTCCCCAGTGTTGAATACCTTCACATTTGTGCTGATATAATTTCATTCAACGCCCTATTAACCATAACTTATGCCAAATTCGGGGACAAATTTGACCATGCGCTTTCAAGAGAAAAAACAAAAATGTGAAAATTGAGCCAAATACCTCCCCCCCCCCCCCCCCATACAAATTTGAACTCACAGTCATCAATGTATACGTATCATACTCATTGTACCACTAACCTAGCTTCTCACTGCGGTGCGGGGTCTAGAGATGAAGAACACTGTAGGTAACTTCAAATTCGTCTTTAATTTGGGGGTTCCCCCTCCTTTCCCGGGGGTGTTGCCCCCCCCCCCCCCCTCCCAAGTAACTGTCACAGTGAGAATGAAATTGTATTTATTTATTGGGGGAGGACTTTGGCCTTTCGCTCTATTTCGGAATAGGAAAGGAGATGGGAGGAAATATCAGTTCCCTCATCAATAGAAAGGCAACAAGTGCGTTTATACAGAGTGTACATGGACAAAGTGATATGAATGCTTACTTCGATGGGTGAGTACAAAGCATGTCCACGGATGAAAAGAATGAGGAATCCGTTTCTTTTGTGAGTCTACGATGAGTGTTTTGAAGTACAATTTTGACATTCAAATTACGTGAATTACTGTAGATGCAAACGAAATTACAAAGCTACATTAAATGAATATATGGGTTGGCAGTGCCCATTGTAACACAATTGATAGCTGCCGAAGAAGACGGCAACAAAGTAAGTTGTGCTCCGTGGACAAGGCAAAAACCTGCCTAATAGTTTTATGTTCCAGTGTGGAGCCTCAGGCGGTACCTCGACTGGTGGTTTAGAGGTACCAGGGCCAGCAACTGCAGCCCGAGAAAAGTGATTTGGCTCTCTGGATCCTGCTATACCCACACTGCCAGAGCTAGAGTTTGTAATATCAACTCTGAATTTGAGGCACCATTTGTGAGTAAACCTTGTTGTTTGTCAACGGATAAGATACTGTACTTTGTCAATTTATATATTTCGGTAAATTTTATCTAAAGGTTACTTTTGATTAAAAGTGTCTCCTACATTAATGTCTTTATCTCGATCTGCATAATGTGAGAGACAGTATTCCTGCTGGTTAATGTAAATTTGTTTTGCATTTACAGTACGCTGTGGAAATGATAACGCATCATGGTTAATCAGTTTGAAAGGTCCTTAAAGGCCCTTTGGTAGAAAATAGTGTTGGAATTGTTTGAACTTTTAGATAGCGCATAGGCTGGGGTAAGACGAGATTTGACAGGGCTAACTATGAGGAGTTCCTGAGAGGTCATGGATCCCTCGAGTCAGCCGTCTCAGTCTCGCGCCCGGGAAACATCACACCCAGTACATAACAAGCCGACTTCACGATCGTGAGGAACAGTCACGAACGTGGTGACGTATTGTTATGAACTATCAACAAAGTCCTAGTCACATAAACATGCCGGATCTTGCTTGATCTGATCCGGGGTGATCCGGGGAGAAATCCGTGTGGACGCCTTGGGCATCCATGGAGGTCCCCGGAGGTCCTTGTAGGTCCGCGGACCTACATGGCAGCCACACAGCAACTACACGGACCATCACATTCAAACACAACATTACAGGGATGAAAACGATCTACGTACATGGTCCCTACGTGACGAGAACGAGAAGAAGATTGATGAAAGTCTGAAATCAGCTCGCTTTTTTATGGCAGATTTTCGTCTGCCGGCGTGGAACTTGTAGATGCCGGCCTATTCCGTGTGTACAGTTATCAACGCTCGTAGACACTGCATCCAGGGCAAAACTATCCCGGAACTCCCCGGATCATTGCCGGCATGATCCGGGGATAGCCGTGTAGATCCTTGAGGATCCGTGTTTACATGTGACTGTGGCTGAAGAAGATTGATGAAAATCCAAATTCAGTTCGCTTTTTATGGCAGATTTTCGTCTGCCGGCATGATCCATGTAGCTGCCGTGTTGGTCCGTGTAGACGCCTTGATGATCTGTGTAGACGCTTTGCTCTGCCGGTATGGACCGTGTATAGTTGCCGGGTGGGTCCGACATGGTCTGTGGAGGTCCATGTAAGAGCCGTGTAGATGTATGCCACGCTGGTCCGGCCTCATCCGTGTAGCTGCCGTGTTGATACCGTGTGTACAATCATCAATGCTCGTCGACACTCCATCCGGGGCAAAACTACCCCGGAACTCCTCGGATCATCGCCGCCGGCGTGATGAGGGGATCGCCGTATAGATCCCTGAGAATCGGCGCGTTTATGACTGTGGCTTAAAGGCCCCGTCACACCTTTCTTGGCAAGGTTCTACGCCCGGCCAAGGATTTTAGCGAGCTTCGCGTGAGTCTTACCAACTGAACACGTGCTACGTATATACGTTCTACTTTATCAGGGTATTAAACTACCATCCAGTGACCGGTCGACAACTTGATGACGAAAAATCAAGTATTGCGTGGAAATCCCGTTTCCCGTAGGCTATTCTAACTGAAAAAAGCAAGCAAACAATAAAATGTCAATATCCTATTTTCAACTCAAAATGGAAAACAGAAGAATGGATTTGTTCTGAAATCCTGTTCTCCAATCTTCATTATGATGAAATGTCAAAAGAAAAGACTCAAAATCATATTTCATTCACATTTTAAAAAAAAATCGAAAATCGAAAAGAGGATATAGGAAATTGAAAATAGGAAATCGATTCGATATTCATTTTTCCGGTTCGATATTCATTTTTCCGCAATGAACGACGGGATATTGAAGACAGTCCCCAACGGTCACCTTATTTCCGACACATGCCGATCAGTGGTAGCGATTCAGTATTGTCTAGCGTCTTGAAGGAGACTTTTCCTATACCTACGCTACGCACATCATACATAACGGCAGGCATTGCGGTTCAGTTTTTCGTGGCGATGTGCTCTGCTGCGAACTGACAAGTAGTTTGTTGAAACTTCCGACCGTAATTACGCTATATTTCCATCCACGGAAATCTTTTCCTTCTCCCACTGAAACTGGGATGAATTGAGAAAATAGTTTCAGATAACATCCTCAAATCTCAACAACTGCATGAATCCTGATACAAATTTGTATTGCTGAAAACCGTGAGAGGAGTTGAATTTTACTTGTGAATCCGTTGTCACTGTGCCACGACTGGAATAATAGCACAGATCCTAGCATCGCTTTCGTGTTAGCTATTTTTCTAGTTGAAGAACGCAAAGCCCACTGTGTGGTACGTTACATTACCAGAGATGGAAGTGCAACGTGTAACGCGATGTCACTCTTTTCAAAACCTATTCAACGATTCTACACACCGATATCGACTCTGTTTCTGTTTGTGTGTATGATTGTTTATGATCAGACCATTGCGCTCCATTCTATTTCGTATTAAGTTAGCCTGTATTTTTATATACAAACATAAAAGAGGAAAAATGTCTTTGTTTGATCATGTATTAGCGTTTGTCTCTGATTTATAGTTACTAGTATCTTTGACTGAATCAGTTAATTGCTCTATAGAGGTACATGTTACATTATTTTGATTTTCTGTCATGAACAGCCATATGTTGGTATAGCGGACAGTCGGTAAGATAATAGAATTGCCGATGCACCTACAAAATTGACAGGATACCGCTGAATGATGGTTGGCAACAGATTGTTAGGACTAATTTGCGATTTCTGGTATCAGTAGTATAAGCATGAAAAATGAAGATCATCATTGGTGATGTGACATACAAACTTATGTATGTATTCATGTTTAATTTGGTAAATTGTTCAAGCAATACGAATTGGGTTTTGGTGACAATGAATATCTTCCTTTTTCGTTCCTTACATTGTATATAGCAACTGGGGGCTCGTAATCTACACGCTTCGCTTTTTAGTGGGTCCAACATTTCTATACTCTGACTGATTTATCATTGTAATGCTTACTTGTATGAGCCCCCTAAAGTATAGAGTATAATGTACAATATATTTCCCCTTTTTATCGACTACTAATGTTGAAATTCTTCACTTTCACGCTCATTATGCATAATATATTTTATTGATTATATTGCCATGAACAAAAATGAAAAAAAAATGAACTGAACTGAACTGACTGTAACTGTAATTGTAGACAGTTGCAGTGACAGTAATGTCATCGACAGGTCGTTGTCAAGAGGATTATGGGCATATCCAGGAAGTGTCTTAGAGAGTTATATTATATATATATATATATATATGCTTCAAAGGAAACTCTGCACATTGTGGCATGTTTCACAGCATGTGTCGAAGCAGGTAAGACGAGAGTTGACACAAAGCTTGTCATCAAAGAAGACGGAGAACCTCTTCTGTCCAAAAGTACTGCACACGACTTTGGAATTTTTCGATTTGGTAAACAGCCTACTTAAGTTAACTTGGTGTCGCAGTCGTGTACAGGTGTGAAGACGGAGTTCGATTCTGTGTTCCAGGATGTGGGAAAAGTGAAGGGACGACAGGTCAAGCTGGCCATAGACGACGCTGTCAAACCTACTGCTCATCTAATGCGAAGGACGTCTCTTTTAAGACAAAGATCAAGGAACTTATTGAGCTTGACATCATAGAGCCAACTGACTATTCGACTGCTTGGGTGAGCCCAGTGGTCATTATGCCGAAACCTAATGACGACATCAGGTTTTGCAGCTATGTGGGTAGAGCCACGAGGCAATACAGAGGGAAAGACACCACATTCCCACTGGAGAAATATTGCGAGAGTTGACAGCTAGCAAGATTTTCTCGAAGATTGACTTGAAATGGGGTTACACGTTCTGTAACATCAACTAGAACTTGATCCAGAGTCACGAGATGTGACAGCATTAGTTACCCACTGTTGATTGTACCGGTATAGGAGACTATTTTCGGTATGTTTTGTTTGTTTGTTCATTTCCATCCGAGAGATGGCTGGATAGCCCATATTCAGCTACGTTAAGCTGGTCTTCCATGGGGTCCAGTTGGCCGGATGTGAGGTGTGACCACTTCACCGGGTTAAAACACCCTGCTCTTTGCGATGAATGAATGAAGCGGGATCTTTTACGTGCATGAGTTGTTACTCTCTCATACACGGGACCTCCATTCCATGTCCTACCCGAGGGACAGAGTGTTTTGCCTCTAGCTAGAGGGGACGGTATGCTTACACATAACATTACTCAGTCCAGACTCGGGTTCGAACCCGGGCCGCGTGATCGTGAGGCAGACGCGCTACCGACAGAGCCAACTCAGAATTCCTACACCAGAAATATACCAGTACGTACACGGCGTCATCCAGGGGATTCAAGGTGTAGCCAATATCTCAGACGGCATTCGTTCATACACAATCCCGTGAAGTGCATGACGCCAAGCGTAGAGCCGTTTTAGCATAGCTTCGGGACGCACAGTCAACGCTAAGAAATGCAGGTTGAGAATGACCAAATTGGATTTTATGGACATAGGCTTACCAGTGGGGGATTTAATCCCGCCAAGGGTATAGCTCTCGGAATCTGAACGCGCATGGCGCTCTAGTTTTCTTTACCCCTTATTCTTGGGATAAACTTCCGGTTTTGAACACGGGATGTGAAAATGTACGCTTTTATGCTCATTGAACGCTAGATCGTATCAAATTCTGTTTTATGATCTCGCGATTTATAGAGTCATTTTCTAATCTATAACTTTACATTTGACAAATTGGATTCTTCTGCGAAGCGTCCCAATGCTGGGCCGATGATGCCAAACAACGGAATTATGGAAAATATCCATAGATGAAGGACATGACGTGGGTGAAGTTTCCAACAAAGTTCAGCGGAGAGTGTGAAAAATCTGCTTCGCAGGAAATCGCAGGAAAGACTACTTCGACCTGTAGTGAAGTTCGCGAATTTGTTTGAGACATTGCAAGAAAGGAGCAATTTTAGTAGATGGCACTACAAATGCTTCACCGATGAAGAACGAAGGGAGATAAGTGCTCCATCCCAGCGCCGACGGATCTGGGTCGGTTCGCGATCATCGCCCAGACCCAAGCCCTATCCCTAGCTCGTGCCCCAAGCCCTGGGACTCGTGAACTACTGTGTGAAGTTCATTCCAGACTTGCGCTACTCGGTCAGATCCGTTTAGGAAGTCGACAAGGACGAATGTTGCCTTTCGGTTTGGTAGTGAGTAGCGGGTAGCATTTAATGCTCTGAAAAAACGCCCTCATGAGTGCAAGTCATGGGGGTACATGTATTATGACCCCAGGGTACCAACGAAGGTCATAGCACACGCAAGTCCGGATGATCTGGGAGCTATGCTTGTGCATATTCATGCAGAAGAACCCCGGATCATTGCATAAGCTAGCCGAACTTTGACTAGGGTGGAATGAAGGTATTCACAAACAGAGAAAAGAGGTCAGAGGATTTGTGTGGGCATGTGTAAAGTTCCATCCATATTTGTATGGAATTGAGTTCCAGCTTGTAGCTGATCATAAGCCGTTGGAAGTGACATATTCTCCAAGGTCAAAGTCGTGTGCAAGAATTGAACCTAGGTGTTGAAGCTGCAGCAGTACAAGAACAAGCTCGTACACGTAGCAGGGAAGATGAACATAGTAGATTCCTTGTCGAGACCACTTTCCAGAGAAGCTGGAGATGGAAGCTTAGAGCTTTGTGCGCTTCATTGCTCTTCAGTCTATCCCAGGAGCAGTGACCACTAGAGAGAAACCATCCGAGCATGATCCACAACTGAAAGAAATTACAAATTGTATTCAGAATGAACAATATGATAAGTGTTCATACAAATCATTTGTGCACGTCAAAGATGAAGTTTGTGTGGTGGAGCAGTGGGTGATTTCAATTTCGGTGCTAGTGCTAGTGTTAGAGTTAGTATATATTATTTCAGCATTAGCACCGGCGATAAAACTGAACTTGAAATCAATTGGTGTTGGGAGATAGACCTCAAAATTATGACGTATTTCTGGTCGCTGGTGCTGGGCTCGCTATTGATCAATGTCGTCTACTGAACCACGCTCCACCGTTTGTGTTAGCGATTTACGTGCTTTTTCCCCATTGACTAACACTACCCCCTAGGGATTATCATTTTCGTCATTTCAAGTTCGGTGCTGGGGTTCCTTTATAAATGCACATTTTACGTACAAATGCGATGATCGCTCACGTAACGTACACGAACACTATAGACATGGCTATATAAAGCTGAGCCTAGGAGCAAAATTATGATCGTGTGATTTGTGGCATTTTAATCAGTCTTCCTCATTATGTGTCTAAAACTAAGCGGTCGTGGCTACATCTTTTCATATTTGACTTTAACCATGTGCGGACTTCGATGCTAGCACCTCGCGTTTGGATCGACAATTTTGATCGGTATCGCCTCCTTAATCTGACCGTCGGTCTTTGAGCTCGATTTAAGGTTGTTATTTGGGGGCTAGCACGTCTAGCACTAGCACTAACACTGAACTTGAAATCACCCAGTGTGTATGGAGAGGCAGCATATTCCAAACTGCAATCACGAATAATGTCCCTGGCTCACAAAAGACACAATGTCCCAGGCTCACAAAAGATGTCGCTACGAACTAAAACCTGAGAACCAAGGTGTGGTGGCCTAGTTGCGAAAAGGGGGGGGGGGGGGGGCTCAGAAGTTTGTGAAAACTTTTCACGGTTGCCAGATCTCCAGATAGAGGCAATCCTCCAGAGCCAACAGCTACCTACAGGACCCTGGGTTGATGTATAGCCATGGATTTCATGGGACCTTTGCCTACAGGGGCCAATCCATCTTTCTGGTAGTGGATAACTACAGCAGGTATTACGAATATGCTTTGATGACGTCTACGACAGCTGAAAAAAAAAAATGTTCGGGCATTGATGGAAATTTTCGCCAGACATGGATTAGCTGTAACCCAGTAGGTACTCAGATAACAGACCTCAAATCCGTTCGGACACTTTTGCAGACTATTGTCAAGTCACAGGAATACATCATTACAAAGTGACGCCCAAGTGGCCACAAGGCAACAGGGAAGTGGAAAGGCAAAACCAATCCATCGAGAAAAGAATCAGGATTACCGTTTACCGCAGAGGGGAAAAACTGGTAAGATTTGCTTTTTATGTAGCAGCATTCGGGGCAACCCCCATTCAACAACGGGAAAGAGCCCAGCTGAAGTATTGTTCAGAAGGAAAATCCAAGTTGCAAGAGGTGCGAGACATCTTGAATGACTAGGAACTAAAGACCTTGATGCTGAGATGAAAGGCAAAGCGAAGCAGTGTACAGACACTATAAAGAAGAGGTGCCAAACGGTATAATGTGGTACCAGGAGATGAAGTTCTGGTGGGGAGGGAAGTGACCAACAAAATGAACACTCCATTTCTACCGCAACCATTCACAATTGTATCCAAAGATGGAACAAAAGGTGACCATTCGCTCACCAGAAGGTGTGTGTACTACACATCACAGGTGAAGAAATACCATCGTCAGTCTCAGCAGAGTCCACTTGACACAGGAATACTGCAGCCTGCAAACGAGACCACAGAGGTCCAGAGGTTCCAATCTGCCACGACGCCTGGTGCTGAGTTGATAGCTCCGCAGCCAAACAAAGGGAACTGATCGTCAGATGGAAAATCCGAACATAGTACATAATGAATGACAAATCCAGACATCCGCTTCGAGCAGACCAAAACGCAAAAGTCAGAGGCCGAATCCACTTTAGTATGTGTAAAAGTAGTTCACAATGTCGAAATCAAAGATTAACTTTGGTTTGAATGATGAAATTACAAACTTTTCACTTATAGAAATTTAGCTCCAAGAGAAGAGCTCCTTTTAAAGAAAAATGTCACTGTTTTGTTTTTAATGGCCAAGTCTTTATGATCGCCCTGGCCTATCATCTGGCCTTACTCTCCAGATGCCCATTACACATCTCAAGGGATACGGAGACCAGGCATTTTCCTCTATCGCTCCTCGCCTATGGAACTCCCTCCCATTTTTTCTCCGTAATATTGACAATCTGGATCACTTCAAAGCCTCACTAAAGACTCACATTTTTCACCAGGTATTCAACTGCTAACTCTCTTAGAGGAGTCTGTGCCTTTGAATGTTTCTAAGACAGGTATATAGCGCTATACAAATGATGTGGATCATCATCATCATCATCATGTACCTAGGAATGATACACATCAGATTTTTTTTTTTTTTTTTTGGGGGGGGGGGTATATATTGTGTAAAATCAAACATCAGCTAATTCAGATGTCCCCGCCTAAAAGAGTTCCAAATAAGGCTTATCAAAATGGTTCGCTGCTGCTCAGAGAGAAAAAAAAATACATCTTTGCATCAGATTATGGAGCCAAGTTCATACGGAATGAAGGTACAAGGTACAAAGATATTATGTACAGAAGTTGACATACATGTAATGTTCGCAAAAATATACTGCATTATATTCTAGTGTTGGGAGAAGTTTTACTGGCAAGTTCAGTGATGTTAGGTGTTGTTTGGTTTTGGAGAAAAAAAAAAGGCGCAAACGTCTTCGACTTTCATGGAATATAAACAACGCAATACTCAAAATATACACAAAGACAAATAATTTTCTGTGAGGATAAATGATTTTATTTGGCAGACGTTCAGAGAATTCTCTTGAATGAAGTTTATGTCTGGTGGAAAAGGGGTCCCAGTAATATGCAAAGAACCCAATATGACCTCTGGGTCAGATGGCATGGGCGGGGTGTAAGCGACGGCAGAATGGCAACATGGAGGCAATAAACCAGCGACTACGAGACTTGGTGTCTAGATGTGGAGTGACTTAATTATCATCAATCTGTCCTAGTATTGTAGGCTGAGATGTGACACCCGGTCTCACCAACCGTGGATTACAACACATCTGGAACGACTTATATGTGGCATAAGTCACCGCAGGACCCCAAATACCTCCAACGTTATCAAAGGCTGAAGAATAACCAGAAAGGCCTATGTAAACGTACTCATGACGACTACCTGACCAATAGTTTAGACTCTTCAGGTAACCCCAACTTTGTCAATCAGTTGCAATAACCCCAAGTTATTTTAAAGGTTCATCAAAAGCAGACGATGAGACCCGTTGCGATTAATTCCTCTGAAATCGGGTGATAGCATCATCTACTATAACAGTCCATCAATCACCAATTTGCATCCGTCGTTACCAGTGAAGAGTCTACAAACAACATCAAAGACCTAGGGAAGCCATGTCCGTCATTGAGTAAGATTACGATCAATCCTTCCGGTGTCTACAAACGTTTATCTGAACAAGAAGCCCACAAAGCGTCAGGTCATGATAAGATATCAACCAGACTCCTGAAAGTGCTGGCTCTGCAGCTCACTTCAATCTTTACACTTCTGCACCAAACATCCCTATAGATCAAAGGAAAATCCGCATGACTGGAAAGAAGATCTACAAAAAGGGTGACAGAAACAAAGCGGAGAATTACCGTCGTATCTCGCTAACTTCAGTTTTATGTAAAATTCTCGAGCGATATATTATACACAGTGCTAACATGGACCATCTGGAAGACAACAACATTTTCTTTGATACCCAGCATGGCTTCCGCTCGTGTGAGTCTCAGTTCATTCTTGCCATTTGGGACTTCGCCAAAGGCAATGACAATGAAGAATAACATGATGTCATTCTTCTTGATTGCTCAAAGGCTTTGATAAGGTGCCCCAGACTCCTTCCCAGGTTGAAGCATTATGACATCAGAGATAAAACCAGCAGATGGATCGCTGACTTCTTCACAGCCAGAGTCAACAAGTAGTCCTTCGAAGGGTCAACATGAGGTACTGCCAAAGTCACCTTTGGCATGCGGCAAGGTAGCGTGTTAGGCCCGCTCCTCTTTTTCTTGTTTATCAACGACCTGCCCGAGTACGTCACGCTTGGCTGCACCGTCAGGCTTTTCGCAGATGACTGCATGCTTTATACAAGAATCGACTCGGAGGCTGATTCAAAACATCTGCAAGAAGATCCGGACGCCCTGCAAGAATGGAAGAGAGACTGACTTATGGAATTTAAAACCCCTAAAATGACAAGTCCTCTGTATCACGAACAATAGGAAACCTGTTGATTGGTCTTACAACATCCATGGCCAGATTTTGGAGAAAGCAGAAACAGCTAAATATCTTGACATTCATCTCAAGAGCAATATGAACTGAACCCACCATGTAAAAGCTGTCACCAAGAAAGCAAGTAACATCAGTGCCTTCTTCCAGCAAAAGCATCAGGCACTGCCCTAGTTCGCCCCTATCCTAGAATATATCAGGACGGTTTCGAAACCCCATACTCAAGACAACATCCAGAGACTGCAATGGAAAGGGTTCAGCGTCGATATGCCCGCCACGTCACAGACTATCACCGGACAATTAGCTTGACAACGATGTTGCACCAAATCCATTGGCCATCTCTCCAAGAACGCCGAGCTCAAGTCAAGATGATGGTGACGTATCGCATCCTCCACCAGCTCACAGACATCCCTCATACCAATCTATTGCCTGTAACAGCATCAAACCATGGACATTCTCACATGCTTCAAGTACCCACTGCCAGAACCTTACTGTATACCAGAAGTCATTCTTTCCTGATTCCATAAGGCTATGGAACTTCCTGCCAGAAGGTCACTTCAAGCGTACCTCTGCTTACAGTTTCAGGCATGAGGCACAGAAACTATATTTCCATAGGAGGAGAACACTGTTTTTTAGCTGCACTTAGTTTATCCTGCAGTTATTTTATGGTACTGTACATGCACCACAGAGTTTTTCATGTGAAAACAAGCTCTTAAGTTGCGTATCTATCAAATCAATTTGTATGATGCTCGATTGTGCAGTATACAACAAAGACAACAAAATATTAATTAGGAACGCACTGGACTTTACTTGCAATAAAGGGATGCGGATAAATAAGGGGGACATGATAACAGAAACAGGGTAGACAAAGATAACACGCATTTCGACAATCATGATCGATATAAAAAGGTTTGTATGTCTATACATAGCTCTTGTTCTAATACCATAGTCTAATTACCACGTCGTCTAACACCATACGGCTAAACCCATTTGGTTTATCATGTCGAGTTGGTATAAAGACCCATTTGCTCTAATTCACTTCGTCTACTTTGGCTAAATGTTATTTCGTCTAATGATCAATAATGGTGTACTGGATGATAACTTACATAGTTTTTCTCCATATCGTCAAGTATTATTGTTTTGGTCTATGTTCCAGTTCAAATGATAATAATAAACTACATTTCTACAAACGCGTGATACCCATCAGCACGGATGCTGCCCCTATGCGTTTTGTATATAAAATAGAGAGAGAAAGGAGCAAGAGAAGTGAACAGAAGAGGATCAGGAGAAAACACGTAAATCAATTCCATTTTGGAAATTCTATGTCACTGACACTCCCCATTTCGTTTTTACCGCCTATGGTCTATTACCAGTTCGTCAAATTCTCAGTTAGTCGTTATTTCCTGTTTGGTCGATGGACAGTTCGTCTAATCTGTTGTAACTCCATGGTCTATACTGTTCTGCATGGCTACTACCAATTTGGTCTAACGTCATTATGTCTAACACTGCATTCATTAATCGGTCAATTTCCGTTTCGACTAATTACTGTTATAACTTTCATCTCTTTTTTTTCTTATATCGCTTCGTGTAACATTATATCGTCTACTTACAATTTAGTCTAAGTCTCAATAATTGGTCTAATTATTACTATTATTGCCTACTAAAACTACCCTCGTTTTGTCTGCAGGCTGCACGTAGGCCTTCTAAAGGTACATTTAAAATATGTGCGAGCGTATGTTGTGTGATAATTTTCTCAGGAAAAAAAAATGGTTATTCTGAGTCTGTTTTTACGATGATCTATTGAACCTGACGACACTGTCGCAAATCAGGCATTGGTCTTGAGTGGTTGATATCGGCTGACTAAATGAAACTTTGCGTTGTTGGTGCTTAGACTTGTCTATGTGGATATTAGGCAAGATGGATGGAACCCAAATGTGTAGTAGACGAAATGGTATAGAGGCGAAACAGGTGATTAGACTATCTGGTAGACTAACTGGTTAGAATAGACTAATTGGACATCAAACGAAATGGGTATAGCTCAACTGGTCATTGGACGAAATGGTAATTATATAGGCCAAGATTCCATTAGAATACCAAATTGTCCGGGTGGTTGTAGAAGAAACAAGACAAAACTATGTGGGATGAGACCAAAAGGTTATTACACAAATTGACAATTTACCAATAAAAATGTGACATGGATTAGAAATTGTCAAATGATGTGACTCACAGCTGCCTACTGCTATCTGGAAATTATTTGCAGATGGGTGAAATATTTCCGAAATATAGTTACTCCTTAGTCGATTTGCAGACATGATCTCCAGTCAGATTGAACAGGAAATACAGTCTCTTCGATGAGAAATAATCGTGCAATCATATATGGTTAGTAAGGAGGAAATGCGCTTCCGGAGTGGTAGGGTCCTACTGAATCATCTGGACTTATCCTGGGAATGGAAATGTTCAGTGGATTTCTGGTCAGGAGCATGCTAGATATTTTACCATCTGAGAAACCTGAGTAAGGTTGCTGTGTCCGTATATGAAAGAAAGAAAAAAACTTCCTGTCCTAAGCTTCCTGTATGTAATGGAGGTGACGCACCAAAGATATAAGAATCATATAGGGCCTATTCAGTAATGAGGCGGGGATGCGACTCAATACTGAGATATTACTGAAAGTTGAAAAAAACAAACAAACAGGAGATTCTGTTGAGGCAACTGAATGGGACATGGAAAATTGGAGAGTAATTTAATCTTAAATAGCATAGTGAGATCATTTGATCGTTTGAAATTTTAGAAACATCTGATTTTGAATCTGAGTTATGAAACAAAGGGATATGTGACGTAAAGTCATAGACGTAAAATCTGAAAATTATGTCATCCTTTTGCTGAAAACGTGAAATTATTTCAACGATTCCTTTGGAACGTTTATTTCGGCTGTACATCCGGAAGCTAACATGTGAAATGTTATAATGAGCATTTCAATCATGTAAAAATTATCACGTTGATGACATGTTGACAATCCCGTTTAAATGATCTTATCACTAAGTCTTTCTGATAAATACAGTACAAAATGGTGAGCATCATAGATAAAACAATAATAGTGTTTCTTCCATTCTCTACATTGGCATCACACGCAATTACGCAAAGATAAATTTCTGTTAATTCTTGACCAGTGTTGTGTGCAGTAGTGAAACTGTTTGCCATACAGTGCTTTCGAAAACAAGTGAACACGATGACAAACAAACATACATATTGGTTTGCCTTTTTCGTACAATTCATGATAGAAAATACATAATGGTAGAAATAACTAATTGGTTCCATGATTCAGTTCGCCCCGCTTACGAGGTGATTAAGCCTACTATTGACTGATAAGCAGATGTTACTAGTACCCAGTATCTATTGTCCATTCACCGATGCCCATTGTATAGACATGTGCGTATGATTTGATTTGATTTTCAAAGCAAAGTTCTGAGATAGATTCCTACCATGGTGATAAAAAAAGGAAAAGAGACGATTATACTTCCAAGATAACGATTCACAGGAGTTGTTATATGCATTCATATTGAAAGTTATGAGCAAAAAAACGAGTATGTATTACATCAATATTTTTCAGCAATGGATTATGTAGTTTGGAAGGCCTTGCACCACCCCTAGCATTCTATATGTGTTTCGAATAGAGGCTTCGTCATATCTTTCAATATTCGTCATATTTTTCAATATTTCAGCAGTTTATGAAAAACAGAAGCAGTCGAATTATAGGACTTTGAGCGCCAAAGCGGGACATTTGATTCTGAACGCAATACTGCATTAACTTTTACCTCAATGTATCATCATCAGCATCATCACCTTTTTTAAAGAACAAATTACGGAAATTCAAGCAATTGGGTAACTTGCAAACCATGTGGAAACCAAGTTAGCGATGTAGGGTCAACTAATATTCATTTTGCGAGGGTAATTTGTTTTGCCAATCACTGTAACAGATTGTTTACTTTTTGTTTCTAATTTTAATTTATTTGAACGTAAAACGAGCCCTTTTAGTTTGACCATTGTAAGTTAAAATAATGACTAAAAACAGATGCGGATGATATGGGAGCGAAATGTTCAAACTGAAAACTGGATGTCAAGATTCGGAAGACGTTCCAACAACAGCCGGGTCTTCACGGTGTTGGTCATCTTTCCCCGCCACGTCCTCCTGAGGGCTCACTCTATTTTCACGCTGACACGTTGTGAGCAACTTTAGTAACTTCCGCCAAATTTTCCGTCGGTATTTTCGCCTGAATAGTCCGTACAGAAGTGGATTGATGGTTGTAGTGCTTACATACAGCATAGATGAGATGTAGTCTGCAATGGGTGAGTACCAGACTCCGAAATGGTTGCACAACACACGCACCTGAAAAGGAGAAGGAGAAAAGAACAAATTAAAAATTGTAGATACTTTGCACATAACAGAATAGAGTACAGAGCAATCTCCGGTGTCATTGTTCCCGATAAAGTCGAGGATAACCCGCACATCATAGGTTCATGTCAAGAAATTATTTGTCTAATTGTAGAGAGGGGAGAGAGGAATAAAAAATTATGACCATGGCAGCATTGAATTATGAAACAATAAATGGAAACTATGGAGTGTGGTGTCCCAGGTGTAATGCGAGTCATTCTATATAAAGGTTAAAACGAAGCTAGGAGTACTTTATCGTACATAAATCGGCTTACTATATCATCCTCCTTTGCACTGCCTTAATCCTTTACTTGTAAATAAGTGAGGATTATGTGTAAGTGACTTTGTTTTGACTCTTGACGGTCTTCATTTTGGCATTAAATTACATTTAGAGTGACGCCATATATATGCTGTGCTCCTCTGTGTGTGTGTGTGTGTGTGTGTGTGTGTGTGTGTGTTATTTTTTCCGTCCCCCATCTGTCATGCCTGTCCTGTCAAGTCTGTCCTGTTTTGAGTTACTTTATATTTCACCTTCGTACTAATAAGAAAATAAAAGCTTTTTGCGTCGATTACATGAGTTGTCCACTTATGCAAGTTCATGTTACTGGCCCTCATTTTCCCCTAGATCTGAATAGAATATTCAACAAGTTGGTTTTAAGCTTTGATGTACATGTTTCCAATTCGATTATCATTTTTTATTTTCACTTTTCAGTCAACTAATGTGTACTCAAGATCATCTGTAATTCTCTTGTGATTTGTGGAATGAAAAGAAAATAAAGTAAATTGAATTAAACTGAATTGAACACAACGTCTCATCAGAGGACTGTGGTGTATGAAACCAGTTGTATACATATTTTTTTAATTAATATTAAAAGCGTAATTAAACACACTATTCTACACAATGACATCATGTCTAGAAGCAAACATAAAGCGGGAGGACTGAGAGACTCCTTTAGATTATGCAAATTATTGTAGATGGAAGTTTGAATCATTGTTAGATATCACTCAATAGAGATTACAGTCAAGAATGATGGACTGATGGATATTATGGAGAATGGGCAGACTGAGGAAGCAAAAACAAATGAGGTCCTTTGTGTCAGATTCTATGTTTCTAAAGTATTTTGAAGCGTTTATGTATGCACAGTTGTATAACTTATCCAAACTTATTGAAGAAATGGGCTTTTAACCAAACTAGGCGTGCACTCTAAAGTGATATACTCGACGCATCGCTTTTTCAAAACCGTATAGTAATTTAGCTCTCAGCGGGGTCATCCCACGAGACCGACATTGAAAATAGGTCCATGAGTCATACGGCCCATGACTTATACAGCTCACGAGTCACAAAGCCCATGAGTTTGTGGGTGTTTTTTTTTTTATCCAAGTGATGGTTTATTTGGTGCGCAACACATAACATTCTTAAATTAATTACAGCTGAGAGATACATGGCAACGAATAAATTTTATTCGGCTTCTTTATTCTACATTCACATTTTTCTTTTGATGTATGTGGTTTGTGTGTGGGGGTTTATAATGGAAAGGAATGTTAAAAGCAGACATAGCCGGGAAGTTGCTAACGACATGCCAAAATGTGGTAAGCTCATATACACAATCTAAATTATTGAAACCTTTGCCATATCGACAGAGAAAAAAAAAACAACTATGAAAATACCATGGCAAAACATTCAGTGAGAATAATTAAAGCTCAATTATACAACTGAGTGGTTTCCATTTCGGGTTATGTACATTAATTTTTCATTGTCTCTTTGCAATATAACGCGCGTCATTGTATGATTTTAATAGCATAGTCTTAAAAAAGGACAAGCAGGGAAGAGTACTGTTACATTTGCTTGCATATATATATATATATATATACCTCTTTTGACAATAAGTAGAATATGATTTACCAGTGATTTGTTTGTATCAATCTCTATAACTCCTGTTAGTACGGCCTTCACATTAAGGAATGACAAATCCACATTCGTAAGAAAAGCTGTTACTTCCCTCCAAAGTATTTGTGACACCTCGAAAGTGCCACGTAATGTATTCAACCATTTCGTTCTCAAAGCATCCAAATTAACATAAAAGATAATATACTAACTTCATTTTAAATAACTTATAATTTAATGAGCTGAAATTCTCTGCTTCTTGTATCTATTGACGCTCGCATTATGAGTTTACGTGCTTTACATATATCCTGCTGTGTCATATCGAAATTAAACTGCATTCTAAAAGTACTAATAGGCGTTTCATATTTAGATTCTACTAATATAACATTACAAAAATTCCTGCTCTTAAATCGGCTCTTTAAGCGGTACGGAAGGACAACAATGTATTTTACGACTTGCTGGAATTCTGCGCTAGCTGATGAAACCTGAATCACTGTGCTCTTTTTAACAGCCGACCGAATATTCGGTCCGGCCTATAATATGAACAGCGCCATCTAAAAATGCCAACTACAAGTATGTATCTGTATACAGGATGTTGAATTAATGACATAAAGGGAAAATGTAACCGTTGTAACATACTGCACTTTCGTCACACTATCGAGTGTGAAATTGTATATAATTGCATTTGTATAAGGCAGGGTTGCGCAGGTCGCTCATTCGTATATTTTGCAGCGACATATGAATATGATCTTATTCGAACTTCCTCTTTTTAATCTGATTCGTTGTTTATTGATAGGCATTACGGGTTTGCTTTTCGTTCTTCTTACAGAGTCGTTCATATCAAGCCTATTCCTGAACTCATGAATCATTATGTTTCATGTGCATTTTGCGCATTCCAACAGTTACAAAACTATGTTGCTCTGGTGACGAGGGATCTTGCAAGTGTATTTCAGATGGTTATTCGATTTGATTTGAGTTATTGGTTTCTGTATTATCATTGTACATGCACATTCATGTACATACATAAATATAAGTTGTTCACAGAATATTCTTTCTTCATTGCCTTTGCACAATGTTCAGCAAAACGTACAACAAACATATAGTACAGTGGGGCTACAGCATAAAGGCGGTGTCACACCTGTCCGGGCAAGCTACGCGGGCTTGTGGCGAGGAGGTAGTTTAAAGCACGTAGAAGATTTTCCGCGGGCGGACAAGAATGTTTGCAATTTTCGCACTTGTTTCTTACTTACTAGACGCGTGCTACTTAGCTTCTACTTGCGTGCGTTCCGTGTGACTCGCGTGAGAGCTTTGAAACCGATCCATTTTCTGTTACGAGCGACTTACGGGGATTGCGAAGTACCTGCTTTGGAGTTGCCTGTGAGGTGCTACCGGTAAGGGTTTCCTACTTGTGTTCTGCGCGTACCTCTACGGGCAACTCCCGTGACTCTTCCGGAACAAGTTTTGAGCATGCTCAAGGCCTTGCCATACCGTATCTGGGGAAGTTTTGCGGCTTGACTTGCGGGGAAACAAATTTGGTACCCGGAGCTCTCCGCAGTTGGCCCGAACTTGACAGTAACTAGCACTTATCTCGTCCTTAGTTGCCCGAAGGTGCGCACGCTAGTCCAATTTTCCCGAAGCAACGTTTTGAGCATGACCAAAACTATTTCCGGATGAGTCGCGAGGATTGCCCGAAGAGTTCCACGCAGAACACCCGTAGGAGGGCCGATGCCGCCGCAATTCACAGGCATTTGACCCACTTGAAGTAGGTAAGTTGCCCGCTGATCTATGCCTATGTGAAGGGAGTGCGTGCCATTTGTGGGCTCATTCTCTTCTTTGTCCTCTGTCCTCTGCGGCGTCGAGGACTACCTGGTCCCTTTCGGACTGGACTTCATCCGCCGAATGGACTTCAGCACCAATTTTATGCATTTGCTGTTAATCTTCCGGGCTTTGTGGCTGTCCATCCACTGGACGTTCTCTGCCCTTGTGCACTTTCCGTCTACGGGGCATCTTCACTTCTTGAAAGCTAGTTGACAAATGATTGTTTGCCCATCCACTCGAACCAGCCTATTGTTCAGGCTAGCACTCACCTCGCAGGCGACTAGTACGCAGATAACACGCAGTTGTGGCGCAGGTACTTCGCAGAGCCCGTATGTCGCCCGTAACTGACATAAAAGAAGCTATCACGAAGCTATCACGTGACACCCACGCGCCTAACATGCAGTTCAACGGAATACACGCAAGAAGGACTTAGGTATCACGCGTTTATCATGTAATACCCATGCCAAACTCGCCCTAAACCTTGTCCGGCCGCAGAAATTATTCTGCGTGCTGAAAAATCCCCATACGCAATAAGCCCGCTTAGCTGGTGTGACAGGGCCTTTTTTGGCAGCGGGTAAATAGAGCCAGCGTGCGCACCTCCGGGTAACTACTTTTGAGATACATGCTAGGTACTGTCATGTGCGGGTCATCTGCGGGGACCTCCGGATAGCAAAAATGTTCTTCGGAAGTCGCACGCAAGGTTGGTGTGACACGGCCTTTACCGAGGACAGGGCAGGGAAGTGTTACAGAGATGGAGTGTCAACTCTTCGTAATTCATGCAAACACATGTTTGGGTTCAAGGCGCTACAATGGGATGTCTAGCATTCAACTACGCTTTGAAGTCATGCTCGGCACCGCTCTAGTTGCAAGACGAAGTTCGGAGACGAAGAGCGCATTTCACCTTTCGTTGAATTACAAGCTTTATTTCAACCTAGAATTTTAAATGAAATGCTCGAATTGATTTAGAATAGTTCAGGAAAGAGTTCAATATAATAAACATGTATTTCTTGTTTCTTCGTAATGCACAAATCGAAATGAAATGAAATTAGGTCCTCTTAAAAACCTAATATTTTTTCTATAATGCGCACATTTCCGCATGTTAGTTTTCTATCTTTTAATCTGGTTATTTTTTGATCTTTCAAATAAAGTACTCCGCTAAAGCGTGTTCCAGCGTGCTTTTAAACTATTTTCTGTTAGAATCGTCAGTTTTATACTGCATTTTGATCCGCTGCTCCAATTCAAGGTACACAAATTCATTGTTGCCATCACATTGAAAGAGAGAGCGAATTCCAGTAGGGGCAAGTATTTCTAGATGTGAGAGCGCTAGTCCCGATTATTGACACTTTCTTTTGTCAAAGCACATGGGTAATACCTGTAGTTGAAAGCATAACTTCTCGGCGGTGCCGCGCATGACTTCAAAGGAGAGCGGTAGTTGTCTCTCCTTCTCTAGCACCTCCCTGGTGTGTCTGACAGATTTCAGAGCCATCACTGTTTTAGGATTATATAAATGAAACTTATCAGATTGTCTTGTGGGATAAGAATGTATGTCCTTGTTTAATTGAAATAGTGAGAAAAAAGATGGCAACTGACCATTATAAGCGAAACATAAAGAGTGAGTTTTGCAAAAAGATTCATGTCATTTACCTTAAGTGTTTTAATTATGCGAATAAAGGATCTGACTGGTCTCGATAACCTGAGTTGGTGCATATACGTATAGCTTTCTTTTGTAGAAGTAATATACTATCAATGTGGCTTTTTGAAGTTGCCCATACAATGTTGCAATATGAAATGTGCAATAATATTAACGAATTGTATAACATAAATAAAATATTCTGAGGGACATAAAACCTTAACTCAACATTACGAGACACTTTATTAGAGATATCATAGTGCACATGAACATTCCATCTCATATTTTCAATTATATATATTCCGAGGAATTTGATACTGTCTTTTTGTTCCAATAATACACCATCCACCATGATATTTAAATGTTGCATTTCATTCTTATGCTTCTTATTATGAAAACACATAAAATTTGTCTTTTTTAAATTGAGTGATAAACTCTTACTCTTAAACCAGGTAGATAATTTCGGTAATTCAGTACTGAGAGTTCTTAGGAGCGAATGAAAATCAGAATTGGAACAGAATACATTGGTGTCATCGGCAAACATAATATATTGCAGTGACTTAAGAGATGAATTTGAAATATCATTTACATACACTAGAAATATTAGCGGTCCTAATATGGATCCTTGTGGGACTCGACATTGTATAGGTAATACATCAGAGTTAACAGACTCATAGTTTCGTTATGTTCTTATGTACTTTATTTGTTTCTCGCTCTTTTTGCTCTCTTTTCCTTTACGTCCCTTTCCTTCCTTTCATAGTTTTCGTTCCTAGGTTGATTGTTTAAGAAGACCAACATTTTTATCTAGGGACCTATACATTACCAGCTCTGCTTTTTAGTAGGTCCCCCACATTTCGTGTTTGTAAAATTGCATTCTCTTGTATTCTTTGTCATTACGACGCCATGTCCAGTCTTATGTTCAATCGATTGTATGTTATTTGTGTTTGCGATGTGGAACAATAAGAATCAAATCAAATTAAATCAAATTGAATATAATCCAAATCGTATAAGAAAGTATCGTCTAACCTATTACAGCTGCTATTCAGTAGTCCCTGACACAGTTTTAAATCATAATCAAGCTTTCGACAAAATAATGCATGCAAAACAGGCAAAATGATACATTGATTGAGTATGTATACTGAAATAGTATCATCATTTCTTTACTGCCATTAGATATTGTGAAATCTTTTTTTCGTTCATACTGATTCGTCAAACCAATGCAGATTGAAGATATCACAGCAGTGTCTAATAAAATCACGAAATCCGTGTAATAGCATAGCCGCTCATTTAATTACTATTCAATCCGCATTTGCGCGTAGATCTTTTCATGTTTTATTTTCTTTCTAATATGTTGACTTTACATCTGATCTTTAAGCAACTATCATAGAACCTATTTTGACTGGACTAGCAGTGGATTAGACAGGTATATCAACTCTTTGATATGGAAACACTTTCCCCACGATTATTGGAAAATTTGCGTTCGGAAATAAGTCGCATGTTCTTCGTATATGTGACTGCCATAGTTAAGCAATGGTAAACACGACCTTCGCACATGTCGTGAGGACTACGCACCAACTGCGCAAGAATGGTTTTCGACTCCATTGTGGGAATATTATTCAGAGGAAAACCTTTCTACAGAAGCCGCTTACACGTGCAGCGACAAGACGAGTTGTTAAACTCACCAAGGCGCCTTGTTTTCGACCAAAAAGGGGACAAGGTGGCTTGTTTAGACGAGAAGACGAAAAGGCGACTTGTACAAAGTCGCCAAGGCGATTTGATTTAAATGACAAGGCGAGAAGGCGACTTGTGCAAAGCCACCGAGCACCTTGTTTAAGACAACAAGGCAAGAAGGCGACTCGTACACAGTCGCCAAAGCGCGTTGTTTAAGACAACAAGACGAGAAGGTGACTTTTACAAAGTCGTCAAGGCGCCTTACTTATACGAGAAGGCGACAAAGCGACTAGTGCAAAGTCGCCAAAGCGCGTTGTTTAAGACAGCACGAGAAGGCGACTTTGACAAAAGTCGCCAAAGCTCCGTGTATAAGATGAGGAGGTGAGAAGAAGACTTGTATAAAGTCGACAATATGCCTAACATCAAAGATGAGTTTTTCCACATGACTAGCGTGACAGGCTATACACTTTAAATGTGAAGTTAACACGGTCATGTCTGTAACTTTTTTGAAACACCTAAACGAAATTATATATTTTTGTACAGCATAACTCGTATTCAAGCTAAACAAGGCCAGACGCAGGATTTTTTTCCGGGGGGGGGGGGGGGGGGGGGGAGATGTGGGAGGAGCAAGATTTTCTAAAATAACGTTGAACACTGTGAGCAAGGGCGAGAAGTATCCAAGTGAACATTTTTACAATTTTCAGAGTTAAAAATGATCGATTTGGTGCACATTTTGAGCAAAGTTTTTGAAAAAAAATTCTAAATAGTTAAGAACAAAATGCATTGTTTTGAAAATTTCTGGGCGGGGGGCAATTAGGAAGCCTCAGTATGCTGCCTTTTCAATTAAATGAAATTGCCGAGCTTGACGCCCCAACCAATATAAATCTACGCTGATATTGAGACTTTGCTGTTTTAGACTTGCCCTAAAGTGCCTCTCGCCTTCTCTTCCTCTCGTCTTAATGAGGTGCCTTGGCGAGTTTCAACATCTCGCCTTTCCGCCTTCTCGTCTTTAACAAGGCGCCTTGGCGACTTTGTACAATTCGCCTTCACACCTTGTCGTCTTAAACAAGGCGCCTTTACGAGTTTGTACAAGTCGACTTCCAGCCGTTTCGTCTTAAGCAAGGCGCCTTGACGACTTTTTACAAGTCGCCTTCTCGCTTTCTTGTCTTAAACAATACGCCTTGGCGTGTTTGTTCAATTCGCCTTCACGCCTTTTCGTCTTAAACAAGTCGCCTTGGCGACTTTGTACAAATAGGCTTTTCGCTTTCTCGTTTTAAACAAGTTGCCTTCTCCCTTTCTCGCTTCAAACAAGGCGTCTTGGCGTGTTTGTAAAAGTGGCCTTCTCACCTTCTCATCTTAAGCAAGGCATCTTGGCGAGTTTGTACTAGTCGCCTCCTCGCCTTCTTATGATATTCATATAAACACTATATATAGTATATATATTTTTCTCTTGAAACAATGATACAGTTATAGTAATGTTCCCTATTCTGTAATTTACATCATTGTGTGTGCGTTTTATTTAGATACTGTGTATTATCTTGGGTTGACCTCTGATATTAGTAAGTGTGTGCGTGGTTGGAGATGGATATGTGTGTAAGTTTATGTGCACTTGGGTGAGTTAATGTGCGGTACACGCGCGCGTGTATTGTATAGTAATTTGAGTTTGTTTAAAGTTAACTAAAGAATTTGAGGTATTCATAAATATCATATGAGCTCCCTCGTGGAGACCTAATTAGCTCCTTTGTGGAGACAATATGAGCTCCCCCGTGGAGACTTAATGAGCTCCTTTGTGGAGACAATATGAGCTCCCTCGTGGAGACGATATGAGCTCCCTCGTGGAGACTTGGTACATACATATATATATATATATTCAATAATGTTTATAATTTTCTAACGTTTATAATGTCTGTTTTATGTTAAGTGCTGTCTGGGGCAAATTATTTGTATAGGGCCCCATTTTTTTTCTCTCTCTTCTTTCTTTCTATACAACAACAACAACTTTTCGTCTTAACGAAACCCAATGTGCCCCCCCACCAGATTTTCATTTGGCACTCCTTCGTCCTTTTTCCAATTTCAACCAAATTTGGTGACTTTTCCTAAAATTTAATTGCAAACATTTTTATATATAATTTAGCTATATTTCATATTGCCTGTTTCCAGTGCAACCATAAACTGACAACCATGTCAATCAAATTTTTGGTATTTTTCTGTTCCAATTTCAATTAACAATATCATAGTGTGTGAAGTGGGCGTTTCTCGGCTAAAATTTGCTGAAGAAGCAAAATGTGAAGTAATAATGACCCTGAAATATTTTTCGTGTTTCCTTTGTTTTTATGTGACAAAGACATAAAACAATATATTTAACAGAGATAATTGAAAACGACAGTATTCTCCAAAGATTGCCCTTCTATTTTGTTTCATTTTGTTTCCTTCGCCCAAGTTATGCCTGTGATATTATTTGTTTATCACATTATAAATCTCCAAACTTAGAATTCCAATGTAACTATGGGGGATGCAACTATGACCTACGTTTTCTACAAATCAAAATCCTAGCATACATCTTAACATCAAACAATTATCAACAACTATATGATAAAAAAGATTAAAGACTAGCAAAGAGAAAAAATTTTAAAAATCGTAGAATCTAAAATATGCTAAAATTACATTTGATTATGTGTTGGACAAACTGCAAAAAACAAACAAACAAACAAACAAAACAAAACAAAACAAAAATCAAATGCTTCATTAGTGTGATACAATGCATTGGATCTTTCCATTTTCATCCTTCGCAAATCGTTCGCGTGCTCCGTGAAATCACACCCTAAGGTCTGATTTTATGATATTCAAATGTATTCTGCGATTTTTTGTATATCAAACATTTCCTTCTCTTTGCTAGTCTTTCTTTTTTTTTCTATATATTTGTTAATTGTTTGATGTTTAGATGTATGCTACAATTTTGATTTGTAGAAAACGTAGATCATACATCCCCCAAACATGCGCTAAACGTTCGTGAGAATGTCTCAAAAGGTACGCGAACAGTTTGCAATTACGTCGTAAAAGGATCGCAAAAACTTCGCAGATTTCGCGAGATAATACGCGAGACATTCTCCAAAGTTTCGGGGTCTGGTTTCACGAAAAATTTGCGAACATTGCGCGTGTCTTGCGAAGGTCTTGCGGATATTACGAGGCTTTAAAGACACTTTCTCGAGAACAAATCACAAGTTAGAAACGACCAATTAGTGTGCGGAAAAGGTTCGCAAACATTTTTTGACGTTCTCGCCGAAGTAAAAACGATAATTCGCGAACAACTGACGACGCTTCCGAACCCTCACCTTCGTTTGGCGATCTTTTGCAGACTAAAGTGCAAATGCTGGATTTTGCCATTCGCGTCTTACGCAAATCGTTCGCGTGCTCCGTGAAATTACACCTCAAGATAATCCACAAGTTTAAAGTCTCAATGTTAGTTGAGCTGCAGCACATTCTCGGGCATTCGTTGTGTCGTGCCATATGCACCAATATAAAATGATGAAGCAGATGATGATAATGATCCACAGCGTTTGTATGGCGCCATATATCTGTTATAGAAACATTCAAAGGCGCAGACTCCTCCAAGACAGCAATTGAATGTCCGGTGAAAAATGTGAGTTTTGAGTGAGGCTTTGAAGTGATCCAGTTTGTCAATTTCACGGAGGAAAGCTGGGAGGGAGTTCCATAGATCTTAATCAAAATATTGATTGTTAGGGCATGAGTATAATTATTAATGCTCACTGATGCGTATTAGTTTGTATAATTCATCGCCTCCAGAGCGTCGCATTTTCACAAATGCACTTTCACATGGGCACTATTTCTACTAATATATCAGAGTTACTGTCGCGCATGATATATGACGTGAAGTCATAATACTCAGGTGGTTCTATGAGATTTCACTTAGCCACGTCTCGCAGTAAATTTGGCAGCCGCATGACAATACTCGTTGAATACTGTAGAAGTACGTAACTTTGATGTAATCATGCTTCGATTGTTTCATTATCTGCATTTTGTCACCAGCATGGGTAGTAGTAGGTCTGTAACGTGTATAGCTGTGCACCAAAAAACAGCAACAACAACAACAAACAAACTAAAATAGATAGAATGTGCCGATCCCACACCCTCCCCCTTGTTTGGAACCTCCTATATCTGTGAGTGCAATAATAGCGGCTGTTCGAGGAGCTACGAGGGGTGATTCAACGAGAAGCCATCTGCTTGCCCGAGTATCATGGGTGAAATTTGGAGATTAATGTATAAGCGTTCATTCAGTTATTAACCTTGGTCCGAATACCTTCATTTTTGTTTACCTTTACTTTTATTAACATTTTTGTAGTTTTCTTTTTTCGCGCGGTGAACTATATGAGGCGACGTCTTCATGATTAATGACGATCACAGCTGCTCTACTATTATAGGTTCGATCGGTTAGCCGCCTCCATTATGAGCCATCATACTCCCGCGACTCTGCCTTCAATCGCTGTGTATAAAAATGAATAAAGAAATAGATAAACGTGTCTCGCCACAGGGACAAATTTTGGCTTTTTTATATCATCTTTTTACTATCTCAGCATTCGGTTGATTTGACCTTCATCATGACAGATCTACAGTAACATGTAAAGATGATAATTACTACCACATCTGCTAGTGTTTGGGTCATTATATACATGTAAATGTACAAACATGCATGTACTCTAAATCCACATATATAGCACTGATAATGAGAATCACTCCCCCTGTCTGTCTGTCTGTCTGTCTGTCTGTCTGTCTCTCCCGCTCTCCCTCCCTTTCTCTCCCTCCCTCTTCCTCTCTCTCATTCTCTTTTTCTCCCATCTTTTCAGCAATTTCTATGATGACGAATTGTCATGCGAGTGTTTCATCGATTTATCACGCTTTCGTAATTCACGGTCATGTTTTACATTTAAATCGTATTTCAGTTGACCTACACTGTTTTCTTCTAGGATTTCTGTCTACGTACACAGATTTCTATTAATCACAATGTCAGATTTACCTTAATTACCTCCTATGCCTGACGAGAATGCCCTCAAGAGTATTACGGTATGACGCTTCGTGGAGCATTTGCTATTGCATCCTAAAGAGTCTTAATGAAACTTTGCATTTCCAAAAAAATTGTATAATATTTGCCTGTAGGATTAACCCATAACTTATGAATATATGAGTTAAACTGAGCTGTTCTCAAGCTTAACATTAAAACAGGATGCGTAGACCTAATCTAAACTTGAGGTCACGATTATATTGCATAAGTTTTACAAGATAGGCTCCTTGATTACTTTCCCAACGTCCAGCGCTTGTCCATCCTATATTGTTCGCTCGATAGCAGGTACAGAGTTCGCCTTCTCATCATGGCTTCTCTGCCGTCCTCCCTCATCAAGGAGAAGGTTGGGAAACAGCTCATTAGCATTACTGACGACCATCGGCTGTTAGTTCATTTCGTTCGTTTGTGTCGCCATGTTTGTACAGTCCTAGAAAAACTGCACTCAATTGAACCAGAGAAGTAGGCGCTATGTGGCGCTTTTAAAATATTCGGCTACTGTGTCCTGGTTTTTTTTTTTTCAATTGAAGGTGCCTTGGTTCGAAATCATTAAAAAACAACAACACTTACAGATGATATGCTGCTACTAGTATTATTCTCCATAATTGTATCGGTGACATATACTGCGATGAGTCTTGCTTCTGTCTTCGAATGCATGTAGTAACGTTTGCTATCATTCTACTGCTGTATGGGTTAATGTCAATTATGAAATTTTATCAATACATATGTATATTGAGCAACCGGTTCTATTGCTACCGCTTATTTTGGTATTGGTACTGCACTGCTACTGATGGTGCTCCTACTTCTACAACTTATACCGCTACTTTCTCTACAACTGCTATTATATCTGCCACACTCATTTCACTTAATCTAATATATGCACTACATGTACATACGGTACATGATAGGTGCAAGAAGTGATAGTCCTATAATAGCAACTAACCCGACCTTCTTAATGTCAATATTTCACTTACGATTAAACTTATTTTGTATATCTTCTGTTTATTAGCAATCTTGTCACAGATCATGAATTTTTTGTACATTTTCTTTTTTTGAGAGAATAGTCAATTTATTGTTATACAATGTACAATACAATACAGTGACACTAGTTATTACGTATTTTGGATCACGGAGACATGCAACTATGTACGTCTTCTATATCTGATTCCAAGGGCCACATCCATCCACATCGAATCTGAAGGCATTTTTATACACTTCTGAAGAAGGGTCGTGTCATTTTCATAATCCCAACGCAGTTGATGGCTTCAGACCTTGAACACGATATAATGAGCGCTTGCATGCCGTCGAGTTACTACTCAAGAAGCAAACAGAACATGACATTAAAGGTCACTCAAATGACTCTAGCTGAGTAGGTCTTTACAATTCACTTATAAGGGATTCACTCGCGACAACTCAACGCGGCTCGGAGTAACTAGTAGACTTGCTAAGGGGGTAAACGCTACATTTTTTAGTACAAATGTCCTAATTGGCACAGATGTTCCCTAGGGCAATTGAAAATTTTTCATCTAAAGATACAATCTGTATTTATGCAAATAAGCCTTAATTTGCATAATTTATGCAGAAATACATACAAAATTATTTGAAAAAATATGTGCATCCAGCAGAAATACCTAATTTGTTAGAAGTATTCTATAGAGTAAGTGGACACAATTCCTGCAAAAATTTATTTCATACCTATGTAAATGAACATAAAATTTGCATAATTACGCAAGTTATTGTGCAAACCTATGCATTTTTGAGAGAATTTCTAAACTATTAAGCACTGGATCTTGTAGTACAAAGTTTAAACCTGGGATGGATGTTCCTTGGGTCAAAAGTAAATGATTCATTTGAAGAAGCAAACTGTCCTATGCAAACAACCTGTTATTTGCATAATATGCATATCAATACCTACACATCTATAGATAATCAGAACCAACAAAATTCCTTAATGTGACATGTCTTAAATCGCTTTGAACTTAATATCCAAAAAGCTAATAGAATAAGACAATATTCTCACAACAACACTTTTCAGTTGCATAAATTGTTTCCATATTAGTTTGATTAACTTAGGCATTTTATGCATAAATTAGGCCTATGTAAATAAGTACACCAGACGTGAAATTTCGAAACATATTGATCTCTGAAATTATTTTTGCTATCAATTTTCCCTTATTGCATACATGCTTTGCAGGGTGGAAAAAACAGCAATCGATAGTGACACTCTTTAAATATGATTATGCAAATCTAAGAGTAGGGCCTACATATGAACACATGCAAATCGGAACAATATTGCTTACAAAAGGACTGTTTTTTCCCTTGCAAACAGTGCACAACTGACGTCATGGTTAGAAAATCATTACAAAAAACACTATCACAGTGAAAGTGTGAATTCTGATTTTCATTGTATTTTGTAAGCAATCAAGCGAATAAGAGGCTTTTTACATCAAACTGATTATAAACTTGAGCAAATTATATGGATGCAAGGGTATCTGCACACATTAAGAATTTACAAGCTTGAGTTAGAAACAAAGTCTGTTCTGGAAAAAAAAATGTTAACTCAGTATACTATGAGCTAATATGGCATGGAAACTATATGCTAGAAAATATGTACACAATAACATTTTGATAAGGCAATAAGATGCAAAAATTGTCATGTGAACAATATAGGAGATGTTCTACTGAAAGAAATAATATGTCCATAGCCATAAAAGAGTATATTCGATGGCTCTTACAATTACTAGGATGTGATTTGGCAACAGATCGTCACAGGCTTCTGTTTACGAGGATCGTTAATGTCATATTCTCCCTGGTTGTGATTGTTTCCCCTTGGGATGATGTAACTCCCTGGCGGTCCAAAGAATGTTATATTCCATCACATATCAGCTAATACCTGTCATGACCTACATGATCTTGAAGCTTTTTCCAAAAAAAATAATTATGCTAACTGGTTTAGTGTAAAGATGTCAGAGGTTATAATAAAAGAAATACACAGGTTAAAATGTAAAAGGTAAGAATGTCAGAGGTTATACATGTGTGAATTAAAATTAACTTCCATGCGACCCATACATTAAATGTAATGATGGTGATGACTATACCATGTCACCGAATTCCATGTCCTTTCCTACTTATCAAGAGGAAACAAAAACACTTGAGAGGGGAGGGCTTAACATTTTTTCGATAATCAACAAAGGTATCACTGTCAGGTAGAACATGCACAAATATGTACTTACTAAGTTTCATGATACCTTCATTCACATTCAAGATATGAAAGAAAAACAGAAATATAGCACTTTCATTAGAGCTTTGACATTTTGGCATTAAATTTCCCAGAGAATATCCATTAGGTAATACACGTACATTGTATATATATATATATATATATATATATATATATATATATATTATATACATATCATAACCAATATAATCATGATGTATAGATATGACCTTATTGCAACCAATCTACCCTCATTCCACACCTCACTCGAAAGACTGAAATCTTACTACGGAAATATATGCCATATCCTATAAAAATTCGGAATAAAAACGGAGTCACGTCTATCTTATGACCTTTTCACAATCATCTGGAGATGCCAACAGCGATGGCTTGTTCCGCGTTTCTTTGGATATGACTGAAATATTCTCTTTCAAAAACTTATTTGAAATAAACAAAGGAATGGTCTTTGAAAACGGAGTAAAGAAATTTCAATAACCCAAAATGCTGCAAAACAGAACACTGAGAGAGCGATAGAGTAATCATTTGGCAATCAGCCTGTCGGGGTATTCGTTGATAAGCAGCTGGCAGAAAAGAAAAATCGTTTCAAGATATTCAGCACTTATTACGGATACAAGCAAAATACTACCATGCCGATACTGCTTCTCTCCTAAAACGCAAGGAATGATTCAAAAGAGTGGTGGAGAAGTGTACTCTGGCGTTGCTATGAGTAATTTGTAATTAGTGTGTGGATGACTATTCGTCGGTAGTACATAAACGTATGTCAAACCTAGTCACAGTGGAGACTCACGGTAGGAATTTTCATCAAATTTACGTCAGCTTTTCTATGAATTCCAACAATGGCCATGGGTCTTCATGGCAGGATATTCTATCAAATGTTTTTGTCGTTTTTGTGTGTTTTTTGTTTTGTTTTGTTTTTAAGTGTCATCTACGTCCGCTGTGGATGACGGCCGGATCTAATGTACGTAATTCGTTGTGAGATGTTTTAAAAGGTGATTTTTCTGAAAATAAACATTCTCTAGCACAACAATTACAAAACAACGAAGAGCAAATAATTAGGTAAGACTTGAATAAGACTTATTCAAGAATAAACAAAAACATTATATCAATAGAAGTGTACGAACGAATCATGCTTGCATGCATGCCGCTCTCTGCTGAAATGCTGATCTAACGTCCGCTCTACGGGACCTGTCTTCACAATTTAGATTTTTGGATTGCAGTCTGTCCTTTTTCCGGTCAGCTTAATTTAGCTTTGTTCACCTAGAGCACGCACAGAACACGGAATCAATCATGTGTTGTTGTAGTTTTTGTTTGTTTGTTTGCCCACTTACATCAGGGTAACTTACATCAGATACTGTCCGTGACTTAACAATTATTGAATTACAAGAAGGCCGTCCAAAGTGATACGGCTGATTGTTATGACAATGATAAGGATAACAAGAAGTGCGACTCTGAAAATCGTGCTACTATTATCACTGCAGCTTCTGCCAGTATTAGGGACATTATCATCGTTAGTGCAAAATTCCTCTGAATTCTCATAACGACACAGAGGGAAAAGTCAGCTATGTTTTTTTATTAGTTAAAACAGTTTAATCTAAGAAGTGTCAAAGGAGGGGAAGTGACTCTTCACCAAGCTCTGGCGTTGCCCATTGCCACTAGCAACACTGAACATTTTACAGAGTTTCATCCATTGATGTAAAATGACGCTAAAAGAGCAGGTGAGAAATTGTTTATGGAAACTGTAACCTGTTTGACTAGCTTTGTTTATGATATTTCCTTTCTGCTGTCCAACATCCAAAGTCATGTTTGGTATCATGAATGTTAAATCATTCTGTTCCTAGCAATTTTGTTATCTGTTCTCCATAAATGTATGTTAAACCATAGAAAGAAATCATATTGTGTTTGCCATATATAAGGTTCTGAGAAGTATTTGTGTTTCGAAAAGTTTGTTTCATCCTACCTCGTATGGTATGACAGTGACAAAGAAGACCAGCGTGATGCCAAACATGAGGCGGGAGAACTCTGCGGAAACACCTCGGATCATATCAACTTGTTTCATGTACTCGTCTCGGTTCCGAGGGCACACCATATCGATTCTTTGTCGCATCTGCCGCATGCATTGAGTCACGAACACGTTGCAGAACACGAGGACGGTAATATTAACCAGACTTTCCATCACTGTGATGTAATCGTAGGCCAAGTACACGCGAGAAGTCCAGTGCACCAAACTAGTGGTGCCGCTCTTGTTGAAGCACTGTACATGTACCGTTGTATTACACACCTCCTCTTTTGCGGTTAATTCTCCCACTAAGTGGAAAGTGGACATAGCGAAGGAATATATTCCAAGCAAGAAAATGATTAAAAACATGCGTTTTAATGTCACGCTATTGTCATAAAAGAAGGGTTTGAGTAGACTTAAATATCGCTCCACGCCCATGAGGATGACAACGCAACCAGAAAACCTGAGACATGTGGTGATCACGAAGGAGCCATAAAGGTAGCTTGCCCGGCCACCGATCCATGATCTTTGTAATACGGAGACAAGCCACATGTTTTCGCCAAACAGCAACCAAGTCAGGTCCGTCGCGCAGAGGACCAGGACCAGAACGTTTGGTATGTTGTAACTGCTCTGTACACTATGTTCTTGTTTCCGGCTGAACCAAAGCAACACCAGTGCTCCAGCGTTGGCAGTGACGCCAATAACAATGGTCAATGTAGTCCTTATAGAGTCCATAACAGGACGGCATACTTGCAGTTCTTCGGTGTATGCAGATGGACTGACGACAATGCCTGGCGAGTATGACGCCATTGAGAAGCAAGCCTCTCGAACTGTCATTTTGCCGTGACTCTCAGTTTTGGATCGCAGATAATATCATTCATGTTCAAGTGAATTATTCCAGCATTTCTCGGGATGCTTTTCTGGTGAGAGAAAACAGATATAAAACAGAAAGAATAACATCAACAGTACACGACGTTAAAGACTAAAGTGGAGGCGCCAAAGAGTGATATCATAGTCAAGGTGTTGACAGTGATTTTGTTTCAATCCCAAAACACAATATTGAAAGTGTGTTGGCTGAACAACTTTCCGTCATCCCTATACTGGAAGGGTATTCCAGGTCTCACCAGTTGTTTGTTTTTTCTCAATAATGGTGTGTAAATTTACATATGTCATATTAACATGTCAAATACTTGTAAGCCAGTTCCCAAGAGATAGTTCTGTTAGTAATAGACAGGTGTAAGTTATATACGCAAAACGTGACAGTGATTGCTGAAAAACAAATACAGACGATATGCTACATGAACTATTTTGCTGTGGAATATAGGATTAACTTAGAAAGAAATTTCCCCCTTTTGCTCTGATGTTACTATATTAGTAACATGCTTGAGAGATTTTGTGTGCCCTTTAAGCACTCAGACTGAGGAGAAGGACATTATAAGTACCCCTTATTCTTATTGTTATTACTATTATTGCTATTATAATTGTTGTTATTATCATCATCATTATTATTAGAAGTTGTTGTTGTTTGACTTTAGAAGCGACTGCATAAGCACATTGTCGTGTTCATATTTGCCAATTGTTATAATTACCAATGATATGTACGATTGTGTACAAAGATGTCACGGTATTTGCTTCGTTGTCAGAAGATTTCTCTATAAAGAAGTATTAGTAAAGTTTTGATTTTACATCATTGAGTTAACTAGTGATGCCGTGACGATTTACAATGTTTTAGAATATGCTAGGCTGCAGGAGAACTCTAGTTCCAGAATGATTTCTTATTCATATCCCATTTTATTGTTTGTATTGTGTGTTGGGGGGATAGAGGAGAGAGTGAGGGGGGGGGGGCATTTTGCCGAAGTAGTGCTGTTAAGTCACAGTGTGTCAGGTGTTAAATCGCAATTAGTCACCAGATAAGTAAAGCTGTTAATTGCTAGAAAGTTCTAGCAAACTAGATAGGTCTAGATGTTGATAGAGTCTTCTGGACACTGGAAGGCTAAGCTTTTGAGACAGTACTAAAGTTGATGATATCTGTACAATCATATCTTGAATTATCGGTGTTATAAACACAGTTAAGTTTCACCTCTCAGTTACTCCCAGTTTCTCCCTGATTTTACTTTACAGTACACCTTGCTGGCTTGATGTCCTCGCTCATCAAATACCGCTAGATAAATTGCTCCTCTTGCCCCAAAAAGAAAGACAAAATAAAAATAAAATCACGGTAATACGTTTGACGCTTTTGTACGATCTCACACAGACCTATTGCTTTTTCAAAGTATATATTTTGTTCAAATAAAAGATCTACACCATTTTCAACTAGGTGACTATATGTTTCATTAAAACAACCACACAGCACTTTCCTGCAGTCTAACTACTGTTCATTAGATATGTCCATTGATAAATATCCTACCAGGCAAGAATATAATTTACCCTGACACTTTTAGAGCAAGACACGTTTGTATGTCGGGCCAAGATTTTGAATGCTCCTCCTTTGCTGAACTCATGGACCTAATATAACATGGACTATTCACGGCAGTCTTTCTTTGATGTAATGATTGTCACCGACACATGATTATGTGCATCTTAATGAGTTCATTCGTGTGTCTTGACAATAACGAATGTGTAATCATGTATCGTCACTTACAAAAGAATAGTTTCCCTCATTTCAGTCTTGTTTCGTTGATGTGCCTTTTTCAGACGTAAATGTCTTTGAATAAATACAGATGATGAGGAGCGCCAAAACCTGAGATCATGACAAATTTTGTGTCAAAAGATGGGCAATTGCTGATTCGCATATTTTCGCACACGCATAAGACCTTGCCTAATGGCAAGATGTACCTGTTCTCTACCATTACCATCCCTTTTTGCTCTGGAATAAGCTGCGGAAAAGTGACATATTAAGATCACAAATGACAATCATTCTGCCAAATTGTTAGCTTTCTTTTAAAAACTGCCTGCTTCTCCAAGCGAAATTGTTTGAGGCATGGTTTCCTAACATACACCACAACTGCACATTCACTTTACTTGATTTTTGTGAGTTATTTTCTTCTGCGCATATAGTTTTAGATTTCTCGAATCTCTGTCCTGTTCTTCTCCCGGCTTGCTGGCGGTGACGATCATGGGATCAAAGCATTGAAGCATGCTAAAAATGTCTTTGTGGGGCTTTTGAGATGTACAGGTGCATAAATTACTTAACGATACGATGAATGTCCTTGTATATTAGGTCCATGCTGAACTTAAAAGTAAACTGAAGTGGGCATTACTGCAATCTTATAAATGGAACATTATGTGAGCAGTAATTCCCTGGATAAATATTTTGTTTCTGTTCCGACCATAAAGGCTTTATCTGTTTTGTGTATTCAAATGACTCTACTATCTGTTCTTCCTCTCTCTCTCCCTCATTCTTCAACTCCCGTCGTTGAATCGTTTGCGTTTGTTGTGGTATTGTTCGTACTTAGGTGTGCCTCCCCTCATTCACTTGTCCCATTGTATCCCGTTTGTTAGTCTCGTCTCTGCTGGATTTATGCACATTATTTACTCTTATTAACCACCTAGATACTTTGGTATATTTATGGAAATATTTTCATTTAATTTTTCAATTGATTAAGTGATATTATGTACTCCATGTGGTGACCACGCATTTTTGTTTTCTTGTATGTCGCAACCGGCGGGAAGAACAATCTACAAGCTTCGCTTTTTAGTGGGTTTCCCATCTCCATCTCTCAAATTATTCATCCCACAAATGTCTCACTTCTTTAAATTCTCATCACAAATATAATGTGCCCTAATTTTTGATAGTCTATGTTGACATGTTTTTCCTTTCATTTGCATTGTACGCATGTGATATAGGTTATGTTTCAGATGAAAAAATAAAGAATGATTAAAAATATAGACTACGACATCACTTCATTGAAAAATCTATGCCTCCGCCACCGAAGAGCTAAGATGGAAACTGCACTGTGGACTTCAGTTTCAGATCAATGTGTTTTGCCTTTTCCATCGTTTGTCATACTTTGTCATATTTACTCCACTCAGGTAATTTGGAGCAGTAATTTTGATATCATTATAGTACTGCCCTAATATCAATCCGCAATAAAAGCAAACACCCGACGACAAAATATCTACACACGAATAAAAACGATGGCAGTTTGGGATCGCAATGATCAAACGCTTAGTGGCCGCGACGAAATGAACGACCTTTGAACGCGTCTGATCATTACGACTAAAAAGGACGAATTTCAGAAATTTTTCTAACCAGCATCTCATCGTATCATCTATCATGGACCCCGGAGTGTTTTTGTTGTTGTTGTTGTTGTTATTGCTGCTGCTGCTGTTAAAACAAAACCATTTTATGATATATTATATTAAGTATATCGTACATTTATTTTGTATGGTTGCTGTGCTTCAGAAATGTTGTGTTCTGATGTTGTAAAACATCCCTCTCTTGAGAGTCTTTCCCAAAAAACTTTCAAGTTCAAGTTGGTTTATTTCATCTCCAACAAGTTGAGGATACAAAGAAAACGTTTGAGTATAAAAAAAACAGCACAACAATGTAATAAACATAATAACATGTAATAAAGAAACAGAGAATTGTTAACATAGACACAAATAAATGTTATTGTGTATATCTTTAGCGTAAACCTCGAAACAAAGTTGTTGGAAATGGAGGGAACTGCTAAAATGCAGAGCGTGTAGTACCCAATCCCTCTTTAAAAAAGGAAAGAAATCAAATTGCAAAGCTACAAAATAAACTAAAAAAAATAAACTTCAAAAGACTTCCATTATAGACTTATGGGATTACCAACAGATAACTCCTTAAACTTATCTGTAAAAAAATGAAGCCGAACTTGATCTGTTGCTAAGGAAAAGACTCTTCCTGTAAATTACGTACATTTTTTTTTTAAATCTTGACTTCACTCAAGTTCAAGAAAAGATATTGCTTTTAATGCTGTATAGTAGTAGGTCTCTTTGCAAGGACAGATTCTGAGGGGTTGATGAATAGCTCATACAAGCAGGTATTCTGACTGCACTGCCTTATTTAATTCACCTGCAATAATTGTAAGTGGGGGAACCAAATTCCAGCAACCGTATGTCCTTTCTCTTGCTGCTGTGTGTCGAAACCTGTCAAAACTGAACAAGTGGGCAGGTTTCGTGGCGCCGGTCTGTTCAGTAACATCCAAGACTGGTCCCTCCCCTTGTGGTCGCGGCCGCTGTTATTTGTTGCTCTTAATGGATTGGTTCACAGCCTGTAGCTGGAAAAATAATTATTAAGAGCACAAGTTACAAGAAAAGTTGACATCAATTAACCTATACAACTGTATGCGGTCACCGAAGTATAATAGGATCGAGTTCAATTCATCTCTTTTATACTCCTCAGTGTGAATATTATGTATGTAATTTTCCAAGCGGGGTGACTGGCTTGAAATTGACTGAAATCAGATTATAGTACAAAAAACATTTACAGAAGTCAGTAAAGAGCCAACGCAAAATAACTTGCACGATTTTACAAGGGAAGTGTAATATATATATATGTATATATATATATGGATACGACGAATCAAGAAATAAACTAGTAATGCATTATTTTGCCAATAAAGAATGAGTTGTTGAGTTATTGTACTCAAATTTATTGGTAAAATAATGCAATACTTATTTCTTGATTCCTCGTTATATTGGAGCCAATACGTGAATTCGCAACACGTATATATATATATGATATATATATATGATATATATATATATATATATATATATATATATATATATAATGTACCTGCAGGACTGTATGCGCTCTAGTTTCTTATTTTTTATTACTTGTCCTACTTGCCCGTAAGTGGGCAAGTTTATCTGTATGTAGAAGAAATTGTTTTATTCAATCTTAAAAGTGATCTGTTGCCTGAAATTTGAGTTCTATATATAAGTTAGACATCGAATTCTCCTATGACAACAATGGCAGGTGTTCTCACGCATCAACTGATGGGATTACCAAAACGTGTAAAGAGCAATGCATCGGCGTCAATCGATCACATTTTCACAACCGATCCTGACATGTATGTTAATGGCGAATGAAACCCAATGTAAATTGAGGGAATGCAACAAAATTAGTAGGACACCATAATCGGACAATCAGTTGAAAAGTTATGACTCTTCAAAGTTTTGGTGCAGCCATTGCTGGACGAGAACTCTTCAACACGTCATGTATGGACAACGGTAAAAAGAAAATGTAGAGAAAAGCCAGTTCATTTTTTTTTGGGGGGGGGGGGGTTAGCTTTAAGAAACAACACCTGACTTGCAAGTCCAGTTTTGTAGAAACCCATGTGATTGACAGTTATGTTGCAAGAATTCCGCTTCCTCAAGCCGGTAATCAAGATCAAGTGAAGAACTATCGAGCAATCTCTTTATTGTAACTATCACAGATTTTTGAAAAGGCCGTACGTGAGCAGTATTTGAATGAATATTTTGGCAACAAATGACACGTACTCTGTTATAGTCTGGTAGGAACGTGGGTCCCCGTGCACCCTCCGAACACGTTCTCTGATATTCAAGTGATTCATGTTGTATTCTTTTTGTTCACACAACGGTGTGTTCCACGAGACGATACGCAATATCCATGAGCTGCTGTCTAATCAAGAGGAGACAGGCACCAGGGTTGTGCTCTACATCAAATAGTGTACATCGCTAAGATTGGGTACAAGGCAGCTGTGGTGAGGACGCCAGACACATACATTTTCTTGATTTTCTTGCACCAAGTTTACTCCATCTTTCTTGATAAACAGACTTACTCACTATCTTTCTTGATAAACAGACTGTTAAGCATTGCCAGATTGGGAATGTCAGTGACCTGGCGTACAGAATCAAAGGGAGCTGACTACTGTACCACAATACTTGGACTGTATGTGTTCACCGGGAAAGATGTAACAAGTGCCTTCAAGGGTATAGGCAAAATTGGACCCCTAAAGAGGCTACAAAGCCACCCCATATACCACACAACATTAAGGTGAGAGTAGTCTGACATCATAGTTTCAGCAGTATCTTACTGAAATCTAGTAAATTGCTCAATATCACGTTATACTGGTAATTCAAGTTCAAGTTCAAGTTCAACTTTATTTCCATTTCCATTGAATAAACAAAGAAAAATAATATACAATACATTAACAGAGATACATTAACAGAACATAAATTTGTGACAATTTCAAAGAAAACGTACATGTGATCACGAGTAACAACAGGAATTCCTTTTCTAAGGTATAAACAAATACATAATACAAAGACTAGAATGGAAATGGAGGGTCCCACTAAAAAGCAAAGCTTGTAGGGTATGGGACCCTCGGAAAATACATGCACAAAATCAAAGAAACCACTTAACTTAGGAAGGAAAAAAGAAAAAAAAAGGGGAGAAGGGGGGAAATGAGACTATGGTACAACACGCGCACTGGCCTTCATGACGTAAGTGCAATGACAAAACGCTCCCTGGATTGATATTGCGAAGGATTCGGTGTATATACCGGTATGAATGCAGAAGAACGGCAGAAGAACGGCTATAAAAAGATGACATGATTGAGACAGTAAAACCGAACCTAATTCGGTTGTATATCATAAGATTTCAATAGAAATAATTTTAATCTGTTCTTAAACGTATTCAAAGTTTGTGCTGATACTATGTCGTTGGGAAGTGAGTTCCAATACTTTGGCCCCTTGTAGATGAAGGTGTGCTGAGCCAGCAAAGTCCTAAAAACTGGCAAATGGAATTCATTGGATCGCCTTGTTGGATAATTGTTGACGGATTTATTTTTTGAAAACATTGTTTCAAATATATCTGGAAGATTATTTTTATTATAATTATACATAAATTGACCTAAATTAAACAAATACACATCTTTAATTTTGAATATTTTATTTTCAAAAAATAACGGATCAGTATGAGACAAAAATGCAGTGTGACATATAATACGCAGTGACTTCTTTTGTAGCAGAAGTAATCTATCCAAGAGTGTTTGAATATGTATTTCCCCATACAAGAATACCGTAATTTAAATAAGGCAATATGAGGGATGAATATAATGTAAGCAGGGTAGTAATAAACACTGCTGAAGTGTTAAAACATTACTTTTATAATATGCCAATGTGGGTTTTTTCTCAGAAAATTTGGTGATGATTGGTTTATGGAGCCAGGCCCAGGAGAAGTCTATTAATCGTCCGCAGCATCATGCTGAGGCAGGTGGTGGGAGAGGGTGAGCAACTGACGACCAAATCCAAGGTGGACTCGTCCATGCTCCCACCATGCAGAGACAACCTTATCCCACACATTCGATGTGTGAACCAACGCCTTGCCATCTTCAAGCGAGCTCATCAGCCAATCTTCTGGTGCCTTGACCCCTTTGATCCTGGACAAGGGTGGCAGAAGACAGAGGACGGTATTATGGAGCCTGTGTGGCCCTATATTTCCCACTTCCCTCATTGACTTGCTTCAGAAAACTACTAAGATGAAGGAGGATGAAGAGGATGAGCCAGACATTGATTACGATGATCGTTTTGATAATCTTAGAAGTTGCAGAAGTGTGAAATGAAAAGCTGACCATATTGCTTACCGCTTCTGTGGTTTGCATAGTTGCACAGGATGATAATTCAGAATACTTTTGACAAAGTGAAGTCATATTCAGGTGCGAGTTTCTTCACTTTGTCTCCCTATACAAATTAAATCTGTTAAGGTCGCAACTGCTGATCTGTAAATTAACAAACATGTCGGAAAAAGGAACCAGTGGGACTCGAACCTGTCATCTACTGCTTTCCGGGCAGCGTCACTACCACCAAACTGTCCCTGTCATATTGTGTTACTTTTTTCTCTCAATATACGTTAATTCCATACTTCAGGGAAAACATATACTCACCTCACAAAATATAACTAACCTCTTTATCTTATGATCATAGCTCAAAATATTGTGTCTTGTATCAGAAAACTTTTAACAGAATGTATAAGAAAATTCAATTGCAAAACAATTTGAACTTTCCGTTGTTGAAATTGAATACAGAATGTAAGCACAACAGCGATTCATATGCAAGTACCCCAAAATCAAAGTTGCAGCAATCCACACTGATTATAGAAGTCTCTATTCAAAGAGTGGATTTCTGGCTGTCAAGTTCAATTCATCTCTTTGTTTTCGGACAATAAGGTTTAAACAAATACATTTGCATTGATCACTTTTAACCTAATCTTGAATAAGATTTAATGAAAACATTTTGGCAACTGAATTTTTGAAATCGACAGAACATTTTGACACAGTGACTGTTTTCATGAAAATACCCCAACTCAAAATCTTTTTAAGTACAAAATGAAACAAAATGAAATCCACACAGAGTGTTAATTTTCATTTCAAGTTTTATTTTTTGTCCATTTTCCGTTGGTTTTTTTTTTTAGCAAATGTGTTTCGTACATCAAGATTAAGAGTTTTACGAGTAGATGTGCAGGTGTTAATAAATTGCTTTGACAAAAGACAACCCTCTTGCTTAGTATTCATCATTCCTAAAATACAACATTTCTAGACAGCAGGAATTCGCTGTCTCCTTCAATATTTTGGCAGCAATCTTTTACGGTGCAAAGAATATAGGTCACGCGAAAAAAATTAGTACATTCTAGATATTGTACTTAATTATTTAACTGCAAAATACAACTAAACAAAGCAGAAACACATTAGCCCATTACATTGTATGAAAGATTTAACATTCATGTGCAAAATCTGGCAAGCAATATTATGCACAAAATGGACGCAAGATGGTCATATGTCAACATCTTTATGAGATATACTCCTCTTTCAGTCCGAAGTGTTAACAACAAAGAGATTTGAAGAAAAACTTAAAGTAGTTGTTCTGTAAAGAATACCACCAAGGTTTCATACAAGATGTCAACATTTCCTCTGAAATACAGCTTAGAGTTATCAAAATCAAGAACCTCTTTGGTCTATTTATATACAAACTCAATGGAACGGCTTGGTGCATGGAACATCAAAGCCAGTGAAACGGTAAGCACCCAATTGTCATGATATAAAACCTACGCATAAATTTGCACAAATTGCGAAGAGATTCCACTCCTTCTCTAACACCTTAGCCTGCAATGCTGATTGGGGCCAGGGATGGTCTTGAATCTTGTGTTTGCATATTTAAAGAAGCTGTAACAGTGCATACCGGACTGTTGTGGCTGGTAGGCCCTATGCTTTAATCACCGTCTGGCGCTACGTCGGGCAAACACCTTAATCATGTGGTTGCATCTTTTATTGTTACAACAACGTCAGATACCTCGCGACCGGAGCTAACCCGTCGTCAAATAGCGGTATTTCAGCTTTTCATTCAACTTCACTTCACGATTTGACATCAAAGAGAACGTATCGTCGTTGCAGCCGCGCTTCGGATATTTCTTCAGCTAGTACTAATATTCTTGTGAGTTGTGCTCCACAACTGAACTACTAAGCTCTCACTTAGCCGAGTTGTAGTCACGAGTATTGGTGAGTGTATTACTATTGTCAACTTGCGAGAAACTTTTGAAACCCTGGCAAAGTGTCAGTGTTCATTATGTGATTTGCGAGTGTATACATCATTATGTATTTAAACGAGTGAAGAAGAGCGGAACTCAAGTGATACAACACGTGATATGACTAAAAAAGAAAGAAAAAAGAGCAAGCTATGCGTTAGACAGAGCGTTATGCGGGTGAAGTCGAGTTGGATGGTTCGTCTGTTTCACCCGTGCATCGGCATTGTTGGAATTTCAGATTTGGTACACTCCGGGCGACAAACGGAGAACACAAGTGCCACTCGGTCAACCACATAGGTACACCGTACCTCCGTGGGTCTACACCGCTTGGGCTTGCCTCAACAACTGTTTTTGTAGTCTGGTTTCCAGTCCCTTTGCCACCTTACTGTACTCCTTTTACAAAATACGCCTTCCGCGGCGACGAAGTTGCTGCCTTTGCCGAAGGACCATCCAGCTGAACCTGCTACTTCTTTTGTCGTTAAAGGGCGTTAATATTCTGGGGAAAGAAATTACGTACGAACAGACGGTCTGGAACCCAAACTACTGTTTTGGTGATACTGGTCTTCGTTCGGACTCCCATCAATGCCATTCGCAGTTCGCCACTGCCTCGTCAAAGCCAATCCTTGCGGTCACACCGTCAGTCGGTGAGTGGATACTGTTTACCACTGGGAGTAGTGTTTTTAAAAAGTGTTCCGAGTTATCACATTTGATGCATATGTGTAGGTCAGTTGTATCACAAAACATGTACCATATAAGAATGTTGCAATAAAGCCTAAAATATGAGGAGATATCGCTATTTTTCTCAATAAACCATAACTGTAGACAGTTTGTTCTAAATATATATATATATATATATATATATATATATATATATATGTATAATCATTGTTCGCATTTTGTATCATAGCAATACTTAACTTTGATTATGCTTATTAACATTTCTACATTGGTTCAATATTAGAATAGTAGAAACATCAGTGAAAGTTCGAGGAAAATTGGACAATCCGTTCAAAGGTCACGAATGTTTGAGCTTTTGCTGAGGAGACCATGGGATCAGAAGACTACTCCAGATCATGACATCACATATGCACTTGATTATAAAGAAAATGTAAGGAAAATATAACATACTTTCACTGTTCTAGCATAATGAAAGAGCACTAGACTTACTTCTTTCAGAAAGCAGGGGGAATATTTCCCTTGGCATACAAAATAATGTCAGCAACAAGGCATGGGAATGTGTACATTTCATGTGAAATGATATTTTGTGGAATTTTCTTTGTTTTCTTTAAATCGTAGAGCATGTATGTGATGCCATGATCTATAGTAGTATTCTGATCCAGCGGCCTCGTCACCAAAATTTCAAAAATTGATAACTTTTGAACGGATTGTCCGATTTCCCTCAAACTTTCACTGATGTGTTCTATGAATATTGCTGCATTCAATCAATCCAATGGATTTCATTCTCCGTTAAAGGGTATTTCCTTCTGATATCATGTTACTTTGCTTGATAACAGAAAAATCAGAAAAGTAGATCAGTGAAAATTTGGGGAAGAAATCAGACACACACACACACTCACACACACACACACACACACACATATAGATATATATATATATATATACATATATATATATATATATATATAGCAAGACAAATTGGCAACTGTGATAGTTCCGATGTCGGGCAGTTCTCCATTCTGTTCGTACGAAAAAAGTCACTTTCATCGGTTTATATCTTGACAACACTCGGCAACAATGGATTATGTCGCTAGTTTTCAGTGCCTAGGAATTACCATCGACACAAATCTTTACATTCAATGAACACTGTGAATGAAACGCCAAACAGTATACTTTAATGAAGCAATGACACTATAAAGAAAATCACCATTCCTTCAGCAGTTTATGTCCTTGTTAGACTTCAACAAAGTGTTGGTATCATGTTTCGAGTCGTGTTTTGACCGTTTCAATACAGCCACTCCCATTCGACAAGCTCATGCAGTACTGTATTGACAAAAATGAATGATAGTGATGAAACAAATAACCCTTCAACCCTGTAAATAAGCACCGATTGTTCAGTGTTTTAGTGGTAGCCTTGATAAAGAAAAAAAAATCATGGGCATGCATACTCGGGATGACTCGAACCAACAATCTCCTGATTCGTAGACAGGCGTTGTATCCTCTGGACTACCAAGCTTTAGCCCGACAGCCATTTATGGTTCGTAGCCCCTTATAGCAGCGGGTACGCAGCGCGTAATTTGAAAATGCTGTAAAATTGTTAAAAGCTATGAAAACGAGAGAACCCCTAGCCTCGCTTCGCTTCCCAAACTGATCCAGCATGAGCCCATATTTTAAACAATTCTATTCGAAATATTTTGTATCACGGAAATTGCATGTCAGGCATATCCATGCACGAACCCATTTGCAAAGTACGCTACATTATACGCATACGTTAATTTTGTTGTGCTTATAATTAATCAGACGAGATGAAGTTCATGGCATGATGATACAAGGCTATCACTGTGCAACCTTACTCTAAACCATATTCTGCAACAAACTTTTTTTTTTCTCCTGGAGGCGCACACAGTCAGTTATTAATTAATGTATCACTGTATCACATGTATTTTTCCTTCTTCTTTTGTTATTCTTATGCTGATTTTGCTAATGTTATTGTGTTTTCTAGTCTTTTTGTATGGATAGCACCAGTGCGCTTAGAAACACTAGTATGAAGCACCATATAAATGCAATTATTATTTTCATTAACAAATACAAAACAAATACATATTTTATAGGTCTCTGTTGGAATGTATACCCATTTTTCCTCAAATGGAATATACATATCATTAGGGCATATACACATGTATAACTTACCCTACAACAGATATCAAAACATCCTCTCTTTTCTTTTTGTGTATCACATAAAAATGTCTTATGATATGGACTATTCCAACAGCACTAGCCCTGTGTTTGCATGGTAATGACATTCAAGATAACGCAAGCTTAAGTATGCATTCAGGTTCAATTAACACTTCCAACAATTCTTGCGGCCAACACGGTCTATCCCGTGGACTCATACAAACCCTATATTTTGCCAACTAGATTACATTCTAATTCAGACATGATCACGAGTGTGATAAATCCAATAAATGAGACCTGCAAGAGAGCGAAAAGACGTGTAAAGAAACAGAGAGAGAGGGAGAGAGGGGGTGGGGATAAAGTAGCTACCTATAGATGAGTATCCTGCATGCATGACCTTTCGTTCGATTATGTATGTTTCTGTTTTCATTAGCAGTACGTCTTTGAAAGGAATCTGGACAAAGTACGTTATCGACTGCAATTTTTGTACTCACACAAACACCCACCCCAAAAAAAAATTAAAAAAAAGACCGAGGACATACATTCTGATTTCTTCAATTCATACCCAGAACAGAATAGAATGGATGGAAATGTTTCTCTTGAAAGGCATGGTAAGAATCATTTTCGGCTACTTCGTGTATTGTTGTCAATATTGTCTTTCATTCCGAGGACTTGTCATAAATGGTTACTATTTCTGAGAGAATGAAGACGCCGCGCAAGTAGTCCCCTGCCCCCCCCCCCCCCTCCATGAAAAAAAAAAATATATGACTTATGTATGCATATATAATTGTAATGAAATTCGGTGGAACCGATTCGATTTTACTGTTCGATTAGTATTTGTTATGATCGATAGTGTCTATAACATAGTAAGGGGCACAATATCGAAACGTTGGACAAACGTTTCAAGGTGGTAGTGCCTCATTATGAGTTTAAACATTTATTATTAGATATATGGTTACTTGTTTGTCATGGGCAAGTTTGGATTATTTCAATACCAACTCCGGTTTAGACCGATGATACATGCCGAATTATAGTAACCATGTACAAAAGATACTGCTAAAGTGGATAATCGTTGTACGAATTTGTTAACCACGCCAACATTGTAAATAATTTGAATCACTATTGCGGGTACTTTTCGCCCAGCTTACGGCCGTGCGGAATTACCTCCTCATTCCGCAATAGGAGGAGAGGCATATAAAGTGGCCGTTATGTAGCATAGTCCGCATCAAGTAGCCCGTACATGATAAATTCAAATGTGTTGTTCATGTTCACTTCTATGTGTATTAAACTGTACATATGTTCCTGAACTAATGACTCCACTGTGTCTTCTTGAGAGTTCTATCACCAAGCAGCGGTATGCAGAGTGGTGGTACATGTTCCTGAGTTGGAGCACCGTTCCTGAGAAGACCAGCTAGCAAGTCGTTGGATTTCGGGTATAATGGTAATGTGACTTGTCGCATAGTCCGTGCCCAATCCAAGTTCCAGTCTTCGCCGTTGGATTTCGGGGATATTGGTGAGACCAGGCGTCCACTAGGGCGCGGACAAGACGCGGACAAGCCCCGGAATGCAAATTTGGTATTCCGCACTCCTTCGGGAACCTGTCTGCACGTTCCTGAACGTTTCCGCTCACTGTCCTAATCATGTCCGGGCGTTTCCGCACCTTCGGGAGAGAGAAAAATTTCCGCGTCCAAATTTTGATCGAGACCAAAATTTGGACGCGGAAATGAACTTCCTGACACCTTCGGCGACTTGTCCTGACGATGTCCTGAGGATGTCCCGCTTGTCCGGAACCCTTCCGCTCCTTCCGCATACGCTCCGGAAAGAATCCCGCGGTGTGGGGAAGCTTCCCGAATGAAAGCGGAAGACACCAGGAATGTTTTAGGACAGCGCGGAGCCGATGCGGATCTATATATGCAAGTGTCCGGAACCGACGCGGAAATTTTGTGATCCAGACACGAAAATGTCGACACTTTCCGCGAGCGTCATGCTAATGAAACGCAAAATGAGTAAGAAGGGAGGCGAGGCCCCCATGCAAATATCCCCATCAAAGGCACACCTTTCGTCTAGTGATGAAGAACAGGTAAATCTAAGGAATTTCCGGTCCCAGAAGGCAAAGAAGAAGATAGTAGAGACTGTGCCAAAAGCAACCAGAAAGAAGTGAAATCAGAACCCTAACTTCCTAGTAAGTTTGTTTTGATTTGATCTTTTCAGAAATTATTTTTCATCTGAGTGACTTTCCTGGTTCACCTCCCTGCTATTACTTACTATAGTACATTTTCCTTTATGTTGTTTTCGTACTTTATTTGCAAACAAACTAGGTTGTCCTATGTGACAGCCCAGCTGAAAAATCACAAAAGTAGGTGGAATTTTTGGCTAAATGTTAATGTATTATATAAACATGAACAAGTTGTTATTCATACGTAAATGCTTTCTAATGATACAACATATTAGAACAAAAGACAAATTCATCACACTAAAAAGCATGAATTCAATTGCAAAGATATACCTGTGGTCTCATTACAATGTAATATCTTTGAAGCCCAAAATAACAATGAAAGCTAAAGATGATGGAGGAAAATGAAGAATTTTCTGTCACTTCAAAATTCAAGTGAAATGAGAGAAAAAGCAATTAATCATGAACTCGAAAAAGTGTTAAATTTCTGTCTTTCTTTTGTTTTGGTTTTTGCTGAGTGTATATATTTAAGTACACATTAAGCATCACAAATCGTTTCAGAAATATTCTTTACCTGAATGATTTTCGTAGTTGTTATTACCTTATATTTTCTTCTCTTTTTGTTTTAATTACAAATAAATTCGATTGTCCAATTTGACAGCCCAGCTGAACCCCCCCCCAAAAAAAAAAAACCAAAAAAAAAACAAGTAAATTAAAGTAGGTTAAAAATATTTCACCACTTTTACACTTCATTGACAATAGGCTAGTAAGCTCTAAGCATGAAAAAAAAAAATTCTCGGACTTGAAAATGTTCAAAAGTGATCAAAATAAGAGAGGGTTAGAGATGCACAAGGGTAAAAATCAGAAAAAGAAAAACAAATTTAATGATTAGGATCATTTTGGCATGCTCTACAGAAGTATCAGACAAAAATGTATATACTTCACGATGGATAAAGCACAGGTCTAAAAAAAAGGAATAAAGAATATATATATATATATATATATAATCAATATTATATATATATATATATATATATATATATAGATATATATATTCGATAAGTAACAAAACTGCAACAAAGTTCATGCTGTATTCACCAACGGTTTATTTCTTGTGAAGAAATAAATCGTTGGTGAATACAGCATGAACTTTGTTGCAGTTTTGTTACTTATCTTTTTATCTTGCCCACACGTGGACTACCTTATCAACATGATTATAATAATATACATATATATATATATATATATATATATGTATATACATTTACATTTTTATGTATACTATAAAATATATTTATAATATATATGGTACAAAAAGTTTGCGAATATCATCCATGTGACTGTAGGCAGAGAAAAAATTGTTCTCCCAGATGAGACAAATAATAAAAAAAAAAATGAGTCGTCAGTCGACATGCAGACAATCCTATTCTTTGACTTTTGGTGGTCACATTTATCAAATAATATTGACCAATCATATTAACATAATATCAGCCGCTACTGCGGAAGCACAACAAGGAGCATCAATGACGGCTAGCAGTCAAATGAGGAAAAGTCAAAGTCAAAGTCAGCGCCAAATTTATACCTTTCCATTTTCCTGGTATTGTCCGCAGTTTGTCCGCATGCCTAACTTGTGTTGTCCGGAAGGCATCCTGATTGTCCGCGTTCATTCCTAGTGTAATCCTAGATGTTTCCGCGCAGCCCGGCTACGATTAGCATATTCCGAGGTATTTCGCGCTCTTCCGGAGTGATTCCTAGGAATGTCCGCAGTCAGTCCGCGGACAGTCCGCGGACAGTCCGCGGACAGTCCTAGGAATGTCCTCGGACAAGCCGATTCACAAAGTTATTCCGCGTCTGTCGCGGACAGGATGCCGAAATAACAAATTTGCTTCCGCAACCCTTCCGGGGCTTGTCCGCGCCCAAGTGGACGTCCGCCCTAATGTGACTTGTCGCATAGTCCGTGCCCAATCCAAGTTCCAGTCGTCGCCTTTGGATTTCGGGAGAAGTGGTAATGTGACTTGTCGCATATGCACTGTGCCCAATCCAAGTTGCAGTCGTCGCCTGAGGAAGTTGGTAACGGTGCGATATAGCACTTTACCCCGTGCCATCAACGATACCTGTGCTACCATATGGTTGTTAAAGGTGTTCCACGTTAGCGTGTGACTGAGTTGGTAACAAAACTTGGTAGCAGAACTTGGTAGCAAGAGTTGGTAGCAGAACTTGGCAGTAAGAGTTGGTAGCAGAACTTGGTAGCAGCACTTGGTAGCAAGAGTTGGTAGCAGAACTTGGTAGCAAAAGTTGGTAACAAACTAGACGTACCAATTTAACACCATCTATAACTGACGGTTGGAAGTGACATTATCTAAGTGATGTGTGCCGCTTGTGTTGGTGAGCTGCTTCTGACACAACATATTACATGGTAGACACAGACTGGTAGTTTTAATGATTTAAAGGGATCGTTGTAAACTGCAACAAAACGAACCCCGCCTACTCGGCCATCCTGACACGGCTCGCGGAGACATTTGTACAAACAGTCAAACACACTCTCTTAATTCACGACGAGAAGGCGAGTTCGTCACAATATATATATATATATTTATGTATACATTTATATAAACATATTGAGACTTCACGTATTGGCTCCACGAAGAAATGAAGAAGCAAACTGGTAATGCATTTTTTTGTTGGTCAAAACATTAGCTCGACTCAAATTTTCAGTGTCCTAATACGCCTTCTTCAGGAGTGTTAGATATATATATATATATATATATATATATATATATATATATATATAGGAACGCATCGTTCGCTTATTTCCAGATACTCAAAATATCTATCTACATACTCACGATATCTGTCTTATTCTGATGAAGGGACCACAGGCATACAATGGGGAGGTGATAGCTCTATACAGCATGTCTTTAAGAACGCACAAGGTAATTCGGTCTATATGTCGTTTTACACCCACAGCCTATGCCTCAAAATTGATAGTGCGCGGCCGTCGTTGCTGAAATCTTGAGTTTGAAACCCTATTATGGCTTACGCATGCTTTTACAAGATTTTGCAGCTGCGATGTCTCTATCCACCAAGATGTTAAAACAGGTGCCTGGCAATGCTGGTGTAATGATAATGATACAGTCTTCTGAAGAGCAGTAGGCCTACCAATAGGGATGCTATCCTGCATGCATAGACACAAAGAATTGTAGTTATATTGTCATCATTACTATAGTTTATGCGGCGAAGCACATCTATTTCTCCCCCCCCCCCTCTCTCTCTCTCTCTCTCTCTCTTGTCTCCAGCAGTTGTAAAGTCCAAGGGAGTGTTCACTTATGCGACCAAGCACAAGAATCCTGAAATCTAGCAATTCTTTTAACGTCGCCGTTTCTAAATTTTGGAATTATGAGAAGTGTGTATTCCCCCATTTTGGTGTTCGCTATATCATCGGTTTCTACTCTTACAATGTTCTGCAGACTGAAGCAGCTTTGAGTATACACAACTGACACTGCCAGCCAATAGAATATAATCACCCGGTGCTCGCGCTCTATCATTGTTTCGTAACTGTGTAATCCTGTTTTAATAATTCAATTCAATTCAATTCAATTCAATGTTTTATTTCATTTTTCGACAAGAACATATAAACATCACTTCTTCTTTTTTTTGTTAACAGAAATCAGGTGCGTAAAACTATGTACACGTGTAGGATGAAAAGAATATACAATAATTGTAGCACCTTGCAATAATTACATATTATCATAAAACTCAAGTGATTTGAAGTAAGTAAACATTGTGGATAATTCGAAAAATGGAGGGACCCACTAAAAAGACAAGTCTTGTAGAATGTGCTAATGGGCCCCTCAGACGATAAAACATCAATTAGATGTAAAGAGAAGGTCTGGAAGCCCACTAAGAAACAGATCAACATAACAGACACATGTACACACATAAACAACATGAAACGGGACTGAATAGGAGTAGCAGTACACAACAGTAGGAGTAGCAGTACACAATAATGTGCCACTTGAGTACGAATTGATACTTTCAAGTCGATTACGGTATGCTCTTTAATCCTAGAATTGTTGAATTCACATTGTTCAGTCAAGTATAGGTGGTTATGTTATTTTTCTGACGTGTGCAATTTAAAACGATGATAATACAGTCCGACCTCTCCAATTCGGACATGTCGGGACCGGCGCTCATCAGGATAAAGAATTTGGCCGGATATGGGGGACTCGATGGTAGCTATACATGTAACCTACACTGCAAAAAGTCCGGTGTTAAATAGTGAACACCGAGCTGGTGTTGAATTTTCGGTGCTCATTTATGGTGTTAAATTAACACCTCCTGGTGTTATTTCCAAATTTTAAACTGTTTTTTGAAGAGTTTCTTAGTAACTGCACTTCTTGTTGATTTTTAATTTAAACAAGACAATCAAGAATTTTACATTAGAATACTAGATTTTTGAAAAAAATGTGAAAATAAATTTACACCACAGTAACACCAGCTGGTGTGGTCTCTTATTGAAGCTGGACGGGTGTTAAACCGTTGGTATTAACACCAACAAATATCAAATCAACACCATGTGGTGTCATTTTTTAATTAACACCAGTACAGTGTCAAAATAACACCAGGTACAGTGTCAAATTAACACCACGAAGTGTCAGGTGAACACTTTTCAACACCATCACAGTGCATTTTCAACACCTGTGGGTGTGGTCCTTTATTGAAGTTTGACTGGTGTTAGATTTAACATCCGTGGTGTTAAATCTAACACCGATGTTTTTACAGTGTACTGCAGGCCCGGATTGCAGGTAGCGTACATTGCGGTGATTTGCGGGTAGTGAATGTCTGAATGAATGCTATTCAGATGAAAATTAGATGTGAATATTTGTTGATTACGCTGGAAATAAAAATATTTAAGTCATATGAGTTTGTGTAGGAATTTCGTTTGAGTTTGAAATCCCTCTTTTCCTCGTAATTATTAGATGGGGGAGGGGGAGGGGGAGGGGGGATCACGCCGAGATCGCATCCAGATAATAGAGATATCCGAATAAAGGGAGGTCGGATAGGAGAGGTCGGATTGTAGTTTATTTTAGTACGAGGAAGACACCTGAGGCAAATAGCTCAGTATGCACGCAAACGAAGTTTCTAATGAAAAGACAATAAACATTACCGCCTATAATTCAATCCACTGCAGATAAACAGTCCAACAATTTGACAGTGAAACAATGTAATTTTGTTGTATTTGCCATCGTCCAATAAGATTAAACGTGCACATGTGATAGTTTTTGTTGACTTTTTTATGGGAAGATATAACATAATTATCATAATTAATAATGTCTGAAAGAATAGAAAGCCTCTCTCTGCCGGAGCGGGTAATTTGAAACGCAACGTGCGAAGCAAAAAATACAATGAAATAGAATTTTCCCTAAAAATAAAACCACCAAGTTTCAGTTCCACGATCAAAGACTATTACACCTTGTGATGTTTAAATTTTGTGGAATTCTCTTTATATTTTCTTCATATCATTCTACGCATGTGACATCGCAATGTGTTGTAGTCTTCACATCTAGCGATCGCGGAACTGAAACTTCAAAAATTCATAACTTTTGAACGGCTTCTCCGACTTAACTCAAACTTTCACATACAATTGTATTTGTTCTACTAATATTACTGCATTCTCTCAAAAACTCTCATAGATGTATAATACTTTCTTATATTGCACTTTATTCTAACTTTATCACTTTTAAGTGGTTGGATACTAGTATCCAATATATAGTGGATCTAGTAAATAATAACGCAAAAATGTAATTTGGTCATTGTCTGTAATTTGAAGGCCCTATTTCGTTTGACTATTGAGAATTTGAGATTGTGTACCCCAAGTTGCTACTGTGAGTTTTTTGCTATTCTGCAGACTCTTCCTTGACGATGCTAGGCTCAAGATGATCTTCCACTTAGAAAAAAAAAAGTATTTTAATTCTTATTTTGAATACGCGTGTTTTTGTTTTATTTGTATGTGTTGCGTGTAGTGGATGGGTGCATGCGTGCATGTGTGGGCGACGTGTACATAATTATACTTTGAGAAGCCATATGATATTGTGACATCGACTGCATGCGTTAAGAAAGACAGCCATTGTATAAAAGAGTATAATACTAATTCCAGATTCTGTAATATGTGCCTTGTATTCTGCACACCTATCGAGTTTTGCTGCAAAAGAGAAAGGAACGCAACGCTTTAGAACATACATGCAATCAGCGGAAGCCCTCTTTTACTCAAGGGCTGCACGTCAGATTTCTCAGATGGTAAGGAAAATGACGTCTTAGAAAATGCAGCAAATGATATATCTTGAATTTGAGTCACAATATTTGAATAAATAATGAACATAAATGACACATTTATTTTTACATAGATGTTACTTAGAACTTATCTCCAAACAAACACTTCATATCTTTGCACAATGCGCCTCTGCATTTTCTTTTTGTCTCCATTTTTTTTTCTCTCTCTCTTTATCTCCACCCAGTGAGTGGTGACTTGAGTATATCCACTTAATTTGTTGCATTGCTGAGGTCATTATCCTCATCAAGCATTGCTTATGATGGTGGTCTCCTGTGTTACAGGAGTCTGTGTTACTACAAACTTGTTTTGTTTATGCATTGAATATAATTTCTCCTGTTTATTTAATGGAAATGAAAATAAAGTTGAACTTGAACTTGAACTTGTTTCCGTTTCATTTAGAGTTAGTTTGTCTTTTGAACGGGAGGACACGTGATTCTTTAGTATGCGTATAAATAAGATAACACCTGCTCGTCTTCATTTTGCATCATCATGGAAAATTTTCGTATACTTGAATAGTAATAACGTACCTGCTTCAACTGTCAGATTCAAATAATATTGTACTCAATCAGTTTGTTCAACTGACTTTGTATTACATTTATGCGCGAAAATCAAATGCAGAAATAAAATCCACCAATCAATGAACATGGCCAGGGCACTCGAAATGTAGTCTGTCTCGATTTTCGGATCATGACACCCAAACATTAATATCAAATAGTTTTAGATTGGCAGAGAAGGGCTCCTCTCTAACTTCCGTAGATTGGAAATCAATCTATAAGATTGCGGTTAGGGACAAATCCCAAATTAGACTGAAAAAATATATTGACTTCTAAATCTATAGATTGAGATTTTCAATCTAATTAGGGGTTTGTCCCTCATCTCAACATCAGGAATTCAGAGAGTAGTAGCAATGACATGACTGGCGTTGCACTATATAGTAAAATTGAAATACCCGAGGTCAAATTTGTACTTCCAAGTCGATTTGTCTCATTCCAAACAGAATCACCTTAATACAACATTGTCATGTCACAACTACAAAACGTTAAGGCTTCACCACATCTCTACTTATCAAATTAAGCTCCAAATTGCTTATACATATATGTATAAGCAATCACACACGCACATACCGATTTATATATGCTTATATATATATATATATATATATATATATGTATATATAAATAGTGTACACACACACACACACACACACATATATATATATATATATATATATATATATATATATATATATATACATACTGTATTGTGTGTGTGTGTGCGTGCGTGCATATCATATATGTATTTATACATATGTGTACATACATACATACACATACACGTATGACACATAGCAGAGAGTTGTTATGTTGTCATGATTCATGTAGATTTTGTTTACAAAGACTTATATTATATACACTGACGATGGCCCGAGGTGGGCGGAAAATTTTGTTAATAAAAACCTTGTTGGAACTACAAATGGTGTACTCGAGACTCCTTCTTCTACTTATAATGATACATATGCATATATTTCGTGATGTATATTTGTACTTTCTAGTACATAAAATAATAATCTTATTTTCGGAAAGATCAAAATTTTCGACTAATAGACGTGCTTTCTTTTCTGCTTCCTCTTCTTTGTTCGCTGCGCTTTTCTTTTTTCACGTTTGCATATATTCTCCATCATTGCCTTGTACTTTTCATCAGTTTCAGGGCATGAACCAATGATATTTCAAGATATCAACCTGGACATTCATTGAACCACTTAAGTGCAAGGTCTAGAAATATTAATTCCAAAGAAAAAATAAACATTGCAAACTAGTCCTGGATAAGCATGGGCACCACATAGGTGACACAGAATTGTTAAAAAATTGGCGATCCCGGATAACGGGTGCCTTGAAGTAACAAAACAAATACAAAGATAAGAGTAAAAATCGGCATATTGATATCACACAATAATGTAACACAACGAGAACATTAACGATTAAATTTGATTAAAAGATTGAACTTATAATAGGAAGTTGAAATAGTGTAAGACACTTGCCTCAAGTCAACTTTACTTGTCTCACATTCACAGCTCTGTTATTCACTGGCGAAGTTCCGAAGACTCCGGGGCATCACCAAGTGACATAGTTTCAGTATTTCGAAGAAATACCTGTATGCCAAGCCTAAAGATGATATTCCCGATGCAAAAAGGAAGACCAAAAACTGACTGCAACTGGCTGATTTCATGCGACAGTAGATCCATTAGCGAAGACTGCGAAAGAAAGGACTGTAGTTTCCCCCTTTCTCGTTACCCTTGACGATCTGTGCGTAGGTAAGCCACTGTACGGTCAATCCTTTTTCTCTGACAGCACGTCTCAATGAGCAGTATGGTGCACACGGTCTTTTCCACGCAACAAAATGGTGATATTTGTCGCCCCTGCACGCGCGTTAAAAGCATGACACATAAATATACATTGTCAATTACTGTAAATGAATAAACAAATACGCTCACAAAAAGTTACAATACACGTAGACATATTATGCACATATATGAAAGAGTCCATTATTCACGTTATACTTAATTTCGCGGTTAATTTTTGACGAAATTCGTATATATGCCTTTTAAAGCACATTTTGAATAGACAAAATATAATCAGACGCGATACATGCTTGTATTATATCTGTTTGTAATTCGTTGGCAGCAAAAGGAACATGATATTGTTCATTTTTTTTATCATTATTATTATTTATCCAAATGCCCTAACTTTGGTTCTTTCTGGGGGGGGGGAGCATTATATGATGCAATGGGCATAGTAGATTGTTGCGAATGGTTTTAAGTCACACTCGCACACATTATGCAACAAGCATATTTCATATACTTACGAAAGTGAAACCATATAAGATATACTGGTAATGCAGCTGATTATGATCATAGAAGTGGCAACTTGTTCTGCTGTATTGTGATGTTTGTGGAGCGGTTCAGTTGAATTCCACTTATAGGACCAAATTATAAATAAGCATAAAACATACAACGCATGACATTAACATCAAGACAAATCCATCAGACAAGTTATGAAAACGGACTCAGTGTCCATAGAAGAGAGTTAACGCGGTGAAATCCGACGGCCTTCCAAATATTCCAAATGCAAATGCACACCGTTCCAAGCAGTGTACCCTATACGTTATTCTGGAGTCTCTGTATGTATAATTATGTGCTGCAAAAACGAAGACTGCATATATAGTGTACCTATAATATTCAATTAAAACAATATGTATATACAATGTATAAATGTGATAAACAAGATATTATCAGTATCAATCTTTTTATTTCTCCCGGGAAAATTTGAATCATAATGAAAACGTCCTATATCCAATCACGCCAATCTCGATTCTCTATTGCATATCTTTCAATGACTGTGTCAGCTCTAAGATCTGTATTTATCTACGACTGACGATAAGTCTGGTTCTGCTATGAGATGCACTGTAAATAATACGCTTCAACACTCCGTGAGTTTACTGAACAAAAAATGCAGCTCTTATGCTATTCATTTTTCCACCAAAACTCCATTAACAAAAAATATATATATTTACACTACTTTCCCACAAAAAAAAAAACCGGTACAATTTCGTTCGTATTTACACAAAAAAAAAAAAATATTGAAACGTTCAAAAACAATTCAGTGAGATAATAACGTTCAGGAGCAGATCAATGAAATAATTATACTAATAAATTCTAGACTCATATAAACACATCCTAGAGTTATGTAAACACATCTTAGACTAATCTTATAAACCCGGGTGTAACCAAATACCTGTGGCTCAATATTTTACTGTGCGCACGTGTGGTTTTACTTTATATTGTCCAACGGGCATGGGGGTGAAGTGGGTGAGCAGATAGTCTGTGAGGTATTGCCGAGGTTGCCAAGATAATCGCGATGTCGCGGATGTCGTCCGGCTGGCGGGAATTATTGTCGTGTCGACCGAGATGCCACCGCGTGCACCGGAGGACTACCAAGGTACGGGAATTCTGTCCGGGTAGCGGGAATTACCCTCACGCTAACCGAGATGCCGTTGAGGTAAATGTGATGCCGTCGGGATTTAGACGGTGATTCCGTCGAGCGTAGTAGCGATGCCGTCGAGTTACCTGACGGTGACGCCGTCGATGTAGTGATGATTCCGTCGAGCGTATTTACTATGTCGTCGAGATAACGATGATTCCGTCGAGCCCAGCTCGTTGGTGTTGCTGTCTGATTTGGTGTTCAGACCCTGAAGTAATGGTGAGGAGGAGACTTCAGCTGTTGTCAGTGCCTGCAGCATATCTTGCGCGTGCCCTGCCCTTATGCGTGGGGCTGCTGTGCCATGACTCTCCTGCCTGAAATGCAGCGCTGCGTTGTAGGCCGTTCAGCTACCTCTCTACTCCTATCACCAGTGAGTTAGAAGAGCTTGTCTTGCTCTCACAGATGTTCAGATCCAACCGATTTTCCCTCCAAATTTACTGTCCTTTTTGCCTCTAATGTAACTCCACCATCTACTGTGCTTAAACTGGTTCCAACTATAGCTTTCCCCTTTTTATTACATGTCCCTTAAGTCTTTCCGCTAATTCTCCCATTTGCGTAAAACCTATCAATCCCAAATATCTCCCCCTAACTAAATACCCATTCTGTCCTACCAACTCTCCCTTTCTAAATTAGCCATTCTACCCTGACTCCACTGAGCCTCCCTCTTTCTTCCACACTGCCTTTCTCCTTAACCACTTCTCTCCACCTGGCTTGCCCGATTCTGAATTTCTATGCTGTGTGCGCCTGCTGTCCCCATTTCCTACCTGATGGCTTGCCTGAACAAAGGAGTCTCACACATTCCCCACTCGCACTCTCAGTCACATTGTGACAGACTGTACCAAATAAAAAAATTAACTTTTCAATGAATTTGGTGCATAATGGTCTCCATATAGTATTGTTACATATTATCATTATTTGAAATCCTACAGATAGATAAGGATATGATAACACCAAAGATTAAAAAGCCATTGAGATTTTAAGAAACCGACTTATGATGTTTAAGCTGGCGGCTCGCGATTTTCTCTCGACTTCATTTGAAAAAGTTTTTAAATGACCTACATGATACAAGCTGAAGCTCTACGAATGTAAATCCTGAATGTAACAGAAATTTGTTTTCCGTATCATTTCAAAATAGCAGAGAATGTAGTTAATGCCATAAATGTTTGAATTTTAAGGATAATTCCGTTGTCAGTGTTTGCATCCGAATATGAGATCGATATGCCTTGCAGCCTTTGAGCACAGGCCTGCCATACCTACGTCAACATTACATAAGCACAGTCCCGTCGCATCAAACACACACACATACACACACACACACACACACACACACACACACACACACACACGCACACACACGCACTCCCATATATATATATATATATATATATATATATATATATATATACATATATATATATATATATACATAATATATATGTGCGTATGTGTGTATATATGTATATTTATAATGTAATATATATGTCTCTGTGTGTGTATGTATATATATAGAGAGAGAAAAAAAACTTTGCGCAAAGAAAATGGGTTTCCATCAGGATTCGAACCCGAGACCTCTGGCTCTACCGACTGAGCTACAGAAAGCCCTATACGCTGTTCGTCTCAAAACCCTTGATTCTTTTTGCTCGTGTGGTCAGAAGCTATAGTGTGTGTATGTGTGCCGCACACACATACACATTAACCTGACACAAACCCAAAGGATGTATAGATCAACTGTGGAATAAATGCGAGGGTTCACCAGAGTGATGCAGTTTTTTGTTTTTGATATACAATGAAAACAAAGAAAGGGAAAACTGACCAGAAAGGAATAATAAATAGTGAAAACTCTGAGCAAAGAAAATGGGTTTCCATCGGGATTCGAACCCGAGACCTCCGGAATGCTAGGCCGGTGCTCTACCGACTGAGCTACAGAGAGCCCTAAGTACTGTGTTGGTCCCATAACCCTTAATTCTCTTTGCTCGTGTGCTCATGTGCTCGTGTGGTCAGAAGCTATAGTGTGTGTATGTGTGCCACTCACACACACACACACACACACACACACACACACATTAACATGACATAAACCCAAAGGATGTAAATCAACTTTGGAATAAATGCAAGGGATCACCGACGTGATACAGCTTTTTTTCTTTTTTTCTTTTTTTTTTTTTGATATACAGTGAAAACGAAGAAAGGCAAAACCGACCAGAAACGACTGATAAAGTAACTTTGAGCATGTTTTCGTGTCTCTGTGCTTTGACGTCTTGCCCGCTACCGGCGGTTTCACGCTGTAAGGCGATCTTCATGCAGACTGACTTTCAAAGTTATGTGCTTCTTTGTTTACGTGGCGCGTAATCCAAGTATGAAAACGGCTCTTGTGTATAGGGCAGCAGTCAGACATGGCAACGTGGAAAAAACTACGGATTTGTGGGGGTACATTCAAAGATACATACAGGAACCATGTTAAATCGATCAAGCATGAAAATACAAAAATGAGAACCAGTTCTCAAAATACATGTGGAGCCTGAAAGACAAACATGCAAACGTGGGATATCAAAAAGAGTGGCCTGTGCAATCTCTGCCTCGATGAGAAGGTCATTATCATCCGAAACAAAAACGCGCTCATTAAAAAGTTCCGAACTTATATCAAAATGTAGACACTGGAACGGGCAAACCATCCATGCGTTAAGCCTATCCACCAAATGAACACAGAAGCACATCACTTTGAAAGTCAGTCTGCCTGAGGATCGCCACAGCGTGAAATCGCCGGTAGCGGACAAAACGCCAAAGCACATGTACGCCTATATGTATATATGTCTATTTATCTATCTATATATATATAAATCGGATTTTCGCATTGATAACTTCCAATATGATTCAACTTTATATCAACAATAATAGTATATCAAAAGATATAATTGTGTTTTCTTTTCATCTGCTACTCATTTTCATATGTACTTTGTTAAATCACATTCTGCAATTATTACAAATATCCTGTGCATATACATTGTATATAATTTCTTTGTTTATTTGATGGAAGTGAAAATAAATTTGAATCCTTGAATGAAACCAAAAACTGTCTGAATGCTACGGCAGGGTCTTAAAATATAACATCTAACCTATATTTTGCAGAAACCCCCTTTCAATTTGGTTATCAAAGTGGTCACAAAGAAATGTGGATTGTTGTAAATCATGTCATGAGTCTGATTCTTCCAGGTCTAGCACTTGCATGCTCTTGGAACTGCATAATGTGTGAACACAATGGGCAGAACTTAGAGGGAAGGGATTCCTGACATGTTCTACAAAAATCTTTGTTTCTCTCTGACCCCTGAAGCAAATCGAATGTTTGTTTTTGTTTTTTTTTTTTTTTAAAGATGTGGGTAATAAGTTTTAGTTTCATACTCTGAAATTGTATTCGGATTGACTCACTATTTTTACAGTTATCGTTGCGGAGGTTCCCGTTCTATTTTTTTTTTTTCGGAAGGGGGGGGGACATACGGTATGTGTATATATATATATATATATATATATATATATATATATATTGTATATTGTATATATATATATATATATATATATATATATAATGTCTATACTTTATATACATACATACACATACACAGATATAGATATGGATATATAGATATATGTATAGTGCGAAAGATTGTTCCTTCATACGAGTTCCTTATCACCTCCATTTCACTGCTCACAAAAATAGAAACATTAACATTCATGCAGGACACTGTAAATGATTAAATTGTGGTACTGTGTATCTGTCATCTCCTTGCGTACCAAGTTTTAATGAGGTGGACGAGAAACGTTTGCAAAAAAAGACTCATAGGAGTTTATGACTGACGTAATTATGATGTTTCAATGAACGCCTTTATTCAGGCGCACAATTTCCTTATGGTATATTATAAACATAATGTTTTCTGAAGCAGAATGAATATCAAGTTACAGCTTATTACATTGTCAAAGGCATTTCCAACCTCTCCTTCTCTCTTCAAGATTAAGACATAATCAAACGTGTTCTATGTGTGTGTCCAATGATATTATTTGCTTGTGTACAATAATGCTTTGTATTGTAACAAAATTGATTAGACCTACTGGTTTGAGATGCAGTGCCAGGTATACATGTACATGTAATGTCACTACCTTTAAATTGGCCACTACACATACTTCTAATGCTTTCTTCATCTTCACTCTCACTTTCTTCCCTCTCTTTCTTTCCCATTCCCATAACTCTCTCTCTCCCTCTCTCTCTCCCTCTCACTCTCTCTCTCTCTCTCCCTCTGTGTATGTGTGTGTGAGTGGCCCGTCTGTGTGTATACACACAGTGTGTGTTATATGCAAAGAGATTTATGGGGAAAATCTCTTTGGTTATATGTGTTACATAGGCCTACAGCACAGACGCGCGCAGCCAGCCTTCATGGATTGGCCGCGTGCGCGCGTAGGCTGTACAGGAGTGCACGCATTAGATTGGGACAGTAGACAGAAAGCCAAGGGCTAGGGTGGTAACCACAGAACTCTTACACATAGAAGAATCACTCGCCACCCGTTTTGTCGCCGTCGCTCGACTCATTGTCACGTGACGTCCGCCATTTTGCTTAGCGGAACTTTTTTGCGTGCAAATCCCAGCAGACGCTATCCACATACAGTGACTGCATGTTGTACCGTGTTTTTCTGACGTTCCGAGACCTTGAGCGAGGCATTAAAATGCCATATTGTGCGGCTGTAAACTGCACAAATCACTTGAAAAAAGGATTTGGAAACAGGTAAGTTTGACACCAAGCCATGATGAGAATAAGAAGTAGTAATTCCCCAAGTAACGTTACAATTAGGCGGATCGGTCGTATGTTGGCTTTCTTGTGAGCGCAGTAGCAAAGGTAGTCCCAGACACTGGATTTTGTGTTTGCCGTCGACATATCTGTTTACCACCAACTACTATGCAAAATAAAAAAGATCAATTAGATCTAGGCCTAATTTAGGCCCTGGGGCTATATTACACTCTGTACGTTGTGAGTTGGGGCAAACAGCTTTGTACATGAAAAAAGTGTAAATTTATGTAAATTTGAGCTTAGGTGTAAACTTTACACGTAGATTTATTCTTGTCTAGGTAGTTAAAGTCACAGTACCAGTGGTGGGCCAGTGTCAGTGTCAGTGACAACACTATGGTCGTTTAGATACTAGATTGTCTAGACTGACTGTGTACTCTAGTATTAAAGTAACCCCAGGACATTGCTTTCGCAATATGCAATATTTGTCATACATGTATTTGCGAGACTTGTCTTGCCTACATATTGTGGCCACGTTAACATTTCGTACTATACATATAGTATGTTTTCACACTCATAAGGATTTCATTTTGAATTGTGCTTGAAGCGAACAAGTGCAAGTGAAATCTTGGATTATACAGTATTGCCTTTGGTATTTTTTTTAATATTCTTGCCAGTGTCCATTATTCATGGTTTTATTTTGCTGCCATATTGTATGCTAAGTGATTGTACATGCATTTGCTTTCATGATATACAATACATGTAGTTGTCTTATTTGTGACACTTGTTTTGCCTACATGTACATACTTTGAGATGCAGTGTAGTATGTTTTCACACTCTTTAGATTTCACCTTGAATTTCGTTTGAAGCAAATGGGTGCGTGTGAAATCTTGCATTATACAGATGTTCATGTATTGCCTTTAGTTGATATTGTTATGCCAAGAATGCATTTGATATTCTTGCCCGACAGTGTTCATTCTTTATGGATTTTATGTTGTTGCTATATTGCATGATAGTTGATTATACAGGCATTTGCTTTCGTGATATACAACATTTGTTGTATATCTGTGATACTTGTTTTGCTTACATGTTGCTACCAAATTATGTTTTCATACTACACAGTGTATGGGATAGTGTTTGTTAAACTCATTACTAAGGATTTAATCTTGAATCATACCTGAGCTAAGTACGAGTGAAATCTTACATTTACAAATGTATTGCCTTTAATACTGTTGCCAGGAATGCCTTTGGTGTTCTTTTCAGTGTTCATAATTCGTAGATTTATATTGCCATAGTGCATGCGGATCAACACAATATGTTTTCATACTATACCATAGTGTGTTTTTACACTCATTAGGATTTTCTTTTTGAATCACGCTTGAAGCTATCAAGGGCAAGTGAAATTGTGCACTATATTGATGTATTGCCTTATATAATCTTGCCAGACAGTGTTCATTATTCATGAATTTTATGTTGTTGCCCTATTGCATGTCCATTATAGATGTATATGCATTTGATTTTGTGATTACAATAGTTGTCACAAATTTGCGACACTGGTGGTCTTGCCTATCATTTGCATAATATGTTCCTGACGCATGTACTGCCTGTGATTATAGCCGCCGTATTAGGTATGATAATGGTACGTGTACTTCAAGCAAATGGTATATCACTTTACTGTGGTTGATTCTCAGCAATCAACTTTGACCTTGATGAATGTCAAATAAATTGTAAAAAATCAGGAAAATTAACTCTGTCCAACTTAACTTTCTGTTTTTTGTGGAAGACAATCTTGAAAGGAGTTCATGCTTGTAATGTGTGTGTGTGAGTGTGTGAATACATATATATATATATATATATATATATATATATATATATATATTTTATGTATATATATATATATATATATATATATACATAGATAATTATATATATATATATATATATATATATATATATATATATATATATATTGATTGAGTACCAGGTAGTCTACATGTTGGTGCAGCAATATCATGATATCGAAAGTAAAACAGAAACCAATTTCATGTTGATCACCAACAATTTATTTACAGCACACAAATATTTGAGCGATTCGCTCTTTCTCAAGTGTTGTTGCAAATCGCTCAAAAATTGGTGTGGTGAAATAAATTGTTGGTGATTAGCATGAACTCGATTTCTGTTTTATTCATGTATACAGATATACAGTGTATACATGCCTATAGGCATATTGCTTCCTATACCAATATGTGCAATAGTGGTAACTACATTGTACTACACACTACTAATGATAATGATAACAGCAGGAATATAGATAATTAAGGTGATGTTGTCTTCCAAATTTCTCATATGTTGAACGAGTGTCAGATGGGGAAGATGTATTACATGATCATATCCACAAATCACTGATTTTTACAACTGGACTGACTGGAAATTTAATTTGACCTGTTTAATGGGAGAAAAATCAAAAGCACGAACACACATCTTCTTATAATATCATTGGAGGGGAAAAAATGCAAGACATAGGGGTGAGAGGGGTATCAGAAAAATGGCAGGACACAGACAAGGACAGGCGCGCGTCTTAGATTATTTTATACCAAAGCAGATCACGTCTCCGAAGTCAAATAGATCTATCCGAAAGGGGAAAAAACACCTGTTTCAATACAGTCAACTTTCAGGGAAGAGTGTGAAATAAATAACATAAATGAGTACATGAATCTGTGGTCAACGCTGGATTGAGAAGTACCAGTTTGACAGTTTACAAGTTCAAGTAAATATCAAGGGCTATAGCGGCTGTCATACTGTCCGATCAGTGAGTTGACCGTACCGTACTCGCGAGGAGCTGCGGAGGTACCGCTAAGCAACATGGCGGCGTGTGCACTGAGGCGTCGCATCCGGGGTGCGCGGTGGCGACACCGAGCTCAGCGGGTTGTGAATGGGTATGATTCTTCTATGTGTAAGAGTTCTGTGGTGGTAACGAGTAGGGAGAGCTAGCTAGCAAGCGATCATAGAGTTGGATTATTAATCTAATACAGCTCTATGCTAGCGATACAGCTAGCTACAGCTAGGGGGAGTAGCTGTTGGCAAGTAAGGCAGACATCGTAAAGAGATATATTGTTTCCTGTTCATGAGGTAGCTCCTGAACCACTCCAAGGCCTTCCAAGTCGGTTACAGCTCGTTATTCCGAAGGTTCGTTTATTCCGAAGGCTCTTCAATACGAAGATTTGTTATTCCGAAGGTTCGTTTTTCCGAATTTCATTTTCAGATTAACGAACCTCTAGGTATAGGGAATTTGTGTATTTCGGATTAACGACCCTTCGGAATAGCGAACCTTCGGAATAACGAACAGCACCAACCAAGTCTGGTATATTTTGCGAGTAATCGAGACTGTGTTTTCCTCGCACACTTACAGCAATGGCACCAAAGCGTTATTCAATTCTATACTTTTCCTACTATCTTAACCTATCCTTTCTTTTGTACTGTATTGTTATAGATTATAATATTTCAATGTTCAGACATTGTTTTAAATTCCAAACTCTATGCAGATTGTTTTATGTAGTAAACGGCTCTCTTGCAAGGCAGGTTTAATGTATACACAGAAGAGGCCATACCCTAAAGAACACAGACGTAATAAGTAATCAAATCACTACACAGTACACAAACAAAAATCATATGTGCGGATCACGTAAAATCAGATATTATTCACGCTCTCCTCTCTCTCTCTCTCTCTCTCTCTCTAAAAGCATGTTAATTACTACTTTTTCACTTTTGAGAATTCCTGCGTAACTTGCAAGACATCTAACATATTGTTTTTCATGCATCTCTTTCTCTTTCATTCATTATGAAAATGACATAAAGACAGTAGGCCTTATTCAAAATTCCTGCCCTTACAACCTCAAAAGCTTTCCTGACAGGCACCTTGGGGTTACGTGAGCAACACGCGATGTATTAGAAATACATATGTCTACCTCAAGGCATGATCACAAGACAGGTTTGTTTTGTTTTGTTTTTTAATATGGTGTTCCATGCAGATATTATCGATTGCAACCTTGTAATCAACATTCAACAAAGTAGACGAACAGAATGCCATATCAAAGGATATCTCCGACAATAATACCACGAGGTCATCGGGACACTGAAGTAGGCCTACACCTGTCAACGGAAAGAAGTAAGGTGTGTTTTGTTCAAGATATTCGTAGAACATTAGCATATCAAGTGTGACTTTTCATAATTTATTATGAAAAGAAGGATTCATTTTACCGTCGTAGGTCGAGTATATGCGTTCACGAAGGGGTGCGTGGGCGAGTGTATGTGCGTTTGTGGGAGGTGTATGTACGTGCTTGTGAGTGCGAAAGGACAAATGTGTAAAAACATACCTCATGCTGTAAACGTCATTTTTGTCTTATCTTCTCCTTGGAATCAGTTCGAGGGCTGATTCTTTGTCACTCTTCCTCACTCTCTTTAGGTTACTAGTCTAGTTGCTTGAAGGCATGATCATAATTTGATATCATATTGCGCCACACAATCTACAAATATAAAAAGTACTTTCGCACTATTTATTTTTCGCCTGCTTTAATATCGTAAGCGAGACATGATTATGTATTTTGCATATGTATATACTTAATCAATAAAGATACAAGTATGTCGTTGCTCGTTATTACATGTATTTCTTTAATTTACGTTTTTGAAATTATTACAAATATGTCGTGCTTACGCATTGTATATAATTTTCCCCGTTTATTTGATGGAAATTCTTATCAACCTTTTTTTTTTAAACTATAAACTCCCACAGCTGTGAGCTACGACCACCGAACCGACACCACAGATACATACGAAAATGCCGGTCAAGTTCGAATATGGGTGAAGTCGGACGAGGTCAAAAGGTCATTAAACATACATTGAAGAACACTATAATCATGTATAATAACAAATTGTGATACTATAGGTTTTCTCGCCCAATTTCATCAGATTTGCATTTGAATTAATGAAAAGGCGTTCAAATTCAAGCGATTTTGGCCCCTGCTCTACTCTCACGTTTCATTTCAATTCTTTGAGCATTCAATTTCGTCTCGTCATTCTTCTTAAATCTTATTACATGCAATTTAAAGAGGATTTCATTCAATTTAAGACTCAAAGTTGGCATTCCATTTCGCGCAAGCTGTATTTCAAGATACAGTAAGTTTTACGTAATCAAATCGATGAATAACTACAAAGAACATATATAAGAAACAACGAAAAACATCTCCCATTATGTTTTAAGTGTTTGCTTTATCGTGAACTTGAATTCCTTAACCTTCTTCACGACGATGCCGATAGAAATTTGAATGCGTTGCACGTGTATTTTTAAACGCCCTTTTTGCATGTTTATTTGAGAAACTAATGAAATCGCATGCTGATGAAATTAGATTGAATGAACTGGTTACTTTTTTTAATGTTACTTTTTTCAGTGATTGGTACACGTCACGAGACTGACACCCACGAGTCATTACAGACCCCGAATTATACAGCCCACAAATCATACAGCCCATAGTTATATAGCCTCACGAGTTCGACATTAAGTAAATAAAGCCCACGAGTTCGACATCAAGTGAAATAAGATTACGAGCTATACAGTCCACGAGTTCGTTACTACGCTGTAAAGGCTCATGAGACCGACACTGCGCAAACAAAGCCCACGAGACCGACACTACGCTTGAGAGGCTTACGAGACCGATCTTCATACGCAAACATAGCTCACGGGGACTCATGGGCTGTAGTTACAATCTTTTGCTGAATAGCGTGACGAAATTGCACCTGCCAGTATATTACTTTCTCCGTCATGGAACACCCTGTACAGGTACATATTTGTAATTGACATGTAGATGGCGCTGTTTATCCCGTCGGTCTCGTGATCCTTCCTTGCGTATTATCGGTCTCGTGGGCTTTCTTTGTCAAGTGTCGATCTCGTGAGCCTTCTTTGCCCAGTGTCGGTCTCGTGTCGGTCTCGTGGGCATTCTTTGCCTAGTGTCGGTCTCGTGAGCCTTTTTTGCGTACTGTCGGTTTCGTGAGCCTTCATTGCGTAATGGCGCCTCGTGGGCATTGTTTGCGTAGCGTCAGTCTCGTGAGCCTTTTCTGCGTATTGTCGAACTCATGGGCTGTAGGACTCATGAGCCGTACAATGCGTGGTCTGTATGACTGACGGAGCTATTTTTGATGTCGGTCTCGTGGACCGTATGACTTGTGGTGTCGGTCTCGTTGCATGATATCAAAGGGTGCACGTCACGAGACCGACACCCACGACACAAACAGCCCACGAATTATACACCCCACAGGTCATACAACCCACGAGTCGGCAATCTATAAACCGATAAAGTTTGCGTAATTGTATAGGATGTCCCGGTAGTGGCAAAACGAAGAAATGAGTGATGGGAAAGGGGAGTTGGAAGGGTCTTCAGTTACCCTCCCTCAACCCCTGGAATTTTCAAGAACTTTGTTTGTGTGTGCGTGTGTGAGTGTTTTTGCAATTATTGATGCAACTCACGAAAAGTGTGCACTAGATCTTTCCACTTCAATACCCAAAATGCAAAAGCACCTCGTTTGCGTGTTAATTCATCGATGCTACTACTACTACTAAGTATTCTTGCTCCCCCCTCCCCTTAAAAAGATCTATGTACGACCGTGGTTATTACGGTCTAGTGGGATCTTCGAAGAAAACGTGACGGCTATTGATATCAAAATTCTTCACTCTAAAAAATTCCGAGTCAGAACTGACCCGGAAATGGGTCCGTTGGGGTCACACACCGTTCCGGGTCAAAATGACTTGGAATTTGGTCATGAAGACCCCGAATGGGGTCACCCTGACCCAATTCATGACTCTGAATGAGTCATATCTGACCCCATTTCTCGTCATTTCTGACCCGGAACGGTGTATGACCCCAATGGACCCAGTTCCGGGTCAGTTCTGACTCGGATGTTTTAAGAGTGTTTGATATTGCCTCATTATAGGAATTTTTGGTGTGCTAGTTCATAACAATTCTTTATGAAATAAGAATTATACCTTCGCCGTCCATTTGTATTCTTTTTTTTAGGAGGTAGAGGAATTTATCCCCCAAAGCCATCCTGTCCCTTCCTGCAGAAGTTCAGCAGAACATACACTCATTTAGAAGAAAAAAAAAATGACGATCAAGATATTTGTTATGATTGAGGAAAATAAGATGCATCCATAAAAACAGCTATTTATTCCTTTACAAATCTACCGTTCTCAGGAGAAAAATTATGCTCAAACGCAAGCCATAAATGGAGGATATATCGCTGCGATATAAAAGTTTTCATGAACTGAATTTCATACATAATAGTTGGAGACACATTGATTCTCTAAGACTTCTTAGCAGTCGGGTATATAGGATATCTAATACTGCAACTTTAGTAGAGCGTTGAAGAAAGGGGAAAATCTTATATCCTTCCCATGTATATCTTCTAGCTATAAATGGAGAAATCTTTGGGATGATGTCATTATGAAATACGTAAACATGAAGCTATACATCGCTCTTGCTATTTTCCCATTTTCCCCTTTTATGATATTCATGCAACACCCTGCACATATACACACACATAGTTGACATATGGCGCTGTTCATCCTGTCGGTCTTGTGAGCCTCTTCTGCGTAGTGTCGGTCTCCTGAGCTTCTCATGCGTAGTGTCAGTCTCGTGGGCTCTGTTGTGTAATGTCGAAGTCATGAGCCTTTTCTGCCTAGTGTCGAACTCGTGGGCTGTATGACTCATGGACCTATTTTCAATGGCGATCTCGTGGGCCGTATGACTCTAGGTGTCCGTCTTGTGGAATGACCCCTACGAATCACCTTTCAGGTGATATTGAATCAAAACAAAGTTTGCAGGAAACGGAGACGTTCTGAAAAAAAAAAAATCTTGTATTTTGCAGTCGCCTCGTGGACAATATAAAATATCAATGAACAAAACTAATATCACCAAGGAGCAAGTTGCTTATAGATAAAAAAAAAAAACAGGTTCACAAGCACACACACCTATACAAACAAACAAACAAACGGACAAACACGAAGAAGCTCTCCTGTTAGAGAAAAGGGAGATAAGTAGAGTGAAAGAAAAGAAGGAATTATCTCGGAAGGAGAAATATAAATAAACATTAGATAAGGAAAAGACAGGATAAAGGCAAGAAGGAAAGGAGAGTTGAAAGGTCTATGCCAACACACGCGAGGCACAAGATGCAATGGATCACCGAGATAATCAAATAGAAGAAGAAAAAAATGATGACGAATAAGAAATAGAGCTTACTAAAAGTGTAACTCATTCTGCTATATTAGAACATACGATAATGAGCATGGACTCAAAGACAGATGGGAGAGTATATGAATGTATACACTGTATCGTTACTGTCAGTTTACAATTATTGTTGCTTATATACTCTGATGAATCCACATTGGTTTGCTAACATGATTTCTATCACTAAAGAAAGTGAGATGTATATTCTGTTATCTTTATTGGCGAAAAAGGAAATAACTTTGAATTGAGTTGAGAGAACTGGTGGTAATTTTGTACATGAATTCTCCTTAATGCAAATATTACAGATCCTTTATAAGACTTTGGACAAAATAAGATGACGATGGAACAATTTTAAACGTATATCAGCCCTTGTTTTGTCTACAATTTGTCTATTTGATTTCACTGATTTGGTTTCACTGATAAGAAGGCAAATTCTACAACATGAATTCTCATGGTGGGAAATCTTCATTGATGTGCCTATAAAGCAATATCCTTCCTACCGGCAGTGAAATGACAACAACAAATATGTGCGACATTGCTCAATTATGTCCACTCACTAGAGAGTAATCCTGGACAATAACAATGCGACCTCTTTTATGATGTTCCTCATCTTAATTACTTTCATACATACGAAGTAGGAAATGATAAACTAGCCGACCAACGAACCAAATGAGCACGACTGCTGATCTAAAAATAAGCACGGCCTGAGGGAGAATACACTTTGGTAATTACCATGTAAACACCGAGAGAGTACGCGCAATAGTGTGCATGGCGATACAGGGTTTGGAAAACGAATGGCTATGCGTAATTACGCTTGACTTGAAAAAATATAGAAATTTCGATTTTTTTTTTTCTGAGATTGTTTTGCTTTGCTTCGTAAACATGAACAAAATGAGTTTTTTTTTTTTCGTATTGCGATGTATTTTACGTGTTAACAATCTAGAAACGCGGTGACAAACAAAGATACGTTCCTGCAGATTGTCTCACAATTCAATAACATTTTGAACTGTTAGTCTTCTTGCTCATGATCAAATACCTTTTATGTGATACAAACGCTGCAAAAGTTTCTCTTTATTCTAACTACAAGTTCTCTTATGAAAATATCATGTGAGGATGGCAACTAATCTTTTCACAAATATTGTATAAAGATACGATTGTATAAATAAACTGTTTTTCGAGATATTTTTTATATTACTCGACTCGACTCCATGCTTTGATCCGACAGATTTGCTCCGAGGATCATGGGATGGAGTTAAGATCAGGTCAGAGGGATAATGGTGTCATCAATGCCTGAAATAAAAGCAGCCCACATCTGTTCTACATACCGAGTGAAATAGAATAGAACTAGACTTGGAATTTGTCAACACTGACAAATTAGATGATCCGATCTATTTTGAAATCAATGATTTGAGTCCTGATCCTAATAGGCATAACCATACAAGTTTCATCTGTGTTTAGGGGACATTGGCCGTGTGATGTTTGGATTCTCATTTAGAAAAGGGAGTCAGACCTGCCATCTTTGGTACCGAATTCCATGTACACTAACGAAGATACAACATGAAGTATATTTGACCTTTGACCCCGCTTTGAACACTATTGCGCAAAAAGTGTTTATTTTGTGAAATGATCCTTGTAACATTGTCTTTGCGTGTGCAAAATATGGGAAAGATAGGACATGTATTCACCAAGATACAGGATGAAACATTTATGACCTTTGACCCTAATTTACATACCCAAGATGGTGTCCGATCAAGTAGTTGTTATTTTATGAAATAATGTGCGTGACATGAACTAAATATGTGCAAAATGTGGGGATGATAGGGCCTGTTTTTCTTGAGTTATTGCAAAGAAAGTTGCAGAAAAAAAAGAAATATCTCAATACATCGAAGATAAGCTTTAATTTCAACCAAGTTTTTCAACATGATCCCGACATCGTATGAAACAACAAAGGGCACATTAGCGATAGCCTAAAGTCTCAGCTACAACATATTAAAATCTGGGAGAAATTCACCAAAGCATAAGTGAGCTAGTGCTCGATAAAGATAGTCATGTCAATTTTCATTTCCAGAAAAACTGCACTCCCATAAAGATAACACGTAAACTGGTCAAATTTGACAAGATTACTTTCAATCCATTTTTACGAGGTGATGCCAACATCCAATCAAAATGTTGTTAAACATTAATGAAAAAAACATTTAATAAGCAACAACATACCGAAATCTGGGTGAAAATCGGAAAGGATAAGTGAGATACGCTCAAATGAACTTAAAATTTGATGACGTCATTTTGAAAATTTAACTGTTTTTACTTTATTAAGAAATTTGACATCTTTTATTCATTTTTTCAGCATCGCCAACCCATGAAATGACATGCAGAATATGTAAAGAAAATGGGGAGTCACCGTCCATCCTGACGAGTAAAATCGGATTTAAAATTGGCGGTTTTTTGGCATAGTTGCACTGTATATCGCCATTGACGCGCGCGCGAGTTTTCAACTTTGACGGGCCCGTATGACGTCATATTGAGTCGGATTGACTTGAAACTTGGTAGAATTGTTCCCTGACATTTCAGACATTTGATCTATGTGAAAACAAATGGGAAATTTCCATTGCATACAAGATGTGCGTGCGTAAATACGCGCGCGCGTACGCGTCCGTCGATTTTTTACAAAATGCTCAAAAAGACCTGAAACGTGTGCAAAACAATTTTGAGCTCGATTAGAGAATGTTAAGATTTCAACGCGCGCGTACGCGCTCGTTTGATTTAACAAGATCAAATTTTAGGACATGAATCAACAGAATTTGACTTGAACTATATGATATGTAAAAATCATTGAAAAATTCCATTCCATTAATGTGATACGAATGCAAACGTGATTTCACATGACGTCATAGTGACGTCACGGTTGACTGATCACAATGATACATTCGATCTGTCATGCCTAGAACATGATACATATATGGTATAAGTTTGAAAGTAATAGGCGAAGAACTTTTTGAGTTAACCGCTACACAACATTTGAGGAGAAAGAAATAAAGAATCAGTACAGATACAGAAGGTGATCCGAGAGGATACTCCGATCACCCAATAAAATTTTGCTTTCCTAATCGGTAGCCAGTTTACCCATGAAGGGCTGCCATATAAGACGTTTGCATTTCGACCCCATCAGACGAGGGTCACCTTTACTACAAACTGGAAACGTTTACAGTAGACATACATATGGCATGAAGCTACTTCTCTGTGTAGTATAGTTACATGCTGGTATAGGCACGTTTTAATCTCCGAGCTGCCAAGATCGACTCACAGCTGTTTCCGGCTGCGGAGAAAAGCGCGCTCCATTTGCTTTCTATCCATTATTTGCGCGTGAATGATGAGGGCATGTTTGGTGTACGTAGTTGACCTCTACTTCAAATGTCGAAAGCGGTTTGCGCAGTGACAACACTCGAATGCGATTGTGTGATGGTTCTAGGGCTCACACCCATAAATATTTCCTCATAGGGATGTGTGTTAAATATCAAATTTCAAAAAATTCTGTAAATACTGGAGAAATGAGTGTTTCAGCTTCACTAACCTGGATAAGTGAGATATACCCTTTCATCCATCCAATTTCCAGGGTGGAATCTTCAGCTCAAATTCTGTCCAGGGGTCCGCAAAGCCAGACTACGAGTTCTTGTCACTCAAAAAATTACCTATTGTCCGTACAAGTACCCAATGAAATATAGTTCCCTCAAACTCAATTAGAAAAGCTTTCATCTTCCAACCGAAATGCAGTTTGTAGAGGAATTCATGCTCAATATCTACAGCTATTCAGTTTTTTTGCCAAACTACATCATTGATTTTTAATTATTTTTTCTTCATTTATTTTGGTATCTTTGGTACAGATTTGTGAAGGGGTCTGGGACATTCCATTGTATTTACGGGTGTGAACCCTCTACCCCATCTCACTAGACGGCGATTCCGCTACGATCATCAAAAATTGACAAAGCGCGGCGGATCGTGGCTTGATCACTTTAAATCTTCTTCGTCGTATCTTGAGCGGTTTAGAATCTCGGAGGATCGCCACCATCGCCATGGTCGGCGACCTCGCTACGGAAGTTTTAGACATGTTCAAAACTTTGCCGTGGTTTTAGAGCGTATCACAATCGCCTCACGAGCGCATTAAAAGCGCCACATTCGTAACTCTGACGGGGTAGCAACGCGCATCGAAAGCGGCCCCCGATCGCCTATGAAAATTACCACTTTTACAGTATTACGTAACATGAACCAACCATGAACGAAAGAAAGTGATGCACAGACCAAGAAGGTGGACATGGAAAAAAGCGTATAAAATTCATTTTTCCACGTACACTCAGTACAAATCTACTCTGTTTATTAGATTGTTTGTTTGTCATATACCGTTGCAAGTCAATGAAAGTGAATTAAGTTCTATTCTTTTCAAATATATCATCATATTGTCTCATTGTAGGATATGATTTGTAGTTTGCTCTTAATAGTCAGGTCGCTTAGTGAAATTACCGTTACACGGCGGATAAAAGCATCAAATTTGGCTCATGGATTCCTTGAGGACTATGAAACAATATTAGAGTAAGAGCCTTCCAAAAATTTATGAGAAAAACACTAAAAAGATCAAATTTTAAAATGGGCGGCACTTAACTGGCAAAACCCTCACTTTTCATGTCATATGGGCGATATGATGACAATATACATGTATTACATATTTTTTTAGTTTGATTTGGTTTAGAGCCTTGATATGGACATTGCAGTAGGAGCAATGTTTATATACTTGCGTAATGTAAAGTATCTAACCTGCTGGGGGAGGGGTAGGGCAAAAGGGGCGGGGCACACCCCCTCCCCTCTTAAAAAGATACAACTAATGTAGTTGTTCACTTGTTCTTTTGCGTGTGTTTTTTTTTTTTTCGTTTTGCTCTATACACCGCGGATAAAAGCATCAGATTTGGCGCACGGATCACTTGAGGACCATCGAACATTAACAGAGTGGGAGCCCCCTGGAATTCTTAAGGAAACACACACACACACACACACACACACACACACACACACAATCAAATTTCAAAATGGCCAACACGTCATACCCCTCACTTTTCATGTCATTTATGGGTGATACGATGTTATTCTAATTTTGGTTTGGTTTACAACTGAAGTTGAATATTGCGGTAGGAGCATCATTTCTATCATATTCTTGCGCAATGTAAAGTCTCGGAAATGCTGGGGGTAGAGCAAAAGGGGCGGGATCCCCTTAAAAAATTGTTGGCTTGTTCTTTTGCGTGTTTTTTTTTCGTTTTGCTTGTATACACGGCAGATAAAAGCATCAAAATTGGCACAGGGATTCATTTGAGGACTATTAAACAATACATTAGAGTAGGAGCCCTCCTGGAATATTTTAACAAAAACACACTTACACGTACACACACACACACAAATCAAAATGGCCGACACTTATGGCAAATTCCCCGCTTTTATACCATATGGGTGATTCGATGACAGTATTTGTATAACACTTTGGCTTGGCTATATGTATGAACCTTCCTTTAGACATTGTGGTAGAAGCATTGTCTACATTTTTTGCGAAATACTATCAATAAGTGTCTGAACTCCGGGGGGGGGGGGGGGGAGGAGGAGGGTAGGGCAAAAGGGTAGGATCCCCCCCTCCTTAAAATGGTTGCTTGCTGCTTTTTTTGCGTGCTTTTTGTTTGTTGTTTTGCTTGTATACAAAGGCGAATAAAAGCATCATATTTGGGGCACGCATTCCTTGAGGAATATTTAGCAATATTAGAGTAGGAGCTCTCCTAACACTTCTAAGGAAAACACACACACACACAAATAAAATTTCAAAATGGCCGACTCTTTTGGCGAACTCCCCGCTTCTTTTTATGTTTGATTTGATGACAAGATATATTTGTATATTTTCATTTTTGGTTTGGTTAAGAGCCATAATTTGGACATTGTGGTCGATGCATTGTTTACATTTTTGCGTAATATAAGCTTTGGGCGGTAGGGCAAAAGGGACGGGGACCCCTTAAAAAGTGTTGCTTGCTTGTTCTTTTTCATTTTGCTCTTACACTGCCGATAAAAGGTTTAAATTCGGCACGCTGATTCCTTGAGGACCATGAAACAATGTTAGAGTCGGAACCCTCTCATCTACAGTGAAACCCCGTTATAACGAGAAATCGCTTTTAACGAGATGATCACGTCGGTCCCATTTTTCTTTGAGTGTAAACCTGGTAAAACGGATCGGTTACAACAAGTTCGGTTATAATGAGATTTCGGTTATAACGAGGACATCTTCGGTGAGTCATGATAAAAGAAACACATAAGCAATTTGATCGGATACAACGAGGTTCCATTTCATGACCTGCCGCTTTCAAACACGCGAGACAGACGAAACATTGAAAACCAAATTCACGCTATCCTTCTGTTCTCTTTCCTTCTGCAGAGTCATTCTGAACACATAGCGCGCGCGTGTATGTATGTGCATAAACACGTGAGCCGTGACGTAGCGATCCCCATGCCGTCTCTTAATGAATGATCTGAGGCGGGAAGAGGAAACTAATATGCTAGGCTCAGTCGTCCCGCCGTTATCCCTCTTTTATCCTCTTTTATCAGTGACAAATGCCGAGTACCGTTCTTTGCACGTTTTCTTATAAACCACGCGATAAGACACACGGATACCGTCTGATGTTCTTCAGTCTTTGAACATAATAATTTGATTTTTTTTTTTCGAGATACGCGTAGCCTAAACGGCCTACTTGATATTAGCTCAAACCAGTCCGTAATGTGAAAACAAACTCATTCAAAAATGTTTCATCTAGTAAAACAAACTGGTGACAGAACATTGAGAAATATATTTTTGGAATGCATGTGCAGCTTATCATAATCCTTTCCATATTAGTTCCGACTTCCGGTTGTTTTGCTGGTTGGGAAACATTGATGTGTACACTATACGTAAAAGATTACAGCCGAAATAATTAATGAAATCATCGTGATGTTCATTATTATTTCACACTGTATCTTACAAATGAATAATTTCATTCTTTCAGAATGGTCCGTTATAATGAGGAAGAGATAGGTGTGAAAAGGATCACGAATTCAACCATGTCGTGTACCTTTCAAAAACGCATGTATAAAATGCGAAGAGATTTTGGGGAGAAAAATACAAAACGCATTTTCAACCCCTGCTGGTGCAGACATGGAATACAGCCTAAATAATTAATGTAATCATCGCGATCCCGCTGGGCGCACACAGCGTAAAATAATTGTGAATAATGCATGTTACTCTGCTTGCACCCATCTGCAGAAAAATATGTAACAAACGTTTTTAATACAGTATGATTTTGTTAATTAAAATTTCATACTGTGTTTCACAAACGATATTTCTATTCTTTCAGAATGGTTCAAAACAAGAAGAAGAGATAGGTGTCAGTGTAGAAAGGATTACGAATTCAACCCTGCTGTGCACTTTTCAAGAACGCAAGCACAACACACGCGAAGATGGCGACCATGGCGATCTGTGACGTTTTACCAAATCGTGACGCGATCGCCGTCCGTCTCCATTTTTGGCCTCCGAGGCGATTACACTACGGTTTCTCTACGCTCAACCTGTGCTGTATAGGCGATAGTGCCACGATAATGCTACGACGCTGCCACGTTTTTGCCGCTTTTCCAAGCCGACGAGATGCGCTGCTTCTGCGATCAAAGCGATCGTATTGCGATATTCGTACGCTTATCAAGACCTCGCACCAAAATTGGGCAATTGGGCGGTTTAGGTACAATTCCGGTGCTGTCGGGGTGAAGGTCATTGAAGAATTTTTGCTTCCGACTTCTGAATCAGAATGGAGGATTCATCAATGAGGATTATGATATATGTATATATATATATATATATATATATATATATATATATACTGTATACATAATTATATACATATATACATATATATGCCGACATCGATGTATGTGTATGATATATGTATAATATATATATATATATATATATATATATATATATATATATATATATGAGATTAAAACCTAAAATGGCATTAAAACGCTTTATCCTGGCGAGGAAAGCGCATGTTTTAGAAACAAGACACCAAACAGGTTAGTCATCGCATTCTTCATCAGCGACCAGGATGCGATGTGATGTTAGATTAAAATCCGTTTCTGAAGCAGAACATACACACAAGGGTATACGTCTGCTCCTGGTCGAATATAATATATATATATATATATATATATATATATATATATATATATACATATATATATATTATATATATATATATATATATACTCCTAGATGGGTCATTTGGAAGACATTTCCATTTGTTTTATATGCAAATTTGTTATATACATGTTCAATGGCAGTTTACGCAATGGAGACACGAAAATTGTCTCCTTAATGACCAGTTGTCTCCCTAATGAAGACACTTCCCCCCAATATGTCTCCCTAAGGTGCCATCTAGATATATATATATACATATATATATATATAAACGCAAAGAAAGGGAAACTGACCACAAATGTATGTAATTAAATGTAATTCCTGAATGAAAATTGAACAAAGAAACTGGGATATCGTCGGGTATATACTGCATGAAATGTCAGCGGTATTTTCAGATGGTTGTCTTGGTAAAGAGTTCATTGGCGTACAGGGGGTCAAGTTTAAGTTGAAAGAGTATCCTTGATTTATTCTTTCGCTCCGTTTGTTTTACTTGTTTGTTTAACTGAAGTTTATCCCAATAATGCTGCACGCGTGGTTATGTGTGATTTGCCTCTTAAATTGAGTAACAGTCATTTTCGTGGAATGATACGTTAATCGTTGCGTAACCAACATATTAGATTGTTCATGCAGTGAGGCATATAGTATGACGAAACCCTACATTTCCCTGACTACAGTTCCTCCCATAAGGCTATTTTCCAATAGACCCTAATGAAGGAGGGAATTAGACAGCAGCGAAAAATATTTACCAACATATGTGTACTCTATCCCCGTCAAATCATGCAGCATATGCAGAGCAGCAGGTATGGTATTCTTTGCACGACAAATTCATAAGCAGGCACGTTGTTTATCACCCTTCCTGCATATCAAGTTGCCATGGACACTGCTTGTTTTGCAACACGAAGATAAAGGTCAGAATACTTCATTCTCCTCCTCTCCTATCCTTCTATCTTTTATTATTCACGCCTCTCCTTCTTTCGGGTATCTTCAGCAATATTCTGCATTGTATCACTCAATCTAGTAACATGTTACAATAACGCAATTACCATTATAGGGTTGAGATAAAGGACGTTTGTAAAATGTCACAAATTCAAATTTCAACTCCTTTTCGAATTATATCATAAGCTCAAATCTACATTGTTGATATCAATCAATACATTGCTTACGGGAACCAGGTGTACCATAAAAATTGTTAAGGCTCCGAGTTAAGATTCAAGATTCAAATTTATTTTCACTTACATCAAATAAACAGAGAAATTATGTACAATGTAGATGCATAGGATATTTGTAATAATTGCAGAATGTGATTTAACAAAGTACATAATCATGAAAATGAGTAACAGATGAAAAATAACATACGATTATATCTTTTTTAGTATATACATAAATGTTAACTATAATGAGGATGGGGAGTTAATTGGTTGAACCTTTGTAATTATATCTTAAAACATTATCAAGGGTTCAAATTTGATTTTTAAGATAAACCAAAGTGGAAAGTTCATCTGTCATCAAACAGCACATGCATGGCTCACCGGTTTAAATGAATTTGAATATTCATTGATGAAATGCATGCTCCTTTCTTAGGTCTGAATAACGCAAATTAACAATGATTGTTCTGATAGTGAATTTGAATAACCGGATTTAAATTTGAATGCTGATTCGGTGCTGCGAGAAATGCGTGAAATTGAATACTCGGAATAGGAACTTCAATGGCAAAATTATGAAACTGACCTGGAAAAACTATAAAAGCGGAACTTCCATGCTCTATGACAGCCGGGTTTGCGCGTGATGTGTATAAATATATATATATATATATATATATATATATATATATATATATACATATATATATATATATATATATATATATATATACATACATACATACATACATAAACTGACAATTTTACCAAACGCTTTTGTCACCTAATACATAATATATCGTATTTGATACTACTACCCCATACGGCAGAAGAAGGTTTTTTTTTTTTCAATTGAATTTTTAGGTGTTTGTTTTGACAATAAGCTTTCGTGGAAGTATCATAAATATTTGTAAAATTATTTCGTGTAATGTAGGTGTAATGCATAGATTGGAATACGACTTGTATTATCTTTTTTCATCTGCATTAATGACACATTTATTCAAGACACATTTATTCGTAATACTAAAGTATTACGGCATATTACCGTAATATTTGAATTATGGAATCTTTGGTTGGGCTAATACATATCACACATCGATAGAAAAACGTTTGCTTTTGCAAAAGATGGCACTTAATCTCCATACCCGAGCACGTACTGATGCTTTGCTTTCTGAAAATAAAATTTGAAAAAATAACTGTAATTCAGCATCGCCATTTCATGTTTGATTATAATTCTAATACTTTACCCCAAATACTTCATGATTCATTTCTTTGAAATATTCGTATACACAGCTATCTCACAAGACGATCCAATGAATTCCATCTCCCCCTAGTGAGAACTGCACATGCTCTAAGTATGTTTGTTTATAATGGTCCCAGATTTTGGAAAATCTTAGATAACAGCTTTGAAAATTCCTGTACATTTATTACCATTTATTACATTCATATACATAAATTGAAAAAAAAATCTACATTTATATAAGATAATTACATTGTGTGTGTAACAGTGTTTGTTCTTTCACTTGTCCTGGCGATGGAGTGGCACAAACCTCTCTTCCTTCTTCCCTGTTCCTCTTCTTTTTTTCCTCGTTCCTGGTTGTGTTGTAATGTTTTTCTTTTTTGTTCCTGTTGTATAACATTGTCTTTCTTCATAAAATTTTAGGGTGCTATTCGTTATTCCGAAGGTTCGTTAATACAAAACACACAAATTCCGGTTCGTTAATCCGAAAATGAAAAAGGGTTCGTTAATCAGAACATTTGTGGCGCTATTCCGAAGGTTCGTTATTCCGAAGGCTCGTTAATCCGAAAATGAAATAGGGTTCATTATTCCGAAGGTTTGTTGATCCGATATGAAATAGGATCCGTAACGAACCTGCGGTATAACAAGCTTTGTTTCTTTTTCAGATTGACGAACCTTCGGAACAACGACCCTTATTTCATTTTCGGATTAATGAACCTTCGGAATAACAAACCTTATCACATTTTCGGATTAACGAACCTTCGGAATAACGAATCTTCGGAATAACGAACCTTCGGAATAACGAACATTCGGACTAAAGAACCTTCGGAATAACGAATCTTCGGAATAACGAACTGTATAACCGAAATTTTACAACGTGCTATACGTGAATATGTATTTTATTTTTATTTTGCACGACAGCCTGTGTGTACTTGCATGCAGTGTTGTTTTGTTTTTACTAAAATTGTTATGTTATTATAAGTTTATATTTTTTGAACTTTAGATTAAGTATAATATCTATGATTTGCATTATATCATTAGCATCATCCAATATCGATTTCAAATGCTTTAACGGAACATATTTAGATTTATTTTGGATATATGTTATTTGTTTATTGTCGGGTTGTTGTTTTTTCGAGTGATCCACATCTTTCAAGCTTTCCCATCTTTTTATTTATTCTTGGTTTCTTTAGCAAAGTGTGCATTGTTTCCCCGATATGTAATTCCTGTATATGTACCATTTACGTTTTATGATTTGTATTTTTTTTAAATGAAACTACAAGTGCATATTTTGGATTATGTCCTACTTCTTGTAGATGGGGGAAAATGGAATTAGAATTAAATCAATTGAAGACAGTGGATGTCGCAGGCTGCCAGCATGGTAGTAGGAGCTTTCGACCTTAGGTCTTCCTCAGCTATATTGTCTGTTTATTCAAACATGGACGGAATAGAATTCTTGAGCAGAGCAAGCCATAATATATAGGGTAATGACCATGATGAATTGAATGTGATTTTAGCATAAACTAACGACGTCAAGACATATTTGACAACATATTTGGCAATTGCGAAACATAAAACGATGGAAGATAGTTACTGTAAGTAAAATTAATGTGAAAAATGGCATTTATTACAGACATACCACATACTGGAAAATGGCAAACAGAAATAGAAAAACATATTGCGGCAATACTTTAGTGTAGACTTGTGTACTGCTAGGGTTGTGTTATGGCTGCCTGTGGCGGGTGAGGGGAAGGATGGTGTATATGCGATGGTGTGTGTCTGGCAGGGTTTGGGTCCAAAGGTGAGTTATGTTCATGTGAGTGTGTCAGTGGAGAATTGTTTTGGGAATAAAATATAATGGACATTCTGGTGGTCATTTTGTGTCCTGAAGTAGTAGTTTATGCTGAAATCACACTCAAGTCATCATGTTCATTATTCATTTCATTTTACGGCCTTGCTGAAAAACAACTTATAGCTGATAATAAGCGTTTAACCAAGGTTAAATAAATAAACTCAACTACAGTACATTTATATGGCTTGTTATGCTCAAGACTTCTATTCCATTTTGTTTGTATACAAAGACAATAAAGCTAACCTATGGTTGAAACTCCTAGTACCAAGCTGGCATCCTGCGACACTCCATTGGCTTCAACTGTCAAAATTATATATATATATATATATATATATATATATATATATATACATATATATATATATATATATATATATATATATATATATAGAGAGAGAGAGAGAGAGAGAGAGAGAGAGAGAGAGAGAGTCATCAAAATATGAAAGTTCTGCGTCGGTTGTAATGAATAGATATCAAGAGTAGAAACAGTCCTATAAAACAAACATAAATAAAATTGGACTGACGTCTTGGTCAAAGACTTTGACCAAAACGTCACTCCAATTTTTTGGCTCCTGCGGTGTTTGTAGGACTGTTTCTACTCTTGATATATATATATTCAATAGTGTATAAACTAGGTGGTACAAAAACATTTCCCACTTTTGATGCTTAGTAGCTCAAAAACTATATATCAGATAAAACTGTCATTGATATGAGTAATAGCTGAATAGTGTACAATTTAATTGGAAGTGATTTGAATATGAAAACCTATATCAGTTTCATGAAATCCATGATTAATTGCAAGGTTTGTTTCCAGATTTTGGTCACATTTTAACCCTCTGTACAAAATCTGAACTTTACACAGGAACTAATGATGTGTATGTGAGTGTGTACTTACAATGACCATGAACAATGGACCTGGATACCACCTGTTCAGAGCTCTGCTCCATGGCACATGAATGCTTTATTAATTATTCATGATTGATTGCCCTGGGCACTGCTAGTTTGAATTCCTAGCAAAGGGTGAAATGTACGGAAGCTTATAAGTGCCAACCAGATGACGAGATAAGAAGACGAGAAAACAAGTTAAATACCGAGACGCCGAGTTACTGGAACTCGGCAAGTCGACTTGTTTGGGTCAAGAAGACTAGAAACCGAGTTGTTGGGTTGACTTGTTTGAGACAAGAAGACAAGATGATGAGCTGTTGAAACTCGGCAAGTCGAGTTACTTTGAACAAAAATACAAAATGACGGGTTGTTGGAACTCGGCAAGTCGACTTGTTTGGGTCAAGAAGACAAGCAGCCGAGTTGTTGGAACTCGGCAAGTCGACTTGTTTGGGACAAAAAGACAAGATGACGAGTTTTTGAAACTCGGAAAGTCGACTTGTTTGGGGCAAGCAGTCAAGATGACCAGTTGTTGAAACTCGGTAGGTTGAGTTGTTTAGAACAAGAAGACAAGATGAAGAGCTGTAAGAACTCAGAAAGTCGACTAGTTAATGACAAGAAGACAAGATTACCTTTTGTTGAAACTCGCAAAATTGACTTGTTTGGGACAAAAAGTTTAGATAATGAGTTGTTGGAACGCGGTAAGTCAACTTGTTAAGGACAAGATGTCAAGATTACAATTTGTTTGGACAAGAAGTCAAGAGGACAAGAAGCCGAGTTATTGAAACTCGGCAAGTCGACCTGTTTGGGTCAAGAAGACAACATGACGAGCTGTTAGAATTCAGCAAGTGGACTTGTTTGGGAAAAGATTTCAAGATGACAAGTTGCTTGGGACAAGAGACCGAGTTGAAAATCGGCAAGTCGACTTATTTGGTGCATAAAGACAAGACAATGATTTGTCGAAACTCGGAAATTGACTTTTGGGGGATAAGCAGACAAGATGATGAGCTGTTGGAACTCTCCAAGTCGACATGTTTAGGACAAGTAATCAAGATGACAAGTTGTTTGGACAAGGGGACAAGAAGCCGTGTTGTTGAAACTCGGCAAGTCAATACAGTATACATTATAGATTTCTTTGCGACATTTGCAACTTCATTGTACCGTGGATTTGCATACTGAGTTTCTCTTCCACACGACAGCAATCTCTGGGAAAATTTAAATCCTTCCTGATTTTTAAGCTATTTGTATATTCCACAAATTGTTATCATGGGAAAGAATAGTGCAGGAATACGTATTTGACAGACAAAAGGCAGGAACTTGCTCTCTAAAGCATCTGAAACTATCTAAAATTATATTAAACTATGAATAAATTGCGACAGTAAATAATACGTACCTATATGCCTTTCTCTTCAAACCTCTTCATTTGAGATTTTGAAATTTTGGGGAAAAACTGAAAATAAATTATGCAACTAATTGGGATTAAAACCAAATCAAATACCTTCACTATTTAGCCATTCACTCTGGAAATTTAAAATACACTGTAGAATCATTAAATAAGCGTTTGTGAGTTATGCAACCTACAAACAACAATTGACAAAAGCAATATCATAAGCATTTCTCAACAAGATTTGATATTAACACATAGCATTGATTTACCAAGGGCGGACTTTGGAGAGGGCATATTAGCACTGACTTTTGTTTACAAACTGCAAGTACTAGAAAAAAAAAAGATAACAGAGTCAAGCTTATAGATCGATTTACGGAGGTGGAGGGGAGAAGGCAGCTCAGTTCATAAACCTGTCACTTACGTAAAGGGCCAATTATGGTCCGTTCCTTTGCTTCTACAGCAATATCATATTTCGCAAACACATTGTTCCCATCTCCCAGAGCACCCCTCCCCACCAAGCAGGGGCGTAGATAGCAATGGGGGTGGTATGTACAATCATCCCCGCAGCTTTCAGAGATAGTAAAATATATGTGTTCATGATAAATAGCCTGATTTTTCCTCGTGAAGGGTGGGTGAGGGATTGGGGCAGTTGGCAATGAAGATATTGGGGGGAAATATTGTCCCCGGCCCCCAGTAATCCCCTCTACAATGAAAATTATAGCAATATCTACAAAGCAATGCTTAGAATTACAAAAAGATTAAAACTAATCTAGCATCAAAACACAACTACAACAGGACAATTTGGACACGGGCTTTGCGCGGAAAAGGCCAAAACATCAATAACCGACAAACATATCACTTTGCTCCCTCCCCCCCCCCCCCATAATAATTCCATAATTCCTTCCTTGCACAAAAGAAGGTAATGATTACAAGAAAAGCTTAGAATCACACACAATAAGCGTTAAAGAACCATCAGAACGGAGCATTTTTTTAATTCACCTCGAAAGTACGAGGTTTCGTTGTACTTTTTTAACTCCTTTTGTACACCTAATGGTTTGATTGTGTATAATCTTGCATCGTTTTATTCGCTGTTTTGATAATTATATCCTTTTCTATCTATTGTTTTGTCATATCGTACATTGATCTGGTTACTACTGATTTTTAACTAGACGTTTTGCTCCTTTCAACTCTGATTGCTTGTTTGTAGTGGTTTTTATGCTTATATTTATGTAACATGATTTTATATTTATATAGTTGGATTGTACAGGACCTTGATGTAAAACAGCACTCACCTGCTGATCTTGTTATCCTGTCAAAATATGTTAGAATAAATAAAATAAAAAAATAAGTACATTTAAGGATCTTTCTTTTTACTTTTCATCCAAAACGTTGACTTGCTGCATTCCTACAACTCATTTTCTTGTTTTCTTGTCCTTAACATAACCACTTGCCAAGTTCCGACAATTCGTCATCTTGTCATTTTGTCTCAAATAAGTTTACTTACCGAGTTCAAACAACTCATCATCATGTCTTCTTGTCCAAGACAAGTAGACTACCCGAGTTTCAACAACTCGTCATCTTATGTTCTTGTCCCAAACAAATAGACTAGCCGAGTTTCAACAACTCGTCATCTTATGTTCTTGTCCCAAACAAGTAGACTAGCCGAGTTTCAACAACTCGTCATCTTGTCTTCTTGTCCAAAATAAGTCGACTTGCCAAGTTTCGGCAACTCATCATCTTGTCTTCTTGTCTCAAACAAGTAGACTAGCCAAGTTCTAAAACTCGTCATCTTGTCTTCATGTCGAAAACAAGTCGATTTCCGAGATCCCAACAACCCGTCATATTGTCTTCTTGTCCCCAACAAATCGATTTGCAGAGTTTCGACAACTCGTAATTTTGTCTTCTCGTCAAAAACAATCAACATGCCGAGTTTCAATAACTCGGCTTCGTATCTTCTTGACCCTAACAAGTCGACTTGCCGAGTTCCAATAACTCGGCTTCTCGGTATTTAAGCTGTCTTCTCGTCTTCTTATCTCGTCATCTGGTTGGCACTTATAAGCTTCCGTAGAAATGCATGCACATAAAAAAAAAGTAAGCACCACACTTCAGAATGAATAAAGACTAGATGTGATAGTGGAATTCCTCATGAATAAATAATGGGTATTAAAATCCTGGTAATTGTCTAGGACCATTATCTGGGTGTCAACTACACACTCCCCATGCACACCAATTGACTTCTGTGCAAAGTTAAAGTTTTGTACAGAGGGCTGAAAATAGAGAAAAATCTGAAACCTAACTGAAAAATGATTTAATGAAACTGAATTATGCTGTCATTTTAAAATTGCCTAAAACAAAATTGTACACTATTCAGCTATTGCTCTATTGCAATGTCAGTGTTATCTGATATATAGTTTTTGAGCTATTAAGGATCAAAAGTGGAAATGTTTCTTGTAACACTATTATATACATATATAATGAGAAGTCGGAAGGAGCGGTAGGCGTAGCTATAGACTACAACAGGCGACCATTAAACCTGTTGAAATCTATATAGCGATGCCTACCGCTCCTTCCGACTTCTCATTACAATGTAATATGGCTATTGTGCAGAAGCAAAACTGCGTCTATGGAACATGCCCTTCATCGTACTATACATATACATATATATATATGTATATACATTGTATATATATATATATATATATTACGAATAACAGCAAAAGGTTTCTGCGTGGAGTCCAAAAATACATAGGGCCTATGTTCACAACAGTAGTAATTAAAGAAACTCCGTGACGTTGTTCTAACGAATTTTTGCCCGTACGGGGTTCTGTCAAATTAATGGCAGATTTTAAATTTAAAAAAAATGTTATTTTCAATAAAATCTTCCAAAGCTATTTCCAGCCATAAATGGGAAATGCAGAACAAATGATAGTTTTGGGAATTTTGATAAAAGCATAATATTCAGGAAAAAAATGCAGATATTTGCTTAAAAAAAAAAGGTATTAATATGGGCTCAATGAAGCATTGAATTGACAAGAGCACAAAATGCATCCTACATGTATACCACTAAATTCTGCGTGTTAATGAGGAAATACAACTTTTTTTTTAAGAAAAAGCAGATATAGGTACACCTACATTCCCCCATAACCCTTTTCTATGCACATCCATCCAATATATACACCCATTTTTTTTGCATCACTGACAATCTCCCCTAAATTGTATTGATGGTACAGTCCTCAACCTACACACTACGCTTTCTGTGTCCTACTGTGGAGTAGTCCCTAGGCCCCACATCACTGATACGACACTGAAAAACATTGTCAAAACCTCAAGGGGAATCAACAATTTCCCCTTTGAAACGAATTCATGTTTTCGGGACATATAGTCGCCATATGGACCATATATATATACTAGTACACACTGTATATATTATATATGTGTGTGTACATGTGTGTGTATATTATATATGTACATGTGTGTATACATGTATATATATATATATATATATATATATATATATAATATATATTATACATATATGCACACACACACACACACAGTTGAGTAATGGTTCAGCCTTTTCTGCCTGTATAAAAACTTGTCTACAAATCATATTTGGCCTAATACGTCATGTACACATATGCATAATCATGTACATATAATGTACACATCTCTATAATAACAACAAACAAGGTAACTCTGGGCTTTTAATTATGTACTCAAGTCATGAATTCAAACCAGGAACAAAATCAAATATTTGGGACTGAACTTTTACCTAACATAAGATGTTATAACACCACTCTCAACAGAGGAAAATATCTTGCCATCTAATCAAACACAGAATTCTAAAAACCTTGACAAAACATCACAGAAAGACAAATTTTACAGTTAACACATCAATTGCCTCACATACCTCCTACTATTCTTTTGTCACTGGCAGTACTGATTATGGCTCACCACTTTAAATTCACAGGGGAAAAGACGTGTACAAAGTTGATTTGGTTTGTGTGATGTATCACATTTCTGGGAGATGTATCTTATGACATATAAAATGCTGAGAATGACATTGGACGTGACAATGATCACTAACTCTCCATATAAGCATATATAGGGCAATTGCTTTCGTGGAGGTATGAAAAATGACAGTAGAAAAACCAAGTTTGAAAAATAAACATGAAGTTCACACAACACAGTATTTAATATACATCAGGATTGAAGCTCACTGCTAGTGCACTGTTGGCATGTAAACAGGAACATTTCCTTTATCTTCATCATCTCGCATTCTATTAGACTTGTCAATGATATGACACTTGGGATGTGAATTAAGCCGAAACATTCACGTCATAACATGTTATCTTCAAAATGAATATAATAAGGCTTATATTTCGATGTGCAACCATGGCATTCTTCAATAGACATGACCCACCCCAGTTAACATTGAAAAGTCAAGAGCACATTCTCTTCTGAAGAGTGGAGAAGGGGATGGAAAACAGACAAATTACTAAAATCGTACTTGAAGCATACACACCCTCATGCAACACATACACACAACAGAACATAACCTCAATATTACTAATCACATCAACTTTACTTATTCATAACATGACTTGCTGCATTCCTGCGTATGCATACCACAAGGTGTTGGGTATGGCAAATACTTTCAACAACCTTTTATAGAGACTTGCATGAGCTTTTTCTAGATAGCAAACTACATTGCACATGTACATGTCAAATGTGGGAACCCTCTCAGTACACTATCTAACCACATTCATACTAGTATCAGAGCTCCCTTTCCAGCAGAACATTATCTATGTTGACAAGCACATTTGCATCACTGAGGTATGGCTTGCTAAATGCATAGAAGGCCCCCTCTTTCCAATTCATAAGCCATGTTAATGCCAGAAATCATTTCCAGACTGTCATTTTCCATTATATGCTACAATCAATTTAACCCGTTGAAGACAAGTCTCCAGAATACTTGGGCAGGTGTCTACAGAAAATGTATGTTTATAGCAAATTCAATCCATTCTCAATGGGTTAACACACATAAACATATAAAAACAAATCATCATACACATGAGTACAAGGCTTGTGCACTACTTCTTCAAAATACAAGTTTTAAAGTCATTAGAAAAAAAGAAAAGAAAAATAAGAATCAGCCTGGAATACTCATTCTGGCACATTTGACCCCTGCATTTTTCTTTTGCAATTGCTGTGATAGCTGCAAAGAATGTACTGTGTCACAACACTATGCTTTATCTTTTCCTGAAACCCTTATCTTAATGATGGCAATTCAAAAGTGACAAGAATTAATCTATCTCTAAATAAGTCTCTGCTTCTGTCATTTTCTACTCGACTGTCGTTCTGACTCAACCATTTCATCTTGACACACAGTGCATTTACTTCAGAATTCACCTGTTGGTCTATGATTAACACCATTTGATTAACTGCCATAATGAGATCACATAATAGATCTTGATTGTATTTAGATTGTGGCTTTTCATCCTTTCCCCAAAGAATCTTTATTTGGTAAAACATGCATTGCAGAGGTATGAGAGAAATAACAAAATTTTCAGAATTTGACCTTGACCTTTTAACTTGAGCATGTTCACCAAAAAGTTGAATGGCACAACTTCATCCACTCACACATACATATGCCAAGTTTCATATCGACATCTTAAACTCTTCCTAAGTTACGTCGTCCACAAAATCAATTATGGACAGACAGACAAAAGGACAGACAGACAATCAGAACACATGATGCCTCCAGCAACACTTTGTGACAGAGGCAGAAAAACATTGTGATGGACCATTCATAAAACCCAATCCCATCATATATGACATTGGCAGTGACAGTAATTGGGTTGTATTTTTCACTAGATAATAGGCCCTTACATTTGGTTGCCATGGGCAACATGAAAATGTTGAAAGCTGTGGCACACTGATGACTCGGCAAACCTCCACATGCTATTTCTTCTTCTCCTGCCCAGCAACAATAGTAGGCATCAGTCACTGAAAAGACACACTTATTGCCATATGTGTTTTTAGTATTGCCTCGAAGAGAAAGGAAAGGTGGGAGTAAGGAAGGGGCAGAATGAACACTTCTGGCATATCATGAATTGTGTGCACTATGGAACCAACCTCATAAGTATCAGTCCATATGGGCACACTTCTTGAATTTGAATGAATAGAGTGATTGATTACATGCACTGTAATGTTTTAACCAAAAGCTGTACATAAATATATGTTACTACACACATAACATCCCTTATATGCTTGACACATGCTCATAAAATGTTTCTGTGCAGTTCTATCCCAGTATGACCCTTTGGGGACACAGACAGGTTAGTATGAACTTTTTTTTTGTACAAGATCACAGGGTATGCCAGTTTACAAGAAGGTTGAAATACATCCAAACTGACTGCAGATAGGAGTGAACATAAAAAACAAGAGTTTTCACATAATCTTGAATATAACAACATCTCAATGGCTATTCCCATGGTTGGCCAGTGTATCAAAGATTTTTTTTTTTTTTTTTTAGACAGAAAGAGACAGTCACAGTTTGTGTTAACAGCACCTGTTTATTTGTCCTACAGGCAATGAAAACATATACTAAGAAAGTGTCCACAAAAGCCACAATATAAATTGCACTGTTTGTAATCACTTACAAATTTGTCACTTGAGAAACATGAATTTCATTATTTGATTTGATTGGATTCGATTTGATATCATCAACTGATTTGAATGGGGCATATGGTCATTTCAAGGATATATATTCTACAAGAGAACTGATGATTATGTATGCATTTGTAGTAGATTATTTGTATTCTAAGCTGATTCATATGTTTGTTTGTTTTGATGATTGTAAAGCGCTTCGAAACATATTGTATTAAGCGCTAAATAAATATTTCATATTATTATATTATTATTATATTACTGAGTATGAAGTTAGTATTTCTTTCTGGACCTAACAAAAAGAATTGATACCTTTCACACTCATTTATATTCAATCACAAACATTGCTATGGCAACTGGTATGCCTCCGCCATATCACATTCTCCAAAATTCTCCAATTTATATTGCCAGTGTAAGAAGACAATTTCACATGATTTTAAAGTAATATTCATCTGGATGTTATACACCAATTTCCATGACAATACTTAGCAAATTTTAGCATTTCCACTTAACCTTTGATCCCATGGACCCAGCCTTTCCATACATAATCCCTGTGTGGTAATGCATGTACAAAATTGTATGTACCAAATTTAAATACACTGATAAGTATATACATTCAATCATATCTAGGGTATGGAGAAAATCGAGTAGTGTCAGCATAAAGTAATATAATTTTAGCATTTTAATCTGACCTTTGACCCCTGACCTCACGACACAAAACTTCAAAGAGAATCAGTGTCAGGCAATACATGCTATGTACTAAGTTTTATGAAGGTACCTTGGTGATTTCCCAGATATGGAGGAAAAAAGTGAAATTTTAGCATAATCACTTCACCTCTGACCTTATGACCCAAACTTTCCCTTACCTAGAAAATCTTAATCTGGTAAAACATACACTGAGTTCCAGGACGAGACATTCAGGCATTAAAGAGATAAAGGGGAAATACTGAAATTGTAGCATTTGTCCTTGACATATGACCTTTGATCTTGACCATGTGCATTCAAAAATCAATAGGCACAGCTTCATCCACTCATACAAACATAAGCCAAGTTTCATCTAATTTAGATACCTCAAACAGTTCTTATGTTACATCATCCACAGAATTGATTACGGACGGACACACATTATGTATGAACAACCCGAAATCTTAATGCCTCTGGTGCCACTTCATGGCGGTGGCATAAAAATTTTGAAAGTTAAATGTGAAAGGACTACAAGTATTGTTAAATAGTAAATAAAAGTTCATCCCCTCTTTTGATGCACTCTGTCTTCTATATCACATTCTACACACTGCCATTCAATGTAATCTTTTAAACTTGAAATATCCGTTGCCACACGATGGAACTGTATCCCACAGGTCGTTAAACTATATGGGTTAAGAATATACCATGATGGACCTGCATACCTAAGATATGAAGAATACATGTGTTGCCAGTAGAGTGTTTACAGTCAGCTACCCAGATATGACCTTGACCCTATTTAAGACAAGACACTGAGGACAGTGTCACCAAAGTCTAGAATTGAACATCATACATCCAAGTGCAAAATTTAAACAATATCTGACATGAAACGCCACCTGTACGGGCGTACACAAGACATCCACCAAACTACTGTATGGACTTTGACCCTATAAAATATCAGACAGAACAATGGCAGCAGAAATATCACCATGATGCAGGTCCACACAAGTTTTTTTGGAAAAAAAAAATTCCATCACAAAATGTGAAGAAATATCACATGGTGGCAGCCTTTGACCTAATAAAGGGTGAAACACTAGGGGCAGCACAACCAAACCTAATAAACTTCAATAATTGACAAACATACATCTTTGTACAAGACAAACAAAATCCATTGAGAAATGTGGCCAGTAGTGTGAAGACAAGAAGGCGCCCAAAAAGCAACCATTTAGTGTTTGAAGAAAGAACATGCAAGGGCGCTACATCCAAAAGTTGCAGGTGACTGGATCTTTACATCACGCACTTCCTAATCAAATTTGAATAAAATCTGTTAACAAATGCAGCCCATATGCAACACACTTGACATCGCCAAAATATGACCTTTGACCTTTTACAGAAGGTGGAACACTGGGGCAGCATCACCAAAAACAATAAAAGGGGGTCTAAGTTGCACCATGATGCACCTCCATAGGCCCTATGAACTTTTAAAGAAAATCAAACCATAAATGTCCATGGCATAGTGCACACACGAAATATAACATGGTGGCTGCCTTTGAATGTGTCAAGGGCAGAACATTAGGGACAGCTTCACCATACGGCACAGGGGTCTAGACATGACTGATAAACTTGGAACAAAATCTGTCAAGACATGAGAATAGTAGAAGAAGTAGATCTTCAACAATCAACCTTTTTGCATGTAGAGATGGACAAGTGAGGAGGCTTTCACCAGAGGTTACAGGTGGCTAGATTTTTGTCATGATATGAATCTGAATAAAATCTGTCTAAAAACATGGCCAGTATAATAATAATAGCTGGTTTTTATATAGCGCATTTCATACTTGTTAAGCATCTCAATGCCGTTCGCAGACTATTATTACCCCGGTCAATGGATGCATTATTTAACACCAGCATTGACAATGCTCACTCTCCACTCCCTGGGGACATTCCAGCCAGTCGCAGCCATTTTACAGGCGCGCACATGCTGATTAACAAACATAAGCTTTCTCATCCTACGGGGTATCCATTTATACTCCTGGGTGGAGAGCAGCAATGTGGACAAAGTGCCTTGCAGAAGAGCAAATGTGTCGGGCTTGGCACGGGCTCAAACCCACGAACCATACCACGCTCATGTCGCTGCCCACACAAATGTGATGTGGTGGCTGTGGCCCAGCAGTGCTGAATCAAAAGCGTTCTCCAGTACATGTACTGGGGGATAAAATGATTACAAATGAATATGTGCTGGCAAAATGAAAAAGACAATAGTGAATTTAAGAATCATTTACAATGTTGTCATATTAATATTTCAATTGACACTACTGCCGAATACTTGCACAAATTACACTGGAGAAATTCGGTTGAGGATCATTACATTGATTTTTCTCATTGTTTTTCTTTATCAAAATTGGATTGCAGGAAATCTATTTCATGACATACAAATGTCCCAATTCCTTCTCACATGTTTTGAATATTCATGATGCTATGTGAGATTTATCAACCCCACAAACTGTCTATTATCACAATAACTGAGAGGAAAATGCTGACACAATATTGATCAAACAAACACTACCAAGCAAGCCACAAGCAGTGTTCACTATCTACAATGTACTCGACTCATAATGGACATAGACAACACTGCTTCAATGCATTTATCAACACATATGATTTCTGCAGTATGCAGATAGTTCCTACCACATAACACAGTACAGTTAGTGGGACAGGTTTTGGATACCATCATGCACACAGCCAAAATCTATTCATTGTAAAGGGGGTAAGACTACACCAAGTGCACACTCTTACTGATAATACACCTTCCTCTCTTCACAAAATAACACAACATGGCACCAGGTAACAAATACACAATGTCATTTTATACCAATAAGTACAGTGACAAATTATATTCAAAAAGATATATATTTAATATGAAAATGGTGCACAGATGTTGAACTTTCTCATAGAGAAGTTTGGTTTATATGTAGACCTGCCAGACATCATTCTTGTCATCCGACAGATCAACCTGATCATTTGGGAGACTTGGTGATGCAGCTGTTGCTAGGGAGTCAGCATCATCTGGTATACTCTCATTAGGAGCACTGGATGAATCTGTCTCCCTTGCCTCAGCATGGTAGGCACTCGGTGCTTGCAGCGCTGAGCTCAAGTGGACCATATTCCCATTCTCAAAGTCAATAACCGGCACAGTGTCCAGACCATAACTTGAAGATGCGATGGAACATCTATTGGGACTGGCATCTTCTGTCTCAAAAGGATGAGGATTGGTTGCTAGGGCCATTTTGAAGTTGGAGGGTGCCGGGGCCAGCACATCTGCAGTGGCTCTTTTCCAGATATCTTCTGTAGGCCTGGGGCTAGGGTTATGAGGAGACAGTGAGTTCCCAGATGTGGACACTGAGGGCACTTTGATCGAGGTCTGTATGAGTTTAACAACATCACCCTCTGAGACCTTGCGAGGCTTATTGAGCAGAGGCCTCTCTGATGAAGTGATATCTCCAAGACTGGACTTTTTGATCAGTGCGTGGTTGGGGGACAATGTCTTCCGTTGAAGCTTGGTGAAGACAGGGGAAGTTGATGTATCAAGTCTGGTCTTAGTAGAGGGGGAGGAGGAGAGGTCAGATCGTACCTTGGGTCTTGCAGCTGGTGAGCCACCAAGAGGTGAGCTCCCAGTACTACCAGCCTTAAGGTGAGTACAGGATGTGTTTGGTGCATTATCTCCAATTGAGCCTGGATTTTTACTCATGTCCTGCACAGATGCAGACAGGACCATGTTCTCTGCCTGAAGTTGCTGTAAAGCACGGTCAATAACCCCCGTATGTGGGTCACTGGATGCCCGCCCTGTTCGAATGTGAGGAACACTTTTACTGGAGCTAGACATGTGACTCCTAGAGCCCTTTTTTCGGACAGTGCTCTTGTCCAACTTCAAAGCACCAGCCAGGTTTGGTGACTTGCTGCTCATGGTGCTCATTCCTACTGCTCCTGCAGGTGAAGAAGAAATTGTCTCACAGGAATCTCTGGAGTATTTGTGATCATCGCTTTTTTTGCCTGTTGTACTCCCAATTTTTTCCAGGAACTCTTTCCGCATCCTTCGGATTCTCTCAGCCTCCAACTCGCCATCTCTGGATGGTTCCTGGGCACTTGCCATTGCACCTCCGTTACCAGGACGAGTCTTATCTGTCTTTGCATGCCTGTTGCTCCTTGATTTTCCATGAGACCTGGATGCTGATCGCACCCCTCTCTCCTTTGATGCACTTTCCAACAGCAGGTCAAAGTCCATGTTGATATTGAGTCCACCAGATGTAGCAGATTTATAGCTGCGACGCTGGGCAAGAGAAGTGTGAGGCCTCTCTAAAGGGGGGGGGGGGGGAAACAGGAGTATAAGAGACATGATTCATTATCGTCTGGGCTCGGTTGTTGACACTTCAAGTTTTTCATCTGAAAATAGTTTCAACTTCATTAGACAAGGGAAACTAATTTTCCTCTTCATGGCCACAGATTCATCAATACATTCATCTTTAAAATGTTCTGAGCATACCAAAGAATGTTTGGTAAGATCAGAATCAGACCTGTCATTCTGCACGAAACGAACCCGGCCATGCTTGTCAAGTTGCAGTGTCACTGGAAAAAAGTCAGCCACAACACATCTAAATTTTCTCCTTGTTCCTAGTTTATCTGCCAACAACATATGAAACTGGTATGGTAGTACCATTCCAAAACTATAATTTCCTAAACCGACTGCAGAAATGGGATTATATAACACTAAAACTGCATTAGTTAGCAAAAAAAAAATAATAATAATCTCCCCAGTAACATCTTTCATGTGCAATTTTGCATGGATAGCCATACACATTCAGCTCAATCGATGCACACAAACTGTGCGAACTCCTTGTTATGACGTCTGCATATCATTCATCAGAAATTAGATCGAAAATATTTTTGGTGAGAAAGTGCTCTCAGACTACTATGTTTGTCAGGTTGTTTCATCATAACTATGTATTATATATATAATCATAAGAAGAATGAGTCTCAAATACGCCATCTGTAGATCTAACAAGAAGGTTTTTATTCACAAAATTTTCAACCCGCCTCGGGCCTTCATAAACACTGATATATGATGACATAAATGGTATCCGGGGGTACCAAATAAAAATCTGCCATTTTGTTGAATTATCTATCTTTTTTAAAAGGTTGTACCCTGGGTTGCCAAAAAGCGGAAATTATTTTGGTGCTGGAGCTCGCGCGCGCTAGCCACTGCACTGCACTGCACTGCACTGAAGCACACGCTATTGCTAGCAAAGCGTACCATGCATGCACATTATAACATGCAGTGTCATGGGAATGACTGTGTACATGCACACACAGTGCATGCAATTCTCTGCTGCTGTCCTCGAGTGGACGTGAGGTGGCGCTACACAATGTGGTACACCTGGGTACTACGGTACCCCGGGGTAACGTGTGATGCATCATATATATATATAGGGTGATAAGCACAATCAGGGTATGCAATAATGACTTTCTCACTTTAAAAAATTGTAACTTCTAAAAGAATGCACCAACTGACTTAACCCTAACTTACCTGGGGGGGCCATAATGGCCCCCCCCCCCCCCCCCCGACGAATTCCGCGACCATTCCGGCGCGCAAAATATTTTGATCGCGCTACTCGCTGACTTTTTACTTTCAAGTCTCGCGCAACTTTTGAGACCAAATTTGTTAGGCCCGGGCATACCGTTCCGAAGCCACGCCCCTTCAAAAAGTTTTCGTCAACCCCAAAATTGCTCAAAAATGTGATTTTGCGTACAAAGTCAATACAAATTGTGTTCTTTCAATTAATTCATATAAAGATTCATATTTTTAATTTTGATGGCTGAAATTAATTTATTTTAGTGTAATTATGCTTCAAAAAATGTGTATGACAAATTCTGCTGAAAAAAGCGACGAAAACAAAAGTTTGAAAAAACAAGGAAATACATAAAATTTGATAAAACAATAAAAACATAAGAAACTAATTTTGATACTGAGTTGTTTTTTTTTACACACAAATGTTCAGAATGTCACTAGGAATATTTGCACCAAAAATCAGCATTCCATAAGCCAATTACAGACGAAAATGGGTTTTTTTGCATATATTTGCATAATTAATTAATTCATAATAGAAAATGCAAGTTTTTTTTAAATTTAACTTAACAGTCTTGTAGATTACATCTGGCTTTATGTTCATGCAAAATTTTGCGGTGATCACGCAATCAACGGCTGAGATCTGAAGGGGGGGCCATAATGCCCCCCCCCCCCCCAAGGAATTCAAGTTCGCTAAATAGCCCAGATAAGTTAGGGTTCAAAATTCACATGCAGCATGCTAAGACATCAGTAAGCACATGTGGTACTACAATAGCTAATTTCTTCTCATTTACTGTTAATTATTACAGATTAATTACCAAAAAGTCCCTCAAAACCCAAGTAATGTGTCAAAAAAAAAGCATTTTACAACTTTCGTAAAATCAAAATTTGAGGTCCAAATTTTAAGTCTACCCCTATGTGTTTGGTATCAAATTAATGGATTTTTTCCTGGCATTGCTCGCATGCAATAAAAAAAAAAACAGTGGTCCTTTCAGCTGGAGAAAGTTATGAGGTCTGAAGTCCCATCCTGGTAGGAGTGTAATGCTGGCTTATTTTTGTGACATTGTGACCTTTTAACCCATGCTGTACAGCTATACACGGAGAAACAGCTTATTTTTCTGCTTTTCCTCAAAGTACTGAAGATACACTACAAGATGGTGTGCTGTTTGCCGATAAATGTTCAGCCAGTTTTGAGTTTTGAGCCATTTTCAAATGCTGAGGAAAACAAGTGCAGCCATTTTTTTTTGTATTTTCAGTGAGGTATATCCTAATTTGACTACTTAACCCTATTCTAACTGGGGGCGACATTTCGCACCACGATTTCACAACGCGCAAAGATTTTGCCGCGTCGTTTCATGACTTTTTTCATTGAAGTCTCATGCATATTTTGAGACAAAATTTGCGACGTCCGGGTACACCGTTTTGAAGTTACGTAATGTTTTGCATATGCATGTCAACCAAAAAGCAGCTGAAATTCATGATATCGTGTGCAAATCCAATGCACATTGTGTTTTTTGGTTAAATTGATACAAATTAGATTCTTCTAATTTTTAATCATTGGAATTAATCAATTCTAGTGTAGATAAGCCTGAAAAAGTGCCTGCAACAAATTTTGGCAAAAAAAAAAACAAAACAAAAGGTCAAAAAACAAAACAAAGGTCGAAAAAACAATAAAATACATAAGAAATTAACAAAACAATGAAAAAACAAAAGAAATTGATAACGATTGTGCTATTTTTTTACACGAAAATTGTTTGATGTGTCTTGAGGAATTCCGACACAAAAATTTAGCAACCCTCCAGTCTTTTTAATGGAGTTATAGGTGAAAATATGATTTCATGCACAAATTTGCATAATTAATTTATTAAAAATAGAAAGGCAATATCTTTCTATTGTATTACAATGTAATCTTGTAGTTGACATCCAGCTCTATCTTCAGGCAAAATTTCGTGGCGATCGCGCAATCGGCGGCCGAGATCTGAAGGGGGGGGGGGGGTCAAATTGACCCCCCCCCCCTCAGTAAAAACGTAGTCTCAAATAGCCCTGTTAGAATAGGGTTAAAAGAATCTTTTCCTCTTATTGAATATCCTTGGTTTTTTAACCATGAATTGTACATATGTAGCAATCTAGTGTGTGAAAATTTTAGCAAATCTGAGCAATAAGAACTTATTTTTTTATATCTTTACAAATTGCTGAGGAAACTAGATATATCGCTATGGCTACTGATATGCCTCCGCCATAATGCATGGTTCTACTAATAGGTCTATAGTACAATGTCTTGACAATGTGTGATGACAGTTTCACACAATTGGCAAAATATTAAAATGACAGGTTTGACACAAATGTGCTGAATGTTCACTTTCCTAGAACTAGGTTCAATTGGATGAATGATTAAAATGTCAGAGTGCAGGTATTTGGGGAACTGATGATTTTTACTTGACTTTTGACCCTTTTATAAGTTTATGCATTGAGTAATTTTCAAGGTATTGAGAAAAAGTATAATTTCAGTATCAAATGGGAAAATAGCATTATCTAAACCTGGCCTTTGACCTTTGACCTCACAGTTCCAAAGAGAATCACTGTTAGGGTGAACATGCATAAATATGTAAGTTTCAAGATGATACCTTGAGTTACTTTAGAGATATGGAGGAAAAAGTGCAATTTAGCACTTTCACTTGACCTTTTACCTTTTGACCTTTGACCTTTTGGCAAGAAACTTCCCCAAAAATATATATTGGGTAATACATGCCATACATCAAGTTAAAAAAAAAAAAAAAAAACCTTCAGGCATATTGCATTTTAAGGAAAGTAGTGATATTTTGAAGAGTTGACCTTGACCTTTGACCCCCTGACCTTTGAACCATGACCCCCAACTTCCCTAGATAATCACTGCCCATCGGTACAAGCATATATACTAAGTTCCATGAAGATACCTTGAACCATTTGCGAGATATGGAGAAAAACATGAAATTTCAATTTTTTTTTCACAAAATAACCTGTGACCTTTGACCTTTGACCCTGTGACCCTAAAATCCACACAAAGTATTATCCCCCAAGGATATACCCTCATACCAAGTTTGATGTAAAACCACCACACGGTTCTTGAGATATCGACAAAAACAAAACGGGACGGACGGACGTACGGACGTACGGACGTACGGACGGACGGACGGACGACCCGAAAACATAATGCCTCCGGCCACTTCGTTGCGGAGGCATAAAAAAGATTGATCCACACCCATATTCTACTGCATGAAGGTCATATGATAAATGTTCAGTGTTCGTATTTCAATGCTTTTTCAATTTTTAAAGATATCATAAGCTAAAAAATAGTATTTTGGTTTAATATGTCATTGTTTGAGTGTCACAACTTGGATATCAACTCAAGTCATCAATAAACCTCATATTCATTCTTCTATCTGTGTTTACAAATATAGGAATGGATCCAAACACTATGCGCACATTCAAGGTCAAACTGTACAGATAATTTTTTAATGAAAAATATCATATCTTCCAAAGTACCAGCTCTAATTTCATAAGTCTTTGTTATAATGGCCAATATATGTCTGTTACCCATTCCTGAAAGTTTCACTTCTTCACTCTTTGGCAAAAGTGAAATATTATAAAATATTTAAAAGTGGTTTTATTTGAATTCAAAGTAATGCCTACAAAATTGATCATCCATTTTGAGTAGTGAAAATATGACATTTATTCATACTTTGTGATATGTCATGGCTATGTGCTGGTGGTGAATGAAAGGGATATTTATCAGGAATATCTAAAAGCAATTTCAGATGAAAAAAAAAAAAACATTCTCCTTTTTTAATGAATTTTTCCAATATATTAGTCATTTCAATGTAATACGACACCCCTAATTAAAATGCTAATTCATGCGCAGTTTAATGCAAAATTTTGACTCTTTCTTTACATGAAATGAAAATTTTAACACTCAGGTACAACAAACAGCAAAAAAAGCATTTTGACCAAGTTTTTTTCATTTTTCCCCTGTTGCGCAATTGCATACCCTGATTGTGCTATTGACCACATACATGTATATATATATATATATCACCCTGCATCACAAAACCAACAAAAAGTCGTCAGACATGGATTTTCAGTTAAGGACAGATTCTAAAAGAGCAGGCAGACTCTAAGCTTTAAAATGATGTATAACTCAATTCAAATGGATTCTCCTAACCTATATAAATATTGGAAAGAAAGCCCATACTGTGGAAAAGTTTAAACTGAGAAAAGAGGCTCTGAAGTACAGAGTCTATCCAAGCCCTTAATCTTTACTAAGCCATGCTACCTGTGCCATGAATGGGACAAAAAACATGATGTAAAGGACTGTAGCAACAACAATGAAGGGATTATCAGATTAAGCTGAAATTGACAATGCTCTATTAAAACATCCTGTCAATGATAAATGTCAACTTTCAAAGCAGTAACATCATCCTTCCAAAAGTTAGTAGAGGTAAGTGAAGAGTGTGCAAAGGATTTTCAAGAAATGGAAAGGGGCCTCTAAGAAAAACCTTATCACACTTCTCTACCACAAAAAGGGTTGTAGAAAAACTGCTAAAAACCCACTTTCCCATTCAATTTATGATCCCAAACTCAAGAATAATGTAGATGAAGAATAGCTCTTTCAGAAAGTATGGGAAATTCACAATTGACTTGGATGACCCTTTTCACCTTTCTTGAGTCCTCACATAAAATCAAGGAGTGCGACTTCTTGTTTGTTTTGTGATGCATGGTCACATATATAAATACGGTATATAATAGTAGAAGATGAATATTATATATTAGAGGGTGAGAGTTTATCTTTTGAAAAACTGAGTAAGTAGTTTGAAATTCTATTAGTCTTACAATCCCTCGGTAAGATCACCGTAACATAACCCCTTGACAATGATTTATATGTTAGAAGCATGCGTAACTTACGACTCTTTGTCTGCATTTGTTACAACTTTTGCCAATTAAACTCCCCTGCTTTCATTTTACTTGTTTTGCATAAGCCAAGATTACTAGCTTCCTATATTAGTGCTATCATTTGCATATATTTGCTGGAATGTGACAAAGCTCTTTGATTTCACTCCAGTTATTTGATTGAAATCACCTATTTTCAAAGCCTGCTCACCTTTTGGAGACCTTCCTGACTCCTGAAGAGACAGCTCAATAGCCCGCTTGAACTCATCATCAAAATTGCCACTCCCATCTGACACAAATGAACAAGACACATTTATGAATACTTTGTACCACAAACACTCTTTACACATTTTGTTCACTTTTTACATCTCTCCTGTACATTGCAGAATCAAATTGTTTGTCACAAATCACAAACACTTAACTCCTCTCATTGTAAATGAAATTACAGTTTGGTTGCATACAAGGTATATCTATAAAGTCAGGCACAAATATTCCACACAGACTCTTTCCCTTACTCATAACCCTACTGTCCACACACAATAGTCATGGCATACACTCCATGTGCCTCACATTCGAGAGAGAAAGGAACTAGAAAAGTTGCTACTGTGACTGGTATGCCTCTGCCATATCGCATGGTTCTCCCAATAGGCCTAGAGTACGTCTTGACAATCTAATAAAACAGTTTCACCTACTGTAATTGGAAAAAAACAAGAGACCCGCGGGTCTAGCGCTCACCTGAGTATCGCAAGTTCACCTTTCACGCAGTCACTAATCTAAATTATTCACAGCTCTACCAAAATTTGACCAGGCATTCTCAAGTAGAAGATGAAAATGTACAATAAGGGCCCAATTTTTTTAAGATTCCTTAATTTGGGGGGATTGGGGCCCCCTGGGGCCCTCTGGGTGGGGCATGGTGCCCATTTTGATAAATTGAGATCCTGACCCCCTAGGGATGCTACCTGCCAAGTTTGACAAAAATCCATCATGAGGTTTTCAGGAAGAAGATGAAAATGTACAATTCAGGCCCCCATTTGGACCCTTCCAACCACCACCCCCCCCCCCCCCTACCCAAGAGGAGCACCCCTGGATCTCCTATGAACAAACTTGAAACTACAGTCATTAATGTACTCACTCATAGTATTATCTCAGCTCTATATATAACTTCTGATTCTAGAGAAGATTTATAAAGATTCCTTCATTTGGGGGATTTGGGACCCCTGGGGGCCCCCTGGGTGGGGCATGGTGCCCATTTTAACAAATTGAGATCCTAACCCCCTAGGGATGCTACCTGCCAAGTTTGGTGAAAATAGGTCATGGGGTTCTCAAGAAGAAGATAAAAATGTACAATTTAGGCCCCATTAGGACCCCTCCTCACCCCCTCCCCTGGGTCCCAAGGGGGGCACCCCTAATTCTGCCATGAACAAACTTGAAACTACAGTCATTAATGTACTAACTCATAGTATTAACTTAGCTCTATCACTTCTGGTTCTAGAGAAGAAGATTTTTGCAGATATTCCTTAATTTTGGGGGGTTTGGGCCCCCTGGGGGCCCCCTGGGTGGGGCATGGTGCCCATTTTCACAAATTGATTTCCTAACTCCCTAGGGATGCTACCTGCCAAGTTTGGTGAAAATGGGTCATGGGGTTCTCAAGAAGACGATGAAAATGTACAATTTAGGCCCCATTAGAACCCTTCCCCACCCCCCTCCCCTGGGTCCCAAGGGGGGCACCCCTGATTCTGCCAACGGACGACGGACGACGCACGACGCACGACGCACGACGGACGCCGGACGAAGGGCGATCGCAATAGCTCACTTGAGCCTTTGGCTCAGGTGAGCTAACAACTTGAAATGACAGGTTTGTCACAAATGTGTTGAGTGTTTACTTTCCTTGAACTAGGTTTCTTTTGGATGGATGGCTAAATTGTTTAACAGATCATGCACAAAATGTTTGGGAATTAGAGCCTTGTCACTTGATCTATGATCCTTGCCCTTTGACCTCATGACCCACAACTCTTCAAATAATCACTAACTGGTAACATCCATTTTCATGACAATACTTTGAGCTATTTTCAAAATACATAGTTTCATTATAGTTTATGTATTGAGTAATCTCCAAGGTATGGAGAAAAAGTATAATTTTAGCATTGAATATTAGAATTTTAGCATTTTAACAAGGCCTTTGACCCTGTGACCCTAGAATTCCCAAGAGAATCATTGTTAGGCAATATATGCATATGTACTAAGTTTCATGAAGATACCTACAGACATTTCCAAGATACTGAGGAAAAAACAGTGAAATTTTAGTATTCTTACCTGACCATTGACCCCCATGGCCTGAAACTTTCTCTACAGATTCTGTATCTGGTAATACACTGTACATGTATACATTGAGTTTCAAGAAAACACATGTACCTTCAGGCATTGCATAGATATAGGGGAAATAGTGAGATTTTAAGAATTTAACCTTGACCTTTGATCTTGAGAATGCACAGATAAGTTGAAAGATACAAATTTGTCCCCTCATACATACATATTTTAAGTTTCACTAACATACATCAAATGATTTTTTTTTTTTTTTTAGTAACGCTGTCCACAAAATTCATTACGGACGGACGGACAGACGGATGGACAGACAGACAGACAACCCAAAATATGATACCTTCAGCGACATTTCGTGGCAGAAGCATAAAAACTGAATAATAACAAAAAAGCAAATGTGCAAAGTCAAGGTAACAATGCACCTTCCGAAGCTACATTGAAATACAGATCAACACACAGTTGCAAAGTGCAGATTTCTCTTTGCATTCATGATGTAAGGTGATGCCAAAAAACATTTGTCATATCAATGTCACATCAAATGTTTGTCTGTTTGTTTGATTTTTTTTTTATGGTGGTGGTGGGACATGTCAAAAAGCTTCTAGTGCTTAGTTTGATTAAAGCTACTTTCAAGTACATTATTTGTAATTTATAAGTGAAGAATTTGCACTTAGGGTACACCCATCCATGCAATTATATAGGGTATATATAGGGAGAGAGAGCTTGATTTTCCAAATATACATACATGGTGCTAATGAACTAGCTGAGTTTATCTGTCATCTTACATACAACGTACATGTATGTGGCATACCCTTTCTGTCCTTTCCTTGCCTTTGCTCATGCATTTTCCTTCCTACAATGTGATGCCGAATTACATCTCTGACCATAAACCTTATTGTTGATACATATAGCATAACTTTATTACATGCTCTATCAGAGTTTTAGACAAAGCCAGTGAAGCTCTTAATATACATGTAATTAACAGATAGAATGATAAAAGACATGGAAAATACTATAAACTGAATGACTATGAAATGCCCTGGGTACACACACACAAAAAAAAAATACTGACATAAAGACATTTTGACCTTTTCAGAGGAATCTTTATCATAATTAACACTGCCATTACATTGGGATCTATATATTGCTGTTGTAATATTACATTCGAATATTATTACCCTTCCAAAAGAAAGCAACAAAAATTATTTTTATAGCTGATGACAGCCACTTAAAGATTAAACAGAATTTTAGACCTCAGGGCAGTCATGCCCCAAAATGTTGAGATTGATTTGCACAAACCTGTTATAAAATCATTGCATCATACATACTTCTGTTATCGTAAACCAGCAAGCTAAAACACTTCTTTAGTGTCACCGAGAAATCTTACAAAATACCAATCTTGAAATGGGTATTTTGAAGTTTAAAACAACTACTTTTAATTTCTACTTTAAAAATATATCAGTTATTCCACAGTGATGATAATGGTCCTGAAGCTACATTCTGTCAAAGCTACCATTTTACATGTGTGAGAAAATGCAAAATGTTCATACTGAGAAAACTGACTGGTCCCTTCTTGATTGCATCTGCATAACTGCCTCATTGTACAATGAACACAATGCAGGGAAGGGGGGTTCTCAGATTGTCCTTGGTCAATGGTATCAGGATGATATCCTACTTCAACAGAAGACTGAAAACATGGCACCCATTTTCACTACCCAAATTGTAATGTTATTATGGTGCACTGACCTATTTATTACATAATACCCATAAGGGAGTCTTGTTCTTGGTTAGCAATCTTATAAGACTTTGGTGAGAGCCTACGGAGCTATTGACTATCAGAAAAGATAACAAGGGTTTGAAACAGCCAACGAGTCACAAAAGAGCTAAATGAATCCAGATGACCTGCTGTGATTGCTCAAACTGCTCTTTGGAAGAACAGAAATTAAAGCACTAGTGAAAGATGTTACAAGAGCATGAGACTATCCTATAATAGATTACAGCTAGAATAATTACTGCAGATCAACATCAGTGACTGTGACAGAAAAGTCAAGCATGGACTACAGATAACCATTTTTTTTTTGTTAGTGAGACAATGGTAGTGAGAACACGCATTTGCCAAATCGCTGGTCACATAGTACTTGAGATGATGTTCTTTGTAAGATGTTTTATAATTCAAACTAGAAATGTCGCTATGGCGACTGGTATGCCTCACCATAAAACATGATTCTCCTAATAGGTCTATAGTACATCTTGACAATGGGTGATGACAGTTTCACACAATTGGCTAAATTTTAAAATGACATATTTGTCACAAATGGGTACAATGTTCACTTTCGTTGAACTAGGTTTTAATTTGATGAATGGCTGCATTTTCTAAGAGAGCATGCATTTGGGGATTTGAGGACTTTTACTTGACTGTTGACCCTTTTATACATTTATGCACTGACTATTTGCCAAAGTATGGAGAAAAAATATAATTTTTCTATTAAATAGTAAATTGCAAGCATTTTAACCTGACCTCTGAACCTATGATCCCAAAATTCCAAAGAGAATCACTGTCAGGCCAAACATGCATAAATACAGAGCACTCCCGTCATAACAAACACGGTTCTAACGAAGTAAAACTTCTGGTCCCAAAATTATCGCCATTGAAGTCTATGGTACAAAATTCGCTTATAACGAACACAATTATAGTGAAATTTTCGTTATAACGAAATCTTTTTTGAGTACCACTGACAAAGAAAAACAAAAGAAATGTGCTCCGTTATAACGAAATGCGAATCGCTTCCGAAAATACGTAGCGGAACAAGCATTTATAGCGTCTCTGCATGGGTGAACGCTTCACATCACTGTGTACGTGTTCGCTCCTTGTGTCCTGCACAGTTTCCGAGGGGAACTTGCATTATTGTAATACAATAATCTGAAATTAAAAAAGGTTCGTTTTATTGTTCCAAAGGTACTTTATGACAAAACACACAGATTCTGATACACCTAAATGTCCGTTAGTTTGGAAATGAAATAGGGTTTGTTATTACTAACATTTTGACGTTATTCAAACAGTTCGTTATTACTAAAGTTTGTTAAACCGACAATGAGATATGGTTCTTATGATATGACGGTTCGTTAGTCAGAAAATAATAGGAATTCTAAACTTTCGTTAATCGGAACATTAAAAAAAGTTTAAAAAAGGTGTGTCCACTAACAAAACTTGGGAATTGCAAACTTCATAATCGTCCTAAGATAACCAAACCTACGAAATAACTAACGTTTCTCTCTTTTTTTTTTTTTTTTGATTTACAAACCTTCTTCGGTTCGGAATAACAAACCTTATTTCCTTGTCGGATTAAAAAACCTTCGGAACAGTGAACCATTCTCATTTTTTCATTTACAAACCTTTGAAATGACAAAACTCATTTCATTTTCTGATCAACCAGCCTTCGGAAAACGAACAATATATTTACATCTAAATTATGAACTTTCGGAATAACGAATCGTCGGAAGAGCGAAGCTTCAAAACAATGAACAAACCTTCGGATTCCCAGGAATGGCGAAACTTCGGAACAAAGAGTCTTTCGGAATAACGAACTTTAGTGAGAAACGAATCTTTGGAATAGCGAACTGTAATGGAATCCTAAACTATCATTTTCTATACGACTTATTGTGTGACAAAAAGAACTTTATGCTCTCTTTTAAATGTAACATCCAAACGAAATCAAAAAGGTACCATCCCATTTCACATAGCTTTCCAGTGTATGATGAGTATTCAACAAACATAATATGATATATACGTGGTTACCTTGTTTTTGTTATATATTGTATTTGTTCGGTTATAACGAAATTTCATTATAATGAAAGAAAACGGCCGGTCCCGAGCATTTCGTTATAAAGGGAGTGCACTGTATGTACTAAGTTTCACGATGATGCCTTAAGCCACTTCTAAGATATGGAGGAAGAAGTGAAATTCAGCACATTCACTTGATCTTTGACCTTTTTGGAAAAAAAACTTCATACAGAATCTCTACTGGGTAAAACATGTATACACCAAGTTTAAAAAAAAACTAGAAATGTCGCTACAGCGACTGGTTATACCCCCGCCAAACAACATTTCATAAGCTTTGGTTAAAACAACATTTCATAAGCTTTGGTCAAAACACTGAGGAAGTAGTTAAATCCGCAAGATCTTTCCTTGATCTTCTGCCACTAATATGCCGTTACCATGGCAACGTACTTTCGGGTACTGTCGAAAAATGCGTCTTGCACATCTACAACCAAAGGCACACATCTGTACCAAGTTTCATGGAAATTGGGCAAAAGCTGAGGAAGTAGTTTGCAACACAAAATTTTCCATCATTTTGGCTCATAATATGTGAGCTGTTACCATGGCAACATACTTTTTGTCACTGTCAAGAAATGTGTCATGCTGACCTATATCCTAAGACAAACATTCAATATGAATTCCATGAGAATTGGAAGAACACTGATGAAGCAGTTTTGCCATGAAGCATTTTGCCCTATATTTTACCAATAACATGCCGTTACCATGGCAACGCACTTTTTGCCACTGCGGAAATATGTGTCTTGCACATTAACATATTCAGATGAACATCTGTACCTAATTTCATAAAAATTGATCAGAAACTGTGGGAGGAGTTCGCGACGCAAGATTTGTACCCATTTTTGCCCATAATATGCCGTTACCATGGCAACGTACTTTTGGGTACTGTCAAAAAATATGTCTTGCACATCTACAACCCAAGGCACACATCTGTGCCAAGTTTTATGGGAATCGGTTGGAAACTGAGGAAGTAGTTCGCGACGCAAGATTTGCAACGGACCGACCGCCCGACCGACCGCCTGACCGTCCGCTGATTCCTATATACCCCCTTCAAACTTCGTTTGGCGGGGGTATAAAAAAAAATCCTGCAGGCATTGCATAAATATGAGGGAAAAGGTGAAATTTTGAAGAGTTGACCTTGACCTTTTACCACTGACCTTTGACCCCATGACTCCAAAATTCCCTAGATAATCACTACTAGTCATTACATGCATATGCAGTATATTCTATGAGGATACCTTAGATGATTTCGGAGATATGGAGAAAAAAGTGAAATCTTAGCCTTTTCACTTGACCTTTGACCTCATGACCCAAAACTCTAACCAGAAAATCTTTATTGGGTAGAACATATATACACACAGTTTCAAGAAAATACCTTCAGTCAAGGTATAGATATGGGGGAAATAGTGAAATTTTCACCATTTGACCTTGAGCATCTGTACCCAAAAGTTGACAGGCACAACTTCTCCCCCTAATACATACATGCCAAGTTTTATTAAGATACCTCAAACGGTTTTTTAGTTACGCTATCCACAAGATTACGGACGGACGGACAGACGGAAGGACGGAAGGACAGAAGGATGGAAGGACGGACGGAGGGACGGAAGGACGGACAACCCAAAAACATAATGCCTCCAGCACCTCTTCATGGTGGAGGCATAAAAAGAAGTTGGTTCAGCAAATATGGAGTCTTGTGTTTAAACCCACCACTTCATATCTGCAGGGAATTAACAAGAACCTCATTGTGTGTACACATACTTTATAGCTGCCTCTTTTTTCCTCAGTACCGATGTGTGCTCAATGGAAAATACCTCTTCTTTTGCAAATTTGGAAGCTTAAATGGCAATCCTTTGTATGTGTTACAATCAGATACATTATGAGCACATAAGAATGCAATTCGTTCTGACTGTTGTTACGGATTATCTGCACAACAAATAAATACAGCTAATATCCTTATGATTTGCGGAAGCAATTTCAAGAGCTGTGCAAATGAGAATAGTGGCAAATTACTCACTTTCAGACACCAAACTTTGTGCATCTTTTCTCCTCGGGCTCTTCGGTCTGCTTGGCGAGACACGTGGTGTTCGATGAGAGCTATACAATATATTGGTGGACAAACAGAATACAACTTTGGGAACTGATCACATGAAAAACATGTCATTTGCAATGGAATGCACGGCCATTGTATCTGAACATCCCCTCCCCCTGCTAAATACCAGTTAGTGATAGGGTTAGAGTAAAGATTAGGGTTAGAGTAAGGTTTAAGGTTAGAATTTGGGTTAGGAAAAGATTCAGGATTAGGATTAGGGCTAGGGTCAGGGGAAGGGCCTGGGACAGCTGTCCACTGAGGGTTAACTGTCCTAGAACCCATAGTCATAGGTACATCACAATTTTACAATCACCAACTTACAAAATATATATCAGTATATGATTGACAGGGGTATTTTCTGTTTCCAATGTGCATTACCCCCCCCCCCCAATCCAATACAATATGATCTTTGAGAACACTTTAATCCATTCCTCATGGGAACCTGGTATACTAGGTTCCCATGGCGTCTGCTGATACAAGGGAACCTGGTATACCAGATCAAGAGCCCTGTTTTATCAAGCGATAGTTATCATTGATCATGAAATCAATGATAACTCTGATCCACTTATAATCAATCAAATCAATCATAACTTTACATCAACCATAATTTTCAATTTTACGAAGAGACTTATAATTGATTGGAATTTACAGTATAAGTCATCACACATGACTTATAATGTATTTAATCGAAATAACGACTGGTGGCCGAGCCTAGTTTCCTGCATGGTCTGCTTAAAAAACAATACAGTACATACAAAACAAAACAAACGTATGTGTACAACACGAAGCGCTCACACAGCTCGCATAGTACAGTGCAGCATGTAAGTGTGTAGTGTGTGTGTGGCGCTGACAAGCCCCAGAAATCTGCCTAATGATAGAATGCATTGGGTAATAGAGGATATCTGCGCAGTGTGACTGAAGGTAAAAGTCAGTATGCATTGTTTTAAGTCTTATGAGAGTATTGACAAACACTGAAGAACTACATAAACTTGTTACACGTTCATGTAATGTTTTACACAAGGGCAATTAGTAACGTTACATTTTAGGGACATTCTCATGATTTAGATTAGACTCATTTCTCTGTCTGTGGATGTGAAGTCTCATTAATGTCACCAAAGATCATTCTAGTGTAGACCTACAACAGAGCAAAGAATGAAATCATTTTATGAATTATTCTAGAAGAAAGGTCTGCTTTTAATGCCGGTTAGTAACGTTACAAAAAAAGGACATAAAAAATTGATGGGCATCTTTGAACAAAAAGTTTGCTAAAACTGGTATAGCTTCAAATATATCAACACTTATTTTTCATTTCTAGCTTTAAGGGCAATATCTACCCCAAATATCCTTTCTCATTGTAACTTTGTTTGAAAATTAAGTACAAAAATCATGGTTAGTAACGTTACGGTTAGTAACGTTACGGTTTGTCCAGTGATTACAGAATTGTGTGTTAACTCAAATCATTACATGTTTCCTCATGAGAATGCACAGTTAAAGCTAAGAAACATCAGATAAGACATGAAACTCTTATTTCAATCATCAAACTCATGCAGTATAGTACCATTGTACTTGTACATGTTAAAAAAGACTAGAAAAACAGTTTGGATGAATTACAAACTAAAAAAAGTACCACTTTTAAAGACTTGGTCAAGTGATATCCACAGTTTCATAACTTTGCCGATCACTGTTCATCATGACTCACAGTAATTCACAAAAGAAGCCTGTTTTATTGAGCAAAACAGTTAATGTGTTCCTTATCAAGAGTACCTTTAGTAAAGGGGAAAGAAATCAAAGAGCAAAGACTAATGTACCGGTATGTAGTATGTACAGTGTATGGCCAATTGTGGTGTGCGTAGTCATTGCACAATAGGAATCCAGCATAATGCAATGTTTTATATTTTTGTGAAAGTAGTTTAAGTCACGACATTAACTCAAATAATACAGTGTATTACAACTGCAGTTGAATTCATGTTTATTCAAGTCTAAAGACAAGTATTTCTTTTTTCTTTTCGACCGGTTTGAATGTCTAATCTCTGCATTGCTCTGAAAACAAAAAAGTCTGTTCGCTGTACCTGAAGCGTAATTACCCCTGACAAACCGTTGTATGATAATTTCAAATTGGGACAGAAAATTTGAAGTGATGGCCTCAATTGTTTTTAACACTACTTTCCACACAAAATGCTCTGCTGGCCCACAGACTCCATCAATTGCCCCTTCCCATGGGAAGTGGTTTAAAAAAAAAAAAAAAATCGCTCAATGTACACCTTGTGAGCCTTCTGTAGTGATGCGAATGCTGCAGACCCCCCCCCCCCAACATTTCCCGCCACGATTCCGCAACGCGTAAAGATTTTGCTGCATCGTTTCATGACCTTTTTTCATTGAAGTCTCCCGCATATTTTGAGACCAAATTTGCGACGTCCGGGTACACCGTTCTGCAATTATGTAATGTTTTGCATAAATGCATGTCGACCTGAAAAAAGCTCAAATTCATGGTATCTTGTGCAAAGCCAATGCAAATTGTGTTTTTTCGTTAATTTGATATTAATTAGATTGTTTCAACCTTTGACCAGTGAAATTAATTAATTGTAATGTAGATAAGCTTGAAAAAGTGCCTGCAACAAATTTTGGCAAAAAAAACAAAACAATAGAAAACAAAAGGTGAAAAAACATTAAAATACATAAGAAATTAACAAAACAATAAAAAACAAAAGAAACTGATTTTGATTTTGCTATTTTTTTGCAAGGAAATTGTTTGATGTGTCTTGAGGAACTCTTACACAAAAATTTAGCAATTCTTCAGTCTTTTTTATGGAGTTATAGGTGAAAATATGATTTCATGGGTAAATTTGCATAATTAATTTACTAAAAAAAAGCCAATATCTTTTTACTGTATGACCACGTAATCTTGTAGTTGACATCTGGCTCTATCATCAGGCAAAATTTTGCCAGACCAGGACCTGTCCATTGGAGTCTTATTCACTTATTTCATGGTTAGTAACGTTACAATACACACAGGCTGTCGTTAGTAACGTTACGTGGTTAGTAACGTTACACATTTTGACTGCTGTTATTTCTAACTTCTATAATGATTAGTAATACTTATTTTTGTATTTCAATTAGTCATTGGACACAGCAGGAAAAATTGAAATATTATCATTCATAGACACTTTATACTCTCTGGAGGTAAATAATTTCACTTTTTGGTTAGTAACGTTACATGACTGTCCGATGGTTGGGGAAATGCACACATGTTTGCATTTTGAAGACATGTAAGTCGATTTTACTTAATCTATCCATGAAAGCACTGCATTGCCTCTATGAATTCAATATTTGTGGCTAGAAAATGGCATTTAACTTGACTAGCTATCTTCTTTACCATTAAGGAGATTTTGCTGATGAAATTCAATCTGAAAGATTACTTGTTCAAAATTGGTGAATTCAATACCGAAAACTATCAAGATACCCTGAAAAATAGTTTTTCCTGAATTATCAATGTGTTCTTTCTGAAGTCAAACACAAAAATCAAGGAAAAAACCAAATTGAAATTTTATGGTCATGTCCCTCTAACTGCGGAATTGCCCACAAGCTGATCCAGGGCTCGATTGCTGGCCCTTGCTGGCTTGATGGGCTGGCCGTGTTGTGCCTGCCAAGGCGCCACACGAGCAAGGTGGGTGATGCTATACTACTACTCCTGTACTGTTCGTGTTCAGCAGTCACGTGAGCAATGCATGTCGATCATGAATTGGGTACAAAGAACAGACCGTATCAGGGGCTTGAAATGGAAATAAGAAACAGACCGTATTAGGGGCTTGAAATGGAACTAAGTGTTAGAAAAAAATTAGCAGTTAGACAGATGGACGTTTGTGATAATACCAGCTAGACTAGAAAAATCTTACAATTTAACTCGCGGCAATCTTTCTTCAGTAAATTGCCTTACAACTGAGTTTACCTAGATGGTCTCTAGTTGATTTTGGATCAATGACATAGTTATCATTGATTTGCAAGGTTATAGTTGATTTGAGAGAAAGTTATAATTCATTTCAGTTATGGGTTTCTTGATAAAACGGAGATTTTCATTTCATTTCATTTCATTTCATTTATTTCATTCTCATTCTCATTTTCATTTTTTTCTTTCAACAGAACATAACACAAAGTAAGTCAAAAAATTCAATCATAAGCATATTATGAATTAATATACATTACAAAGTATGACAATCGATGATAATCAACAAACTTACAAAGATATGCACACATACTGGAATTACAAAGTTGTGTTTGAAGGATTAAAAAATGAGAACTGAGAGGTCCACTAAAAAGCATTGCTTGTAGATTGTGGACCACTCTAAAATATCTTCAAAAATACTTATTATAATTACAAGTACATAATACAGAAAATAAGACAAAATGAAACAAACAACAGAGACACAACAACATGACATGACTAAACAGAGGGGGATACGAATGAAAGGAATAGAGCAAAAACAAATTTAAAGGAAGAAATGAAAGAGAGGAGATAGAGAGAATGCCTATACGCTGGACAGAGAAATGAAAAAGGAGATTGAGGAAGTATTTCAGACAGCTGGTGACTGCACGCAGCTGTGGAGAAAGAAATAAAATGCTGAATTTCATTACTTTATAATGCCATTTTTCATTGTGAAAAGATGAATTCAATAAGTGATGATGAACCTTATGTATGCTGTAACCTATATAGGAAATGAACATAAATATCTCAGCCAGAATTTAACAAAAAAGATTTCAATTTACACTTAAAAGAATATAACGATGGAGAATTTTTCATTTCAGAACTTAATGAATTCCAAAATTTAGGGTCGGTATACATAAATGTATTCTGAGCTAATAAGGTTCTGAAAAGGGGTAAATGAAACTCATTAGACCACCTAGTAGGATAATCATGAAAACATTGATTTCTGGGAAACATTGAATTAGAAATATTGGGGAAAGGATTTGTGTTGTAGTTGAAAATAAATTGACCCAGTTGAAAAAGAAACAAATCTTGAATTTTTAAAATCTTGTATTTGATGAATAATGAATCTGAGTGGGAATGTGGCAAAACCCCACAGATAATACGAAGTACTTTTTTTCTGCAATAACAATAATTTATCTAATAAAATTTGATGGGCGCTGACCCATGCCAAAATTCTGTAATTAAGATGAGGTAATATTAAGGAAAAATACAATGTTAACAAAGAAGACGATGGAATGTGAAACTAAAGTCTGTTAATAATACCAATATTACGTGAAATTATTTTACTTATATTAATGATATGAGGCCTCCACAAAAGTTTATCATCCACTGTAATACAAAGAAATTTTATATGGGATACACGTTCTAACCGAGTATCATAAAAAATGGACTGTGCTTAATATTTCTAAGGATTTACTAAAACACATATACTATAGTTTTCTGAAGATTAAGAGAGAATTTATTGGCTCTTATACACGGAGTCACTTTTTACAATTCAGAGTTGACAATGTCTATGAGAGTAACTGGGGGGGGGGGGAAATTACAGAATACTGGTTTTGCGTCATATAAATTAGCATATTGGTGCATATAAGAGCCGCCGGAAGCGGGGGCCTTTGGCCCCGTCTCCGGCGGCTCTCCCTTAGAGATGAATTTCAGTCCAAAGGGCTGAAATTCATCTTTCCCGTCGTCTGGGGCCCCAAAAAAGCCCGGGAACGGAACGGCCGTCAAAAAGTAGGTTGACCACACAATTTTTATGAAAATTGAGTGGTTTCAGAGGAAACCTGCTCTAAATCAAAATAACTTGAGTAAATCATCGATAAAGAAAATCCAGCCGATTTTGACGGAACTATCTTAAAGGTAATGACGTCATCACAGCTAGCAGCTCTTCTTCCTTTCACTTTTTTCAACACAATCGCACAAGTCATTCACGATCAATCACACTACACACTAGTTTGGCAAGGCAGCGCGTATACGCGTATTGTCAAGAGACATGTGCGCACTCAACTGCTATACGCATTGTACACTGTACTATTAAACATGCGTGCGTTCTGCAGACTCAATACGCGCTACAACTGCACGCGTACGCATCATAAGCTGTTATGTGTAGGGTACTGTTGTATGACTGCATAGAGTCAACATGGTGGGCTGTCAAGCGCACCCACACAGTGCGTAAGCAGCTACTGTAAGCTACCACCAGCAATTAGATAAGTGATTGTTTTCTTGTCTCACCTAAATTGCTATTGATTTCTAGGATATGGACTATCCTCGACTCCTAAAAACGTGAGTATACATCGTAAATTCGGGTAAATTTTAACGGATTGTCTAGACTACAAGCATCGTCATGATCTAGAACTACATTATTCGGGGGACACCCCCGAAACCCCCGAGAACAACGTAAGATACCACACTTCTCACCGCACAGACCAAAGAAAACACACGTAAACAAATGCAATTGTCGACAGCCGAATCACGGACCGTATCGCAGATCGGATTAATATTTCAGATGGTTGCTATCGGTATGCATAATTACGCTCTTTTCAGAGCGATTTGCGCTCTCCGTGATTGGCTGCCGGTATTCTGTAATTTACCCGTAACTGGGTTTTGATGAGAAAAGAAAACATTTTAATCGTCAGCAAAAAGTATAAATGAGAGTATATCAGACGATTTACAGAAATAAGTAATATGAACAATAAAAAGTAAAGGACCTAATATACTACCCTGAGGGACGCCACATTTAATAGATTTAAAACTTGAGTTATTCTCGTTCAGAGATATATATTGTTTTTGGTTTTGCAGGTAACTCCTGAACCACTCCAAGGCCTTCCCCCATATGCCGTAATGAGACAAGTTATGGATTAAAATTTAATGACTGATTGTATCGAAGATACAATCAATCAGAGATATAGTTGATCACGAAGTTATCATCGATTAATGGACTTGTGATTAATTTGGGAGAGTTATCACAGATTTCTGGGACTTATATTCGATTTTAAATTTTGATAAAACAGGGCCCAGGTTCATAAAATGTAGAAGAGAGTGCCTACATTCATGGCCTAAATTAATGTTTATTTGTGTTATTGCTGCCAAGAAAAATGGCTTTAATAGGAAGATTAGGGTTTCTTCTATCAATATTAGCTTTCTCTCAGAATGAAAACTGCATGTATTGCCTTTTTCCAATGTAGTGTGCGTGTATTTTGTTATAAAACTTGTATGAAGATGTACATAGCAGTCAAGGCTGAGCTCAGTAGATATTCGCTTTTGCTGACCCCATGCAGGTGCCTCTTTTGTGTAGAACAAAAGAGTTTGTGAACCCATCAGCGCACAGTCGATTCATACCTCGCGCCTGATCAATACTTTGCATTATTCGATGGCATTTGTAGTTGATAGTGGAAAGGGGATACATCTACCACTTTACTTCTTTCGCACAGATGCATTACCAACCAATCCTTTCTTTGTCAACCTGCAAAAAAAAAAAAAAAAAATATGGCGACTGGTATGCCTCCGCCATAATGTATGATTCTCCTAATAGGTCTATATAGTACATCTGGCCCCCATTTCACAAAAAGTTGATATGATAGCAGCTCTTGCTGGAATGGCAATTGTCATGGTAACAACAGGAATTCCAGCCTCCTGATTGTCTGTTGCTACGGTAAGTTGCCATTCCAGCAAAGAGTTGCTATCCTAACATCTTTTATGAAATGGGGCCCTGGAGAATGTGTGATGACAGTTTCATCTCATTGGCAAAATATTAAAATGACATGTTATAATGTGTTGAGTGTTCACTTTCCTTGAACTAGATTTAATTGGATGAATGGCTACATTTTCTAAAAGAGCATGTACCGTATTTGGGGATTTGAGGATTTTTACTTGACTTTTAACCCTTTTATCAAAGTCTATGCATTGGGCAATTTCAAGGTATAGAGAAAAAGTGTAATTTCTGTATTAAATTGTAAATTGGTAGAATTTTTACCTGGCCTTTGACCCTTAACCTTTGACCCTATGACCTTAAAATTCCCAATAGAATTACTGTCAGGCAGAACATGCATAAATATTAGTTTCATGATGATACCTTCAGCCACTTCCGAGATATGGAGAAAGAAGTGAAATTTAGCACTTTCACTTGACCTTTGACCTTCTTGGCCAAAAACTTCCCAGAGAATCTCTATTGGTAATACAATATACAATTTGTATGTATACACCAAGTTTTAAGAAAGAGCTTGCAGGCATTGCATAAATATTAATTTGAACTTGACCTTTGACCTCATGATCGAAACTCTCACTAGAGAATCTTAATTAAGTAATACATGTATGCACTACGTTTCAGGAAAATAACTTCAGGCACTGCATAGATATGTGGAAATAGTGAAATTTTGTGCATTTGACCTTGACCTTTGGACCTTTGGACCCAAAAGTTGATAGGCACAACTTCACCCCCTCATACATATACTTGCCAAGTTCATTTAGATACCTCAAACGATTTTTTAGTTATGCTGTCCACAAAATTGATTACTGACAGAAGGACCATCGGAAGGACGGACAACCCGAAAACATAATGCCTCCGGCTACACTTCGTGGCAGAGGCATAAAAAATCTTGTTTGGGGCACTGGGAGCTCTTGGAGAATTGCGGGAGGAATGGGTTATTGCGAGATAAGTTTGCAGAAGAGTTTCTTCAAACAAGCAATCTATTCACAATCTATTAATATTTTTGCCTAAATGAAATTTTTGGGGCAGACATAGTGTATGTTATGCTGGATCTGACACTTCCTTTTGGCTGATACATGTGTCGAACCAAACTATTAAAGGGAGTCAGCTCAAATCATACATATAGTTGTATGATTTGTACAAAAAATGTTGTTGCCATGGCAACACATATTTTGTCTTTAATAAAAATGTGTCTTCATGGCAATCATATGTCCCAAATTCCAACTCAAATGCTGATACACTGAGGGAGCAGTTTGATCAACAAAATTTTGCATGATTTTTATCAACTTAACCCTAAAAAGACTGGGCTATTTTGGTAGCTCGAAAGACTGGGGGGGGGGCCTCAAGGGCCCCCCCAAGATCTCGGCCGTTGATCGCGCGATCGCCGCGGAACTTTGCACAATGGTAGTGTGCGATGTAATCTACAAGATCGTGTTTTTAAATTTTAGAAAATAGTCTCCTTTTTTTTTATTTTGATGAATTATGATAATTTATGTGAGAAATCAGAATCTTTCATCTAAATCAGTAAATAAAGCTCCAAAAGTGCTCATTTTTGGTATAATTATTCTTTGTGGCATTCTTAGCAAATGTACTTGAAAAAAAATTCGGTATCAAAATTAATTTCTTATTCATTTTATTGTTTCATGAATTTCTTATGTATTTCCTTGTTTTTTGACCTTTTGTTTTTGTTGTTTTTTGTAACAAAATTTGTCACAGACACTTTTTGAAGCATAATACTCCTAAAACAAACTAATTTTAGCCATTGAGAGTAAAAATAAGCATATTTATATGAACCATGTGAAAAAACTCAATTTGCATTGACTTTGTACACAAAATCACATTTTTTAGCCATTTTTTGGCCTCACGTGCATGTACAAAAAGTCATGTAACTTCAGAACCGTACTCCCAGGCGTCACAAATTTGGCGTCAAAATGTGCGGGAAACTCAAAAGAAAAAAGTCATAGAGCATCGCGGCAAGAGCATTGGGTGTTGCAGAGTAATCGTGCGAAATGTCGAGGGGGGGGGCCTCCAAGGCCCCCCCCCCCCAGTGCAGTTAGGGTTAAAACTGTTGTTGCCCTGGCAACAGATTTCTTAGCACTCATGAAAAAGATGTCTTGCACAACTACGTATTACGATGATCACATGTGCCGAATACAAACTAAATTGCTCTAAAACAGAGAAAGTAGTTTGAAACACAAAACTTTAGTAGGATTTTTATGAAAATTTGCCACTACAATAGCAAACATTGAATACTCAATATTGATGAAAAAGGTGTCTTGCACATCTATGACAGTGGTTACACATGACAAATTTTAGGTCAATTGCTAAAAAAATAAGGAAGTAGTTCAATCCACAATATTTTTGCGATGGATAAACTGACCGACCAACCATCCGACTGACTGCTTGGCCACCCAACCTCAGAATGATTCCTATATACCCCCATACACACGATGTGAGTGGGGTAGAATTATGTAAGGTACATGTAGTTACATGTCTGTAAAAGGATAAAAAGAGCTTGACTCTAACAGCAATGGCAGCCTTTTTAATCACCATATGGATATCTTTAGTTTGTCAAACGCATACTTGCCAACATTTTCATTTGAGAAAGGGGTAGAGTCCAGGCTGCTGACGTGAGCAGCGCTAGTTTTTAAATCTCTCACAAGCAGTGATCTGCCAAAAGCAGTTGAGTTGGCAAGTATGCAAATGTACATACAATGTATCAATCCATCCATCTGAGCTTAATTTAGCATCAGGTGGCACCCCTGATGAATCATGTTGGGTACTTACAATATATTGCATGTTGTTTGAATGTCATTGTTTTCAGAAAACAAAATGATCAAGCTCCTCTACCTTGTCAATAGACTGTTGTCATCATTGGTGTTCTGCTGTGCACTGCCACTACTAGAGGAAGGCTGCTCCACTCGACTAGAAGGGGTGTCCAGCATCTCTGTCTGCTGCATCAGCAGGAGTTGAGACATCTCTAGGGCACGGAGCAGACCTGCTGTCATGGTGGTTGATCCTAATTTCAGTGTTACCAAAGATGCAACTGGCTCAATTAGCTAATGGTGATCACAAAAACAACACTGCTTGCATCATGGAAGAAATCATTCTTGAAAACCTGTGAAAAACTCTAACGGTGGCATGAAAAAAAAAATGCTGATCAATGTCAAATAAGTAGAATGCACTCTGGAAATATGTCACAAGAAAAGTCATCAGTATGTATATCTTACCACAAAAGCTGATACTGATTCCCACATAAAGATACACAAGGCTCAACACTTACCAAAATCAACAATTTTCAGGTTTTGGTGGCCAGACAATGAAATTTAAGGCCCCCCCCAAAAAAAAAATAATAAAAAAAAATAAATAAACAAATATATGAAACTAGAAATGTCGCTATGGCGACTGGTATGCCTCCGCCATAATGCATGATTCTCCTAATAGGTCTAAATAGTACATGCGGACAATGTGTGATTACATTTTCACAAAATTGGCAAAATGTTAAAATGACAAGTTTGTCACAAATGTGTTGAATGCTCACCTTCCTTGACCTAGGTTTAATTGGATGAATAGGAGAGCATGTATTTGGGATTTACAGACTTTAACTTGACTTTGACCCATTCATACATTTATGCATGGAGTAATTTTCAAGGTATGGAGATAAAGTACAATTTCTGTATTGAATAGTAAATTGTTACCATTTTCATCTGGCCTTTGACCCTAAAATTCATAAGATAATCACTGTCAGGCAGAAGATACATAGATATGTAGTACGTTCCAAGATAACTTGAGCCACTTCCGAGATATGGAGGAAAAATTTAGTTCAGCACTTTCACTTGATCTTTGACCTTTTGACCTTAGAGGCAAAAACAAAAGAAAAAAAAAAAACTATCCAGAGAATCTCTATTAGGTTATACATGTATACACCTCGTGTAAAAAAAAAATAATAATCCTGCTGGCATTGCATAAACATGAGGGAAACAGTAAAATTTTGAAGTGTTGCCCTTGACCTTTGACCCCATGAACCCTAAATTCTCTAGATAATCACTACCAGTCAGTATATGTATATATACTATCTTCCACGCAGAGACCTTGAACAATTTCCAAGGTACAGAGAAAAAAGGTAAAGTTTCAATATTTTTGCTTGACCTTTTGACCTTTGACCTCATGATCCAAACTTTCACCAGAGAATCTTAATTGGTTAATACATGTATACACTAAGTTTCAAGAAAATATCTTCAGGCATTGCAAAGATATGATGGAAATAGTGAAATTCTCTGTATTTGACCTTGACCTTTTGACCTTTGACCTTGAGCATATGCACCCAAAAGTTGATAGACACAACTTCATCCCCTAATACACATACATGCCAAGTTTCATTAGGATACCTCAAAAGGTTTTGATAGTAACCTTGTCCACAAAATTCATTACGGACGGACGGAAGGACGGACGGATGGACGGACGGACAACCCGAAAACATAATGCCTCCGGCACCACTTCGTGGCGGAGGCATAATAAAGAAAACCACATTAGGAAAAATCATTTAACCCTTACTTACCAGGCGACCCATAATGGCCCCTCCCTCGACGAATTCCACGACCATTCCGGCACGCAAATTTTTTTGACCATGCCGCTCGGTGACTTTTTACTTTCAAGTCTCGCACAACTTTTGAGACCAAATTTGTCGTGCCCGGGCATACCATTTGGAAGCCACACCCCTTCAAGAAATTTTCGTCAACCCCAAAATTGCTCCAAAACGTGATTTTGTGTACAAAGTCAATACAAATTGTGTTTTTTCAATTAATTCATATAAAGATTCATATTTTTTATTTTGATGGCTGAAATCAATTTATTTCAGCATAATTATGCTTCAAAATATGTGTATGACAAATTCTGCTAAAAAAAAAAAACCCAACAAAAACAAAAGTTCAAAAAAACAAAGAAATAAATAAAAAAATTGATAAAACAATAAAAAACATAGGAAATTAATTTTGATACTGAATTCATTTTTACGCACAAACGTTGGGAATGCCACTAGGAATACTTACAACAAAAATCAGAATTCCATAAGCTTTTATAAGCCAATTAAAGATGAAAATGAGGTTTTTTGCATATATTTGCATAATTAATTAATCTAAAATAGAAAATGCAAATCTTTGGAAAATTTAACTGAACAGTCTTGTAGATTACATCCAGCTTTATGTTCACGCAAAATTTTGCGGCGATCACGCGATCAACAGCCGAGATCTGAAGGGGGGGGGCATAATGCCCCGCCCCCCAGGAATTCAAGCTCACTAAATAGCCCAGGTAAGTTAGGGTTAATAAAACACATGAATAAAACAAAAGAAATGGTGGTCTAATGCACACCTGACTATCAGAATTTCACCTTCCATGCATTCTTGCTGACTATTACTGACAAAATTTAGAGGGATGGGGAGGCACTTTCATATTCTATCACACTGGCAAAAGTGCCCCTGGGACACTCCAAGCAAAGAATTGTGCCCATTTGTACAAATATATTTTCTAATATCTAGCAATAACACCTGTCAAGTTTGGTGAAAATCTGACCATGCCTTTTTAAGACAAAACTGAAGATGACAAAAATAGGGCCCCAACTTTGAAGCCACCCCTACATCTGCCATGAAAAAACTAGAAACTACAGTCACCAATTTGCACTACCTCATCAGTACTGACCCCCAAAAATGTATAATTTAGGCCCCAGTTGGGACCCCCCCCCCCCCCCCCCCCCCCCCCCGGCTCCAAGGGAGGCACTCCTGGATCTGCCATGCATTTGGAAGCTGGACTCCATGGGGAAAACCCTTGATCTGCCATGAACAAACTTGAAACTACAGTCATCAATGTACTATCTAATGTTATTACTTAGTTTTATCATTTCTGGTTCTAGACAAGAAGATTTTTCAAGATCCAAAGAATCCAAAGTATCCTCCAGCATATATGCCGGGGGATACAACTAAGCACAAAGTCATCATGAATGATCATTAGAAATGGAGGATCAGTAAGAAAAACACATAATTAGTGCTCAAAACTTTACTTGTGCAGAAATCAATGACACAATATCATCCTCAAAAAAGTAGTCCCAACAGCTACAAGCAATATAGTGGATGTTTGTGTAAAATTGCCAATATGAAGTCCAAGAAAAGAATTAAGCACACACAAAGAGGCAATACAAAGCTTTGTATTTGCAAACATTGTGAAATTAAAGGAATCAGATACAATCTAAATAACAGTTTTTGAGCCGGGGAAGGGGGGGGGGGGGGTCAAGAACTGACGACCATCACATTGGTCAGACAATTATGTGCGTTGATCAGAAGAACAAATCTCACCTCCTTGATTCCTTCCACTGCCCAACCTCCCCCTGGAAATGTCTGATGATTCTTCCTCTTCCATACCTTGCCTTTGGGACTGGGCCATGGCATCTTCTATAGATGCCTCAATGGCTCTGCGTAATGCTTCATCATTCTGAAGGGGAAAATACAATATTACTCCATTACTCCATATGTAAATGACAGGGCTTCAACATCACTTAAAGGGACTGGGGATGAGTGTTGGAACCCAAAATGCAAAAGTGCTATTTCATGAAGTGAAACAGGCAAAAACAAGGACCAATGTCTATGAAAGGACTAAGCAATGAAAAAGAATCGATGAAAAATACGGCATTATGAAGATATCTATGATTTTTTGAAGAGCGTTACATGTAACGCTTGTCAAAATCACGGGGGGTCGGCTTAGAGGCTCTCCGTTCAAGTGTTGTTTTTGCCTCCCTCTTTTGTCCGATTTTGGCACAGCGTTAATGTATTGCCTTCTCCTCGGCGAAAAGCAAGCCCAAGATATCGCCCCTATTGCGAGGCGAAACCCGGGTGCCTGTTCACTGGCTAGCGAGCGTTATCGGTGCATTTCCCGCTCCCGGGATCCGCCCGGCAGCTTGTAGCTGGCACGGGTCCGCTTGAACTCTGATCTGCTGGCTGCGTATAAATACCATCCACACTAACAATGGAGCCGCAGGTGGAGAGCGAGAGATCTGTCTCCAAGAAGAGGAAGACCATGAAAACCAGTGACAGAGTATGGAGATGGTGACAGAAAAATAAAATGTAGAGTCCCAATTCCCCTCAAGACACTAGAAGATAAGGGGCTGAACGACAGAGATGTCATTTCACTTCGGCTGGATCGGTAATAAATTTGTGAAACTCAGAAGACCTCATAGTCATACTAGTTCAGTGTGAGTAGGACCTATAACAACTGTTACAGTGTTTAGTGTTGTTAGTGTAACATCCCTTACGAAAAAGTCCTGTGGTACTCCTGTGGTAATTACCACAGGACGGTACCACAGGACAGTACCACAGGACAGTACCACAGGAAAGTACCACAGGACAGTACCACAGGAATTGTCCTGTGGTATTTTGGGACATACCACAGGACAGTACCACAGGAATTCCTGTGGTACTTTGGGACGTACCACAGGGCAGTACCACAGGAAAGTACCACAGGACCGGTACCACAGAACAGTACCACAGGACAGTACCACAGGAATTCCTGTGGTATTTTGGGACGTACCACAGGGCAGTACCACAGGACTAGTACCACAGAACAGTACCACAGGAACTGTCCTGTGGTATTTTGGGACAGTACCACAGGTCGATTATTACCACACAGCATTACCACAGGGCAGTACCACACAGCATTTCCATGGTACCACAGGAGAGTACCACACAGGATAGATCGAAAAAAAAAATCTGGGAGACTTTTAGCCACATTTCAAGGAATATTCCTGATAGGTGAGTGATGGATTTCAGGACAAACATGGCCCCTACTTACTAACCTGTCCTACTCCTAACATATAACCTCAAACGAGAGTCTAATGGCCAAGTGCCAATCTAGTCCTATAATAGATCTATATAGTCATATTCTATTCCTAGGTAGCCATCGACCCTATCAGTACATATATATATGGCCGTCTATCCATAAAGCATTAAGGCATGGTTACTAACTCGATTATACTTTATTATCAAGATATGAAATTACACTTTCATAACAATATCTATGATATTGGGAATAACATAACATAATTAGACAATCTTTCATAAAGTTCAAAGTAAGTTCCATCATTAATACTTTGACTTTTTAAGTCATATATGTATTTTCTAAAATCTAGAGTGCTTTTTATGAATATTCATGAGCTGTGTAAAAATTTGTACCACAGGAGTACCACAGGAGTACCACAGGAGTACCACAGAAGTCCTTATGAAATTTCTCATGCTTTACATCAGCACTTTCACTAAATAGGTAATACTGTAGGAGTATAGGACAGGATAAGTAATGGCAAATCAATTGTTATAATTCACAGCATAACTCATCTATCAATTAATTGAGGAATATTAATATGTGCTTTTTTGTTTGTATTTTTGTTATAAATTTCAGTTGATTCTGCCTTACAATTTTCCTGTGTGGTACTCCTGTGTGGTACTGCTGTTTGATATTCTCCTGATGTGATAGTCCTCTGGTATAAAATGTTAAGAAAAAAAGAAGAATATCCTGTAGCATTTTTCTGTGGTACTTACGAATTTAATTTGCTGTGTGGTAATTCTGTGTGAAATAGCACCATATTATGATTTTCCTGTGGGATTTTGGACAGTTCCTGTGGTACTCTCCTGTGGTATACATCGAAAATTACCACAGGAATTCCTGTCGTACTGTCCTGTGGTACGTCCCAAAATTCCACAGGACAATTCGTGTGGTACTGTCCTGTGGTACGTCCCAAAATACCACAGGACAAGTCATGTGGTACTGTCCTGTAGTACTATCCTGTGGTACTTTCCTGTGGTATTGTCCTGTGGTACTGCCCTGTGGTACTGCCCTGTGGTACTGTACTGTGGTACGTCCCAAAATACCACAGGACAAGTCGTGTGGTACTGTCCTGTGGTACTATCCTGTGGTATTGCCCTGTGGTACGTCCCAAAATACCACAGGAGTCGTGTGGTACTGTCCTGTGGTACTGTCCTGTGGTACTGCCCTGTGGTATTGTCCTGTGGTACTGCCCTGTGGTACTGTCCTGTGGTACGTCCCAAAATACCACAGAACAAGTCGTGAGGTACTGTCCTGTGGTAATATCATGTGGTACTGTCCTGTGGTATGTCCCAAAATACCACAGGACAAGTCGTGTGGTACTGTCCTGTGGTACTTTCCTGTGGTACTGTCCTGTGGTACGTCCAAAAATACCACAGGACGAGTCGTGTGGTACTGTCCTGTGGTACTATCCTGTGGTACTTTCCTGTGGTACTGCCCTGTGGTACGTCCCAAAATACCACAGGACAAGTCGTGTGGTACTGTCCTGTGGTACTATCATGTGGTACTGTCCTGTGGTACTGCCCTGTGGTACTGTCCTGTGGTACTGTCCTGTGGTACTGTCCTGTGGTACTATCCTGTGGTACTGTCCTGTGGTACGTCCCAAAATACCACAGGACAATTCCTGTGGTACTGTCCTGTGGTACTATCCTGTGGTACTTTCCTGTTGTACTCTCCTGTGGTACGTCCCAAAATACCACAGGACAATTCATGTGGTACTGTCCTGTGGTACTGTTGTGTGCTATACGTCCCAAAATACCACAGGACAATTTGTGTGTATACTGTCTTGTGGTACTGTAATGTGGAACTTTCCTGTGGTAATGTCCTGTGGTACTGCCCTGTGGTACATCCCAGAGTACCACACGAGCCTGTGACACAGTACCACACAGTTCCTGTGTTAACATATATTTGTGTGGTACATTGTGTGGTACCAACCAGTACCACAGGGAGTACCACATGAGCCTGTAAAACAGTACCACACAGTTCCTGTGGTAACATTTATTTATGTGGTACATTGTGTGGTACTGACAAGTACTACAGGGAGTACCCTACAAGCCTGTGGTACAGTACCACACAGTTCCTGTGGTAACATTACAAGTGTGTGGTACATTGTGTGGTACCGACAAGTACCACAGGGAGTACCACAGGACTTTTTTGTTAGGGATTAATTGATAGAGATGTCACTTAGAGGATCTACACACACTATTGGCCTACTATTTAGTAATACTGATAGTAGGCCTAGATTAGTAATTTTGTTAGGTGTCCTATGCCACACCCTAACATTTTTCTATTAAACTAAAAGATATAGGTCTAGTCCTATACCGGTACTTGTAGGCCTATCAGAGTTTGCCTGAGATTTTTAATACTCACATATGTGGAGAAAGGCTACATGCAGATTCACAAAAAGGTGTATTCAGAATGCGATTGAGGTATGGTAGGTATCTTAGACCTAGACCTATGTATTTTGAGACCCATAATTTAATGACATGAAAGTAGAATAGGGCAACATAATCCAGTATACGGTAAAATAGGAATTCGCGTATTATCTACATGCAAAACACTTTATTAGCGTGCCATTTCTTAATGTGAACAGCGATTTATGTGTAATTAATAGAGAAGCACATTTCAAAAAGGAGAAATGTTGAGCCAAATTTGGGATGTCATTCATAGGCAAAAAAATTTCCAGTTATGGTAACTATACACAGCCCAGTCGCTGTACGTACGTAGCGACAGGATTCGCACAGTGTACTTACAGCGTGTGGTCGGGCTACAGCTATAATGGCAGAGAAAAAGGGCCTCGGACTAGGAGTGGTAGACGCTGTAAGTACGGTACGCTGTGCGAATCCTGTCGCTATGTACCTACGTACAGCAACTGGGCTGTGTATAGTTACCATAAGTTAACATGGAAATTTTTTTGCCTATGATTAGTATGAATGACATCCCAAATTTGGCTCAACATTTCTCCTTTTTGAAATGTGCTTCTCTATTACACATAAATCGCTGTTCACAGTAAGAAATGGCACGCTATTTGTGTTTTGCATGTAAATACGCGAATTCCTATTTTACCGTATTCTGGATTATGTTGCCCTATTCTACCTTCATGTCAAATTATGGGTCTCAAAATGTCGAAATAAGAAAGTTACGACACTCATCAGAACTGACGTTTGTTACAAATTGGCGATAGGCGAGAAATCCAATTTTACGAAACGACACTGAATGAATGAAAGTGTCAGCGAATCTGGTAACTCTCGGTTTTTACAAAATACTTTGTGGAGACTCAACTGTGTATATGTTGTCATCACAGCTATGATCGGACCAAAAACGTGAATTCACATGTTTGGTAAGGTACCAGTACCTTGTTATTGTCTCCGGTACACATGGCATTGCAAAAATGTTGATTGAAGTGTATCTATTGTGCGTACATACATAAGTGGCTAATGGCGTATATGCATTGTAGCGCAGTTCACTCAGTCTCTATAGTGTAGTGGTTAATGGTGTATGCTTTGTAGCACAGTAGGTGCTAATTGTTGAGAAAGGTCTGTCGGATATTATTGTGGGTATCTTTTGTAGAGCAACAGCCAGCATCGCATTCAAGGACCATCCTGACTAGGCAGCTCAGTGAAGCCAGTGACAGCCCCTCTGGTCAGTTGAGACCAGCCCTCCCAGCTACCCAGCTTGATGAAGCCAGTGAAATTCCCTCTCGTCAGTTTTGACCAGCTACCCAGCTCGGTGAAGCCAGTGACATCCCCTCTCATCAATTGAGACCAGCCCTCCTAGCTAACCAGCTTGATGAAGCCAGTGACATTCCCTCTCGTCAGTTTCGACCAGCTAGCCTATACCCGGCTTGATGTCCCCTCTCATCAGTCGAGACCAGCCCTCCCAGCTTGATGAAGCCAGTGACATCCCCTCTTGCCCATTGAGACCAGCCCTTCCGTTGGTACAAAAGGTTTGTACAAACTAACTTTAATTACCTGGTACTATTTTAATACACCTAGATCCAACAACTGTTTTGAACCTGCAAATGAAAGTTAATGTTGATATTTAGTACACAAAACATCAATAAATTGAATAGATAACTCTGTGTTCTCAAACGATGCTGTTCTTATTCTTGCTGTAATTTAACTTATAACATTTTTTTTTAAAACCCAAAGCTGTGGTAGTGGTTAATAAGATTATGGTTGTCTTGATCATTACTTTTAGGGTTACAAGTTACATAGTTTGTACATTGCAGCCACATATAGGCCTACTATATGATTGTATGTGGAATTATACAGACCCCCAAATCCCTTGCATGTGGCTGGATTGAAAGACATCATAGGCCCGATATGAGGTTGTATACACAACATATAAATAAATAGGGCCTACTTTGTAGATGGGTAATTCCATGAAGTTGGGGCAGTGTCCATGTATGTAGCATCGTGATATTGACAAAATACATGTCAGCATAACTCAATATCAATTATGCTATACATTTATTGTTTGTAGGCTTTACATTTGCATTGAGGCCACACATTTTCCTGGAAATTTTGTGCCATTCAGACTCAATTTTAATGAAGTTATTAAACAATATGTAACACTGTGTCCTGGAGCATCGTGACGTGTCCACGTAGCATCGTGATATTTTAAAATTTGGTCCAAAGAGACAAATTATGGCAATGAGCTTGACCAAAATTTGATGCAATATGCATATTTACAAGGTATGAATAAGATAGCTAAATATCTCAAATTTCCTGTACACAGTTTCAATTTTAAAAGAAAATTACAAAATGTATCACGATGCTATGCGGTGTCCTTTTTTGTGTAAAACTGTGGAAAGGAGAGTTAAGATATTTAGCTATCTGACTAATCTAGTAATTATGCATATTATATCAAATTTTGGTCAAGCTAATTGCCTTAATTTGTCTTTTAGGACCAAATGTTTACTATCACGATGCTACATGGACACGTCACGATGCTACAGGACACCATTACATATCGTTTTAATAATTTCATCAAAATTGAGTCGGAATGGCACAAAATTTCCAGGAAAATGTATGGTCTCAATACAACTGCAAAGCCTATAAACAATACATGTATAGCATAATTAGTATTGAGTTATGCTAAAATGTCACACTTCGTGCCCCAACTTCACAGAATTACCCAGATGCACAATGAGAGGCTGAGGTCATCCCGACGTCATGTGCAGTGTCAACTCATCAAAAATTTGGCTAGGGTCTCTGTAGGTCTTATTTTCCTTTTTGCTATTTAAGTTCTACAGTAGACAGTCTATTTCTAACATATTTCATGGAGTTTTCTCTGTTGCATGTATGTGAGCACTACAAGATAAAGCTACCTGGTAGACTCTACACTGAAATACATGGGATAGCAAGTTCTGTGACTAAATTTACAGATTGGTGAAGAACTAACGGGACTATCCTAATTGTAAGTCCGTGTTAATGCCTTTCATTGTGTCTGATATACAGATGAACTCCAGTCCAGATGCCCCTGTGAAATGGAAAAAGGACAAGTTCATGAATGCCGTTGCCTTCTCCAATTAGTTGTGGAGGAAAATGCTACTCTGAGGAAAGGACTTGGGTCAAATTGAAGTGGATCAAAACCTGGTGAGAGTGCTGACAGATATTGATTTTATCAGAGCCTGGGCAGATGTAAGGAGATAACAGGTTACTGTAAAAGTGGATATTTTAGCGCGACTAATTTTTTGCGGTCGGCGGGGTAAGAAGAGCTTCGCATGTTTATAGTTCCGCGGAATCAAGACATCAACTACTTGAACAAATGGCGAGCAAAAATATTCGCATGCTTTTATTTTCGCGCTAGTTTCGGCTTACGCGAAATGCGTGAAAATTTCAACCAACACCGCAAGAAATTTCCACTTTTACAGTAGATGATGAAGACGTCCCTTTGGCATGCATATTAGGGAATTTTTATGTAAATATCATAAATAAAATGAGCTATTTTCATTGGACTTTCAGCATATAACATAATTGCTTTCATCAGTACTAAACTTGTCATTGCTTGAATGATAGTCTTTAAAGAGAATATTTACTATGTGTATTACTGAATAGTTAATTGAGTCTATATGAGTAGTAAAATAATTTTTCATTGTAAATGTGTAGTAGTTACTTTATTACCAACATTCAGTCATTAGATGAGAGATCAATAGAATGTGCTTGTTGGCCTCTATTGCAGTGGAACAGCTAGCATCACATCCAAGTGCCATCACAGATATCCAGGTTGTTGAAGCCAGTGACACCCCCTCTCGCCAAATAAGACTGCCTCTTCTAGGCTACGCAGCTCGGTGAGACCTGTGACATCCATCTCGCCAGTGGAAACCAGCCCTCTCTGCCACCAAGCTCAGTGAATCCAGTGACATCCCCTCTCATCAATCAGAACCAGCCCTCCCAACTACTTAGCTCCATGAAGCCAGTGACATCCCCTCTCATGTTCTTCTTTGTGGCTGGCAAATGTTTGAAAACTGAACTTGGATGACTTCAATATCATAATTATGTTGAGTGCATCCAAGTGATGGCAATGATAATAGCTCTGACACCAGTTCTTCCTGTAGGCCTACTGTCAATTTATGCCTTCATTGTGTATTATAGCAAAAGACATGTTAGTAATGAAAAAGCTGCACCTTTGTACCAGGATTGTTGGGGATTCTGATAAATGCACATTGAACATGAATAACATCAATTCCAATCATAGACTACATTCATGTGATGGCAGTGATAACTGATATGACACTACATTTACATCTCTGAACTCTCTATTTCTGTCTTTCCTGTGAGGTAACAACAAACATGTTAGTACTCAAATGTGTGAATCAGAATGAAACAGTGAATTGATTGCCTGGAAAATTTGTTCTTGCCCCATGTAGCAAGTAGGGAAAATAAATCCTGTAAACTCCTAAACTGCATGTGCGTTAAACTGTTACTGGAAACTGAAAGGGCTGCAATATCCAGGCACAAAGTGTTTTGTCCTTTTTTAGCTCACCTGAGCCGAAGGCTCAAGTGAGCTATTGCGATCGCTCTTCGTCCGGCGTCCGTCGTGCGTCGTCCGTCGTCCGTCGTGCGTAAACTTTTTACATTTTCATCTTCTTCTCGAGAACCCCATGACCGATTTTCACCAAACTTGGCAGGTAGCATCCCTAGGGGGATAGGATCTCAATTTGTTCAAATGGGCACCATGGCCCACCTGGGGGGCCCCAGGGGAGCCCAAACACCCTAAAATTAAGGAATCTTTAAAAATCTTCTTCTCTAGAACCAGAAGTGATAGGGCTTAATTGATACTATGAGTAAGTACATTGATGAATGTAGTTTCAAGTTTGTTCATGGGGGAATCAGGGGTGCCCCCCTTGGGACCCAGGGGAGGGGGGTGGGGAGGAGTCCTATTGGGGCCTAAATTGTACATTTTCATCTTCACTTTGAGATCGCCATATCTGATTTTCACCAAACTTGGTAGGTAGCATCCCTAGGGGGATAGGATCTCAATTTGTTCAAATGGGCACCATTGCCCACCTGGGGGGTCCCTAGGGGGCCAAACCCCCTAAAATTAAGGAACCTTTAAAAATCTTCTCTAGAACCAGAAGTGATAGGGCTTAGATGATACTATGAGTAAGTACATTGATGACTGTAGTTTCAAGTTTGTTCATGGGGGAATCAGGGGTGCCCCCCTTGGGACCCAGGTGAGGGGGTGGGGAGGGGTCCTAATGGGGCCTAAATTGTACATTTTCATCTTCACTTTGAGATCGCCATGTCTGATTTTCACCAAACTTGGTAGGTAGCATCCCTAGGGGGATAGGATCTCAATTTGTTCAAATGGGCACCATTGCCCACCTGGGGGTCCCTAGGGGGCCAAACCCCCTAAAATTAAGGAACCTTTAAAAATCTTCTCTCGAACCAGAAATGATAGGGCTTAGATGATACTATGAGTTAGTACATTGATGACTGTAGTTTCAAGTTTTTTTCATGGGGTTGGCGGATTCATTCCCCCCCCCCCCCCCCCCACGCCCTTAGGACCCAGGAGAGGGCTGGGGAGAAGTCCAACACTTGTAATGGAGCCTGAATTGTACATGTTCATCTTCTTCTTGAAAACCTCAAGATGAATTTCGACCAAACTTAGCAGGTAGCATCCCTAGGGGGATAGAATCTTAATTCCTTCAAATGGGCACCATGTCCCTCTTGGGGGCCCCCTAGGGGGCCCACCCCCCCCCCCCCCCCCCCACATTGAGGAATATTTAAAATCTTCTGCTCTAGAACCAGAAATGATAAAGCAAAGTTAACCATGAGTTTGAACATTGATGACTTTAGTTCCAAGTTTGTTAATTGCAGATTCAGATCCAGGACTGCCTGCCCCCTCCCCCCCCCCCTACCCCCCCCCCCCCCCCCCCCGAGTTGAGGGGGGGGGGGAGGGATCCATATGCAGACCTAAAGTTTCCAATGTTCTCAGGTAAGAGTGTGCAAGAATGCATGGAAGGTGAAATTGCGATACTCAGGTGAGCGCGTGACCCGCGGGTCTCTTGTTTTTCATTTGGTCTTTTTTCCCCCTGTGTTTCCCAGGTGTTTCAGAGGTGAAAAACTACAATTACTCCGTTACGATAAAATATTGCATCAGTGTTTTAAAGTGAACTTATGCAGGGCTGTCATGCACAACAGTGTACATCACTGAAGGGCCTTTCACACATTTCATTATTGCTCTAACTATTATTATTATTACTACTACTACTATTGTTGTTGTTGCTAATTTTTTATTACTATCATCATCTTCATAATGATTATTATCCTCATCATTTATGTGATCACTGATATCATGCCATGTGTTACATTCAAGTGGCACAGCAGGTCCTACACAGTAGCATTGTCCATCAGCATTTTGGAAGACACTTTTTCAGCACAAAATTTTGTGATAACTCTATCAAATCACATTATTATGAGGACAATATTTTTGTGGTAAATGGAGTTTGTGCCCTTGTAATATTCATTGCATCTATATTTTGTGGCCAAAAAAAAAAAGTATGAATTTTGATAAACAAATGTGTTGGAAGTGCTTCAAACAAGATGTTCAGTTTTCATTCACATAGATATAAAAATACATTGTAATATACATTTTGGTAGGTCCCTACATGATGTTCTACTGATATAATTGTATATGCTCAAACCCTAAACCAATTGTGTTTTGACAATGCAATATGTAGAAGGTCTCCACACTGAAATAGTATAGTGTTCTTTGTACTTGAAGTCATTAACCCTGTGACATTGATTCTTGGACTTTCACTTCAATATTTTTTCCCTGCAAATGTACAAGTTATTTGAAAGTGGTTGCATTTGTAAGGTTCTTTTAATTTACATGTTATACATTGTAGTATTATTATCATAATTGTTCAATATGATAGGAGTATAATGTGTAGATGCCCAAATTGACTAATGACAGAATGCTGAGCAGTTTCTTTTTTCTTTTTTTTTTTCTGCAAATGATTACCTTACCTGTGTCAATTGGCAATCTTTGCTATACAATTATTTCTATTATGACATTTTATATTTAAAAGATATAGGCCTACATGCAAGTAGCCAGCACAGATTTGTTATCTCTACATTGTATATCACATCACATTACTGTGAGAGCAGTTTCTAAATACATGTAGCACATTTGCAATTAGAACCTGTGCTCATGATGCAACACCAAATGCAAATATACATGCAAAGATAAAAGAAAATGTAAGGTCAGTGTACCCTGGTACACACAACTTCTAATGTAGGTCCCATGTACACATGCAATTTATATGTGCACATGAAATTTGTATTTATGCATGGTAGTATAACGTAAGTGTAGGGATTTATTTTGAACCTTTTATTATAAGTGTATCCCCCCTTCTTTTATTACAGGTACCACCCCTCTACACATAAATACGTCAACCCACACATACAGTAGTACCGGTATTCACATCCACATGCATCCACACACCCCACCTACAATTGTATCACAGACACACCACATATCACATGACATTTTCCACTCTTTCACTTCTCACCCATTGTTCCCTGTAATACTGAAATCATGCCTAAATCACCCAAGCCTGCACATCATTTACATATTATTATGAATATTTAGTTTTAACCTTTGTTTCTTTATTTGCATGTTTTGTTATGTTGATTTTGTGTATGCATATTTATGTAACAACCCACATTTACATGTAAACCCATGCCAAATTATGTGAAGAATAAACTGGCTACAAGTTAGTTAGCCAGGGGACTCCTTCCAAGTAACACATGTGTGCTGCCCTAGTTTGCTTTTAGTGTGATGAGTGCTAGAGAGCCAAGTGAACCCTAGCCCTACATAAGTAATGTGTTAGATTTAAATTCACTGAAATATCACAACAAGATATTACCTGTGTATACAGGCCTAATTGTTAAGCGTCAATTTACCAATGAGAAAAAAATGTGTTCTGATGATAAAAACCCAATCAGGGTTCTAGATAAAACTGAGTGAATGTTGTTGACCTATGTGGAAATAATTGACTTGAACAGATTATTCCTTGTGTCTTGATTTTCTCCTTGTATAGGTGAACAAGACATTGCATCATGCATGGTTGCATTGTACATACGATAAATAAGAAAATGTATAAGATAGCCTCAGAAATTGTTGGATTGGTTATTAGACTATTACAGGTGTCACATTATTCAGTCTAGAAGACTGAAAATGATCTGATTCCCAACATTTTTGTGTGTATCTGTGAAATAATTCCAATTAACCCTATTTATACAGAAAATAGGTAAGGCCTAAGCCACACCAATGACCAACTTTCTAACCTAGTATGTGCATGTGTCAATTGTGAAGAAAATCATCCACAATAAATGTTACAACTATTAAAGTCACATGAAATTACAAATACATGACAAGTTGTACCGGTAATAAAAATGAACTATTGGTTAGTTCCAATGCAAGTTTAGATATAACATTGTACCGGATACTTCGAATTCTCTGGCCTACTCGGTACTTGTGTTTCAAATCTTTGAAGAAAAAAAAAATGGGTTTGCCATGAAGATTGCATTGAATTGCATGTACATGTAATAACACAACCCGTTTGTGTTTCATGTAATAATTACATGAATTGTAAATTATTGTAAATTGAGATTTCGTTGATTTTTTTTTTCTACGTAGCCCGACCAGACGCCGTGCGAAGCACGGCAGTTACTGCGTACATGGTACCGACCTAGCGCTGGGCCGGCTGTGTCCGTCCTTACCCGGAAAAGTTTCTATGTACGTACACGCACAGCCCAGTCGCTGTACATAATAGCCCGCCCGGCGTCTGGTCGGGCTACGTATTACTTTACCGCATTCACCTATCCCGCTTTCGGTACTTCTCAACGAAGAATCTTGTAATAAATGGAGTTTGATGGCTTTTAGGATACGTAGCCTACCGAGTCTTCTGACGATAGAACTAGCTCTCATAATATCTTGGAAGAAGGACATGTGAATCTGAAAAGGAGGAGTCCTTTGATTTTAGGTTAGCGCTCTCATCAAATGAAAACACGCAAGATCGTACAGCAGCTCGAGCTTAGAAGCACTAGCACTGGACACTGTGTATGATGATGCAAGTGAAGTGCGGCCAGCGCTCGCCGCGCCCATAGCACAGCCAGCCGTAGAGCTAGCCACAATTGCTCTACGTATAACTACTAGTAGTTCCGCAGCTCACTCGGCATGTTGGCTTGATTTCGCTGTAAGTTGGCTTGATGTTCGCAGTCAACAAGCAGTATTCCGCAATTCAAATACGTATCGCCATCGTATCGAAGGGTCTTTTTCCAGAAAAGTATGTTTTGTTTTTCGCTTTTTAAAACATTTGAGAAGATTCCGATTTCCAAGATATTTTCACACATGTTAAGTTACATATCTACCTTTCATTTTATACCCAAAGCACCTTCTCTTTCGCATGTTTTGCACAACCGAACACTCATCCCCAGTCCCTTTAACCCTTTTATCCCGCAACATCGCTAAACAGTGACAACAATGAAACTTTAAAACAGAAAGAGCTTAAAGCCACTGTTTACCAGTGGGAGTAGTGATTCAAATAATGTTTAAATTACACATTTTATGCATACAACTATGGTTCAAATGTATCACAAAACATCCTACCCTTTCTATACAAATTTGGCAATATTATAAAAGCTGCAAATTTACGGATATGTTACTCTTTTTCTCAATAAACCATAACTGTACGGAGTTAATTCTAGAAATGATTTTAATAAAACGTTTGCTCTTTGCAACTGATTGACAAATTGCCCTACATCGACGCAATAAGCACTGAATTGATCAGTGTTTTAGTAGTAGCCATGATTAAAAAAATCATGGGCATACATACTCGAGCAGGATTCAAACCTACAACCTCCTGATCTCCGGACAGGCGTCATCTCCACTAGACTACCGAGCTTCTGCCTGACAGTAAGTGCTGGTTGTAATCCTTATAGCATGCAGCGGGTACTGCATAATTATTCAAATTCATGAAATTCTTCCGTCGAGATGTTCTCATTGCAACTGACTGACAAAATCAACTGATTTGTCAATCAGTTGCAATGAAAACATCTTGCCCTAGCAATCCTTAAAGTTACTCTAAAACAGCCAAGTGTCACCGTGATTTGATTAATGTTCTGTTGTTAGGTTGAGTAGATTTCAATCTCATACAACTAAGCTGCACACACAAAAAAAATCAATCAAGGGCCACACAAATAATAGTGAGGAAAACATATGACACACTGTTGGCTGATTTGTTCAAAAGTCTTATCTTAAATGGATGACACTCGACAAGCATTTTGAGTTCAGTTGCATTATGATGATATATAAATGCGTTCATAACTTAGCACCTTCTTCCCTTCAGGTACAATTAGTTAAACCTGATGATGTACATGAACATCACATATGACAAATAGACAGTGGAAGTCAATGTGTGCCAAGATTTTGCTCTGACATTTTGACAATCAGTTGCAATAAAAACTACTCACTGCAAGAATTCATTAATTTAAATAAAATGTGTAACAAAATTTTTCTTGTTAGTGGACAGCATCGCATTCTTCACGTTCTACTCTGTAACCCTTGTTGCTTACTTTATTAGCATAAGACCGGGTAAAAACAAGGAAAAGTAGAAATTACGCGGTGTGTAAAATATGTCCCCGCCGGAAGTAGCATTTAGTAGCAAAATGTACAATATAGGTAAAAAGATCAAGGTCAAAGGTGAAAGAAGTCAAGGGTCAAAATTCTATGTAGAAGTTTTGAAGCCCTCACCTAGTGCCATCACATAAAGCAAACGGAATCGAAATCGGGTTAGAAATGGCGAAGGAGTAGCATTTGGTAGCAAAATGTACAATACAGGTCAAAAATCAAGGTCAAAGGTCAAAGAAGTCAAAGGTCAAAATTCTGTGTAGAAATTTTGAAGCCCTCACTTAGTGCCATCACTTAAAGCAAACGGAATTGAAATCGGGTAACAAATGGCGAAGGAGTAGCATTTTGTAGCAAAATGTAAAATATAGGTCAAAAATCAAGGTCAAAGGTCAAAGAAGTCAAAGGTCAAAATTCTGTGTTGAAGTTTTGAAGCCCTCACCTAGTGCCATCACATAAAGCAAACGGAATCGAAATCGGGTTAGAAATGGCGAAGGAGTAGCATTTTGTAGCCAATGTACAATATAGGTCAAAAATCAAGGGCAAAGGTCAAAGAAGTCAAAGGTCAAAATTCTGTGTAGAAGTTTTGAAGCCCTCACCTAGTGCCATCATATAAAGCAAACGGAATCAAAATCGGGATAGAAATGGCGAAGGAGTAGCATTTTGAAGCAAAATGTACAATATAGGTCAAAGGTCAAGGTCAAAGGTCACAACTGAAATTCTGTATAGAAGTTTCAAAGCTCCCATGTAGTGCTATCATATAAAGCAAACAGAATCAAAATCGGGTTAGAAATGGCGAAGGAGTAGCATTTTGAACATTTTGATCACACACGGACGCACGGACAGACGGACACACGGACACACGGACACACGGACACACACACGTACGGAGCCCGTTTCATAGTCCCCTGCTCGAACTCGTTCGGCGGGGACAAAAACACTTAAAACAAGAAAGTTTAAATTCCAAAAAAGAGAGCTGTACTTTCAAATGCTTGTGGGTACAAACACTCACGATCAAAGGTCATACATGGAGGTCAAGTAAAAACATAAGGTATAACTTTTTTCTCTCTATCTTGGAAATGGCTGAAGGTATCTTCATAAAACCTATATATGTATTGCCTGACAATGAGTCTCTTGGGAGTTATGAGGAATCACATCAAAGGTCAAGGGTCAAAGGTTAAGGGTCAAAGGTCAGGTTGAATGCTTACATGACACTATTCAATGCTGAAATTACACTTTTTTTCTCCAAGCCTTGGAAATGACCAAATGTTTCTTTCTAATTTTGTGCAGATTTAATTCAGGAAGTTCCATGTAATCTTTCTCCACTCTAAGATAAACATATGCTGTAAGACTCACAGGTGCCAAGTTCACAATGCAACGATGATAACCCTTGCAACGAAAGACCCTGGTACTTATTAGGTTTATATCTGGAGAATTTTGTTTTCCAATCATCCACATTCTGACATTTACAACGGCAAGCTGATACATGGCCATCATGGCTATGAAAATCAGGGTAAAAGATGAAATTTAAAATGCTACATTTGAAAGTGAAAATGGTCCTAAAGCAAAGATTGTCACAGTTTGATTTTGTTAATGTTACAGCCCTCTTTAGGACTTTATCGAGCTTCACAGGTATGATGCTTGCTATATCAAAACACTTCCACACGCACACAGGTTATTTTCTCTTATTTTGTATCTAAGGTACTGTTTGTGCAAATGTGTTAAAATTTCATATGCATATAGAACTTGACCAGACAAATGTATCTCAAGATAATTTCAAGTTCATTTATGGCCCCTCTGGGAATACAAATGAATGTGATACCCCCTTTTTTAATGTGATGAGCAAAAGCAATCAATATAGGATCCTGCACATCACCTTTAGAAGTCGCCTCAGTGACGACTTTAAATCTAGGTTAATTTTTTCCTTTGGCTTTTTTTTCTAAGTGAAGATGAAATTTCATATATAATATAAAGTCAACAAACTCTTATCTCACACCTCAGGTTTGTTTCAAGACGTTTCATACTTTATAAATCATCATACTGCAAATCTTCTGTACAAATTTGATTTGAATTTAATCTATAAAAAAATTGGGGAAAACATGGAATGGAACCATCTGATTCATACTGCAGATACTGAAAGATATGGTTGTACTTCATCTAGGACATTGCTCTCCCTCTCAGATGTCAATGATTTGTTTAAAAAAGAATTGAGCTAGAAATTTTGTGTGCAAAGTCTATGAGAAAATTCTGTTTTTCAAATATTGAGGTTTGAGTTATCGTTGATTGTGAGATGACATCTGGTGATCATTACTTCTGCATTCAGATTGCTACAGATGACTTAATTTGTCAGCAATGACGAATTCAAATCTAGCCAGAAGTAGCAGTTGTGGTAGTAGTAGTAGTAGTAGTAGTAGTAGTAGTAGTAGTAGCATCATTACTACATTACATATATTGATGGTATATGTGATAATTATAATTTGATGTTGTTAACTCATTACTGCATCATTAGCATATGACTGGTTTTTCCTATGTTCTGACATTAATTTCATTATGTGTAGGTAGCATTTTGTTGGTTTCTGTATTTCATTTGCTCCAATAAGTTTTCTTATAATTATATTATTATTATTACTGTTACTATTTTTATAATTATTACCATTATCGTTATCACCATCATTATTATCATTACTGTCATTATCATTGAAAGAAAGAGAATATTTAGCAGAGGGGTGAAGGTTGAGGTGTAAATTTTCTTCATTTGTCTCCTACAACAAATGAAATTAGTATTATTGCAACTAATGATCTATAATTTATAGTATTGGTTGAGATGAGGATTCAGCTTAAAACTTTTTTTTAGATACTTCGAAACCATTTTATTAAGTGCTCCAGAGCATACAATTCTATTAAAGATAATTCAGAGTCTATTTGACGAAAATCAGTTTGGAAATGGCCCCACCTTCTATTCGGATCACTTTGTTTTGGATATTTCATACATTTCAAAACCAATTTTTCATCAAATAAACGGAAAGGGACTGTACAGTTCTGGTTGAGGTGAGGATTTAGCTTTTGACATTTTGCGAGATATTCAGAAACCACTCTATGAGATGTCAAAGAGCATGCTATTCTAAGGGGAATCAAAAGTTTAATTGATGAAAACCCGTCTTGAAATGGCTGAGATATCCAAAAACAAGGTGAAACAAAGAGATCCTATTTAAAGGCATGGCCTGTCGCCTTTTATCATTATCACTTTTTTTATATCTCAGCCATTTGAAAACCAATTTTCACCAAATAACTGTTGAATCCTTTTCGAAATTACAAGCTCTTTCATATTTCATAAGAGGTTTCTCATTATCTCACTTAGGAATGTTATAAACTTAAATCCTCATCTCAACCAGTACTGTACAGTCCCTTTAACTGAATTCCTCTTAGAATAATATGTTCTTCCATGTCATAAGAACCATCTCATAAAAATCATCATCAAAAAATGTTGGAAACCTGAAGCCCTGGCCCAACCGAAACTGTACCCTCCCTTTAAAAACAAATTTAGCAATTTAATATTCTCTTGCTTTCATGAACGCCTTGTCCACCTTGGGCTACTGAAACATAACAATGTCAGAATTTAGGAGCTTGGGTATTTGTTTCAAGTTCATTGTGTCACTGCCGGCAAGCAGGGACAGCCTGGTGGTAGTGTCACTGCCCAGAAAGCAGTAGACGACAGGTTCTAGTCCCATGGTTCCTTTTTCCAACATGTTTGTTAAATTACAGATCAGCAGTTGCGATCTTACAAATTTCTTTTGTAGAGGGAGATAAATTAAAGAAAATTCACATCTCATTATTACCATCATTATTATTTGGCCTATGATATCATTTGTGTGTGTGTTGGTCTAGGCTATGTACAGTAAACAGTGTAAGCCTGCTTAATACAGATATATTTGATAGTATCATTAACCCGTTGAGGACAGGCTGATTTTGCTGCAACACGCATTTCCCATAGACCCCTGCCCAAGTATACTCGGGACTTGTCCTCAACGGGTTAAGCATGATCTTTATAAGCACAGTGAAATGATCCTACAGAGCATGAAAACATACGAGGTTGTGATTCAAACGTACTTCCCCATCAGAATCATCATCCCATGTTTGGTAGGACCATGAGGAGCTGGTCCTCCTCCTCCTAGAGGGAGAGTCAGGGGAGACATCCGGTGGGAGGAAGCCCTTGCTGACAGCTGACAGGAACTCATAGCGCTTCCTCTTGGCTAGCTGGGCAGCTTGGATTACCTTGACTCTTGGTGTTCTCAAGTAGTTCCTTGCAACCATCTGAGACAGAGTCTCAGATGATTCCTCAAGCTCATTCTAAGTGACAATAATGAGACAGGAGAGAACAAGACAATATGATCTGATAATATGATCCATTTAGTGTGACACTACATGACATAATGCACTCAACTTCACTACATTCAATTCAATATCCAGATACAAGATAAAATTCTATGATACAATACAGCACAGTACGGTATGATACATTACATCAAAATATTGTGCATTATAATCAGAACAAATCATTTAAAATTGGTTAAATTGCTCTTACGAATGAGGAGAGACAGAAATAGTAAATGCAGGTTACATGATTTTCAAAATGAGGATATTTATAACTTTTATTTTATTAAACAAAGACATGTGGATGTGGAGGAAGGAACTGGTGCTAGACTTTACAGAACATGAACCAGAATTGTACTTGTTCAAAAATAACAATTGCAAAGGTTGCGAAAGCTGGTCAAATGGGAATGCAAAATTTTGGCAAGCAAATTTTGCACCACAGAGTGTGGACATTAGTCTTCATCTGTGTCATACTGTCTGAAGCTGGAACAGACTGATTGATTTTGCACATTCACCTTGAGCCCCTGTGTCCAACTGCAAGATTTTTATATAAATTGCCTCCAGACTAAATTTATGGTCTATGCATTGAGAAAAATATGAATAACTCAAACAAATAATACAAATGAATAAAGAAGTGCATTCCTTGTTGCAAAGTATAAAGACACATTGGTCTTCATATCAACATGGATTCAATAAGGAAGTCTCTGATATTCTCAGTCTTATTTCATTGTACATTGCAATTATAGATTAACCCTACATAGCCCCGGCCATTTTGAATTTCTCATTATTTTTGTTTTAAATTCATGTACTTCTTTTTTTTGGTCATTGTTTCTGTTCATCTAAAATAGTTGATGATAGCTAAAAGGAATGTTATCTGAGAAGAACATTCATCTGACACTTCTTGTAAAACACCTATATCGCATACATGAAAGTCATTGGAACTGTGCCATTTTTGCTGACAGTGGTCATGAAAATACGCTACATCTCTGCAAGGATAACCCGCTTTTCATGAATAAGGTCTCAAAATGTGCACAAGATGTGAGAGAAAAAAAGTCATGAAATTTCAGTGAAAAATTTTTGCATTCTGAAATTATTGCAAACAAGGAAAAGTAGAAATTACGCAGTGCGTAATACATGTCCCCGCCGGAAGTAGCATTTTGTAGTAAAATGTACAATACAGGTAAAAAAATCAAGGTCAAAGGTCAAAGAAGTCAAAGGTCAAAATTCTGTGTAGAAGTTTTGAAGCCCTCAACTAGTGCCATCACATAAAGCAAACGGAATCGAAATCGGGTTAGAAATGGCGAAGGAGTAGCATTTTGTAGCAAAATGTACAATATAGGTCAAAGGTCAAGGTCAAAGGTCACAACTGAAATTCTGTGTAGAAGTTTCAAAGCTCCCATGTAGTGCTATCATATAAAGCAAACAGAATCAAAATTGGCTCATAAATGACAGAGAAGTAGCAAATTGAAGATTTTGATCACACACGGACGCACACACAGACGGACAGACGGACACACGGACACACACATGTACGGAGCCCGTTTCATAGTCCCGTGCTCGAACTCGCGGACAAAAAATGTGGAGCTCATTGTACTCTGTAACTCAAAACCCTTTACTGTATTCAGTGTAGCCCACAATTTGATTGACAAATACCGCTCTGCTGCATTTGACACAACCTGCATTTGATATTCTTTCTTAACCCTTTAGCAACTGAAGATTCCATATATAATGGGCTTTGGCTCCCTAGAAGGTACAGCAATATTACTCTCATTCAGACAACTTTCTAAATTATGTACAATAGCTAAATGAATGTTTATTTTCGGTCTATTATAAATCATGTTTATTTGAAAGCCTATTAAGATTTTACCAAGGGAATGGTGTGTCACACAAGTAATTTTGACATACTTGTGTTGACCTTTGACCTCTTTCAAATTATGTAATTATATATTCTATATGAAAACAATAAAAGTGGTAAAATATAAAACTAAAAAAAAGCAGACTGGCTGTTTCTGGCATTTTAGGGAGTAATGAGACGGGCAGTTTCGGGCAATTCAGTTACCACTGGGTTAAAGTCTTTCATACGCACTTGCATGAACTCAAAGATCTGTTTGCTGCCCCCACTGTCCTCCAGATAATAACCATAGGGATAAGAGAACTTGAGTATGTGTCTTGCTGCCAGGAGTTCTTGGATGGCTTCTAGGATGAACTGAGTCTCTTCTCTAGATGCTGCAAATACAAAGCAAACAAGAAATGAGATAGAACCATCCCAATTCCCCTTACTACTGTATATAAAATATGTCTGCAATGCAAGTGGCAAACACATTTTCCTGATACTTCATTTGGAATGTCATTTATATCTTTGATTTACAGATGAAAGTTTTCATGTCCATATGATTATTGATTCATACAATGTGTTGGACATCATGATGAATTGCAAATAATGTCTGCACTTAACATGAGCTTGTTCTGAAGAAGATATTCCTACTATTGCCTGTCTGCCTATTGCATGTTGACAAGCACTAGTTTCTTATTGCTCCTCAAACTATCAGAGTTTGGTGCCAGATATCTGTGAGTGAGAAGGATACATAATGATAATGAACTCCATGTCCCTGTCTAATAAACAGCCATGACTAACACACTCACATGTGACATGTTGCATTTCCATTGCTGGAATGGTAACTTCATTTTTGCCATTGCTGCTCTTATTTTCATCTTGCAGTAGTTGCACAATATTTCTGATACAATGGCCAGGTTTTTTACCTTTGGCTTCCGAATGGCATGCCAGTTTCCGCATCTTGCCGGGTGCTTTCCTGAGCAGTGGTTCCTCCAACTTGAAGCTGTTCTCATGGTTACGGAAACGGGTGTAGTAGTGGAGGAAGCGATTCAGCTCCTGCATCTCTTTGTTCCTCTTATCAGCCTGAAACAGTGGATGCAAAACAAAGAGAGCTTTAATTTGATTTAAGCAACTGTAAACATTTCCACAAAATATACCCAACATACTTAAAGTGCAATTCCACAGCATTTTTAAGTTTACTTTAACAAATAAATGGAATTTTACTTCACATATAGGTATGAGGTGGTATCATCACTTCTCCCAATTTGAAAGACATTAGTGAAAACAGGAGAAAATTTAAAGAGGAAACTGCCCTATAACTTAGTCTACTCATCAACAATCACAACCGCGTCTCCTACATACAGCAGTCAATTGCAAGTTTCTGAATATGTGGACATGGTTCATAAAGTTCATTTGCATAACATTACCATTAGCTTCCTTGTATCTGCAAATGAAGACTTTCTTTTTTTTTTGTCTTTACAGAGCAGGAAAGCAAGTTGTTTATAATCTTGTACAAGAATTGATGCAAAGGAAGATAAGGAGGATTGCTGAAGTCTTGTAACACTTGTTTGATCATGTTGTTATTTCATTGTACAAAATGTATACAAGTCATCACCTTGCTTCTAGTGAAAAACAGAATATGATTTGTATTACTCCAATCCTAGATGATGACAAGTTGGGATAAGTTGTTGTTAAATTCTGGTGCAACAAATTTCTGCAACAAGCTTGATAGCATGGTGCTCTTTGTCAATGATGGTTTGGATCATTTTAATAGGATTGAAACATGTTAGCATCACATGTATGATAAACCTAGTGGCAAGATTTTACTTACTTCAACTACTAATTCTGCATGATCAAAATGAAGAGGACAAATAACAGATTACGAATGACAGCTTCTAACCTTTCAATACAAAATGCATAATACACAACTTCAAGTTTACCCTAACTAGGCCACGGGGGGGGGGCCTCCGAGGCCCCCTCGACGTTCCGCGCGATGTATCACAATCGCAAAAAGCTATCGCCGCGACGTTTCACGACTTTTTTCTTTCCAGTCTTCCGCATCTTTTGACACCGAATTTGCGACGCCCGGGCGCGCGGTTCCGAAGTTGCGCATAAATATGTACATGCATGTCAGACAAAAAATTGCTCAAAAACGTGAATTCGTGTACAATTTCAATGCAAACTGTGCTTACAGGCAAATTTCATAAAAGCATGATCATTTTGGTGTTTTATTGATTAAAATCAATGAATAACATATTTTCTTGGTCGGAGCGATGTCGCGGACAAATTTCAACGAAAAAACAATGAAAAACATAAAGTCGAAAAACAAAGAAATATATAAGAAATTCAAAAAACAATAAAATACTTAAGAATTTTTTCTGATATCAAAATTTTTTTTATTACATTTGCTAAGGACACTAAAAAGAATATTTACACAAAAAAGTGCCTGTTTCGAGCTTTATTTTGTGATTTATACCAGATTGTCTGATTTCATGCATCATTATGCATAAATTAGCATAATTTAGCATAAATTATAATTTTTTGAAAAATTAACTTCAAGATATTTTAGATTACATCATAGGCAATGTGTGTGCCAATTTTCGTTGTGATCACGCGGTCGACGGCCGAGATCTGGAGGGGGGGCCTGGGAGCCCCCCCCCCCCGGCTCTATCAACTACCTAAATAGCCTGGCCTAGTTAGGGTTAAGATGTAAATACAGTTACAACAAAGATTTTAGCTTTTATTTTTCCTGCCATACATAATGGGAAAACAAAATGATGCATTCAAGTAGTAGAAAAATTAGTTAATTGGGACAAGCAGTTTCAAATAGTGCTTTGTCCTTTGCATAATTCATCAGTTTTTCAGAAATGAATGCTGATAAACTTGTTACATCCAAACAGTGGGCATGCCTAGCTAACACTTCATTAGAAATACTCCTCATCAATAGTGAATTTATTTGGTTGGGTAATCATTTTTGGTAAATTCCCACATGCAGATAGACCTTTTACATGTACTGTAAACATCGAAATGTTTGCATATTTCGCACTACTTTTGGCTTGCACAAATATCAAAACCCGAGAAAATATCTTCACAACTTTCTCTGCATATTTTGAACAAGTTAAAGCCTTACAATCGTGGCAAGTGGTTTGTGCGGCACGGAGACGAACGCAACACGCTGCCTCCCCCATTCTGTATCAAATGTACTGTAGTGACCCCGAATGAGAATAGCGCTGGCTCAATGGGTCAGCGAACAACACTCTAGACTACAAGAGTTCTGTGCTACAAATCTCCTGACCCAAAATGGCTGAGCGAGCCACGAGAGCTTCCGAATGGACGCACACTCTCAGTGCGCATGCGCATGAAGAGAGGCCAAAAGAACCACGCGTCTTCTGGCCTCTCGAGGATCCTCCAATCACCGCAGCTCGCAGTCACAGTGTTTGTGTATGATGCGTACACACACACGCACACACACACACACGTGTCTCAGTGGCAGCATTGTCCCACACGTTTATGGATAAACATATGAGTGTAAAGCAATGGTATAGCACAATTCCAGAACCTAGGAATTTGTTTTTGAGCTGCTTAGCGCAAAAAATTAATCGCTAAAAAAATAATCACTAAAAAATATATACATCGTATGTTTCCAGTATCTGATTTCAAATAAGGAAATGGTGCTCTGTACAATCACTAACAGTCTACTGTCTTTTCTTATCATGGCTGAGTTTTGACAAAGTTAGATCTAGACTTGGCTTTTGTCATTGTGGCAGTAAATGACAACAGCTCTCCCAGCATGTACGCTGACATATTTGTGCAAATATTTCAAATGACACTGATCAGAGATGGTAACACAGCTTGGGGAAAAAATAAGTACCAATCCTACATTCTCTGCTGAATATTTTCATGATGGAGAGTTAATTCCTGTCTGAGGAGAATGCTGGCAAAGCAGTCACATCTTTGTGACATTTTTACTGACCTCTGACATTAATGCTTCTGTCTTCTCTTCCACCTTCTGGACAACTTCATAGCGATTGCACCTAAAATAACCTCCAGTCTCTGAGCTGTGTTTACTCCAGACCTCAAGGCACACCCAACAAAAGTCATGTTTACACTGGAAAGGAAACAATTGGCACAGTGAAAAATTCCATTCTTTCCCCTATGTGTAACTACCACCATCTACATGTTAACACCAGTAGTGACAAAAAGGACAAGATATATATATTTTTTTCTCTCTCACATACATGTATTTCCAACACCATCCACCTTAATCATGCCTATACTAGAGGGGAGGCATTAGTATACAAAAATTAATCCAAGGTAAAAGAACACCTATCAAGGAATATCTACATATTCTGAAATACTGCACAAAATATGACATGACTGTACCCCTACCACAGGAGTAGCCTTTTATTCAAAGCCCTCACACTGTTGTTAGCACTGAGAGTTATTGCTTTAGGTAAGAGCACAAAACCCCAAGACAAACACTTTAGCGAGGGGATTGTTGAAATCTGAGATTGTCATTATTATTTATGACCAGGAGAAAACCTTGGTATCTGGCACACAATTCCCACTGACTAATTTAGCCACAGTATGATCTTGTATTCTAAACCATAGGCCGTAAATGTGAAACATACATGCATACACTTCTTTGTAGGGTGTTCTGCATATTGGTTGTGATCTTTGTTACCAAAATGCTGGTAGAAAATTTGGTAATTCAAAGGAGTAAGTTGAGAAATTCAGCCAGATTTCTAAAGGCCCTGTCACTAGATCTTGGCTCTCACTGGTGGCTTGAATAATCTCACCTAAAGACCTTCTGCTTGCTCCCTCTGTAATCACTACAATGGGAGAGCCTTTGACAAAGACTACTAGAGAAGAAACATACACAAGCAACATTTTGCAGACGGGCAGTAGCCATAACAAGAGACCCGGGGGTCTCGCGCTCACCGGAGTATCGCAAGTTCACCTTCCATGCAGACTCTTACCTGAGAACATTGGAAACTTAGGGAGGGGAAGCTTGAGAGCTGGGGGCAAGGTGTCCATTTTCATATTCCATCACACCGGTAAAAATACCTGCCAAGTACCTTGTATTTTATAGAATGTTGGACTATGAATTTAAGAAAAAAAAAGACTTAAAGCTCTATCACTTCTGATTCTAGAGAAGAACATTATTGAATATTCCTTAATTCAGGAGGTTTGGGCCCCCTGGGGCCCTCAAGGAAAGCATGACGTCCATTCAAAGACTTTGAGATCCTATCCCCTCAGGAATGCTACTTGCCAAGTTTGGTGAAAATCCATTATGTTGCTTTCACCAAGAAGATGAAAATGTACAATTTAGGTCCGCTTTTTGACCCCCCCCCCCCCACAACTCACGGGGGGGGGGGGGGGGGGGGGGGGGGGGAACAGCAATGGATCTGCAATGAACAAACTTGGAACTACAGTTATCAATATACAAACTCATAGTAAAGATGCTTTATTAATTCTGGTTCTAGAGGAGAAGAATTCCTTAATGTGGGAGAGGGGGGGGGGGGGGATTGGGTCCCCTAGGGGAGTATGGTGCCCTGTGGAACTAATTGAGATCTTAACCCCCTGGCATGCTACCTGCCAAGTTTGATGAATATTCATCATGGGGTTTTCAAGAAGAATATGAAAATGTACAATTTATATTAGACCCATCCCACCCCACCCCACTGGGTCGGGGGGGGGGGGGGGGGGGGGCACCCCTGACTCTGCCATGAATAAATTTTAAACAACCATCATCAATATACTGACTGATTGTTTTAACTTAGCTCAATCACTTCTGGTTCTACAGAAAATCTTGAAAGATTCCTTCCTTTGGGTGGTTGGGCCCACCTGGGAAGGAATTGAAATTTTATACCCCTAGGGATACTACCTGCTAAGTTTGGTGAAAATTCACCATGGGGTTTTCAAGAAGTTCCAGATGAAAATGTACAATTTGGGCCACATTAGGACCCCTCCCCTGATTCCAAAGAGGGGCACCCCTAATTCTGCCATGAACAAACTTGAAACTACAGTCATCAAAGTGCTATTTAAAACTCATACTATTAACTTAGCTCCATCACTTTTGCTTCTAGAGAAGGCAGATTTTTTAATAAAGATTCCTTTATTTGTTTGTTTGTTTGTTGTTGTTGTTGTTTTTTTTTTCTTTTTTGTGGTGGGGGGGGGGGGGGGGGATTGGGGCCAGGAGGGGCATGGTGCCCATTTGAACAAACCGAGATCCTATCCCCCTAGGGATGCTACCTGCCATATTTGGTGAAAATCAGTCATGGGGTTCTCAACAAGAAGATGAAAATGCAAAAAGTTTACATGTGACACACAACACACAACGCTAAAAACAGCATAGATCATTCTCATTCCTGTAAATGCTCCATTAATATCAGTATCATCTTTGTCATTGTCATTACCATAACAAAATCATCACTCTCATCTGCATCCATATCAGCATCACCACAACTTTCATGACCATCATCACTCCCATCAAATCTCTGTTCAATCATGTAACACATTACTGAAGTCAAGTCTTCTTACCTTAGTACATTTCATATGGTTGCATCCTTCATTTTTCTGGATGGGAGAATGGCACTTAGGGCATGGTTTGGAGTTTGTTATAAGCCACAAGCAGTTTGCAGCACTTTCTGTCTCTTCATCTGTCTTGCTCACTGCAAATATTTGTGTAAACATTACATATCACAATTATTCAGTTATTAAGGCTTCAGTCTTGCTTAAAATGCTATTAACATTACTGTAATAATTCTGAATCTTTCATCACTTTGCAATTTCCTGTTATATTCATGAAAACACATACACAAAATACGGAAGTCTACCACAATTTATCATTTTGGTATATACGCCACAAATTGAATCAAGCAAAGTGCAAATCAATTTAATATAGCAACAAACCAACAATTGCGTCAAGGACACATCCCACTGCTTTCAGACAGGACTCACATTTTTCTGGCTGAATCTCAGCAATCTTCTCACTCCATTTCTTCCAGTTCTCACAGCTGCATGGGTCATGAGGTTCACCAGAACAATCCCTGTGAAGAAAAGAAAGGAACTCATGTGATTATCACATTACGAAGAGCAATGGGGGACAGGGCACAAATTCATCCACCTTACAGGTAACAACAAATCAGAAACTAATTGGTGAGGAGGCTCTTTAAAAGAGAAAATTGCCTATGCCATGGCAATGTGTTAGAAGGCAAACAATACACATGTGACCCACGACAACAGTTTCAGGCAATAGTCGCAAGAGAAAATTCCCTCCCATGCAGGGTACACAGATTTTGACCATTATTTTTGCCAATTTGCTGATAATTACATAAAAAGAAAACTTACAATACTCTCAAAAGTGTGCTCGTAGTAAATATGACAGCAAATACAAGAAAGTTGACTCAAAGGACAGCAAAGGAGAGGAAAGGAGCGGTCATAAATGACTAATTTTCAAATACGAAACACATATTCGCGTTAAGACTGCACCATGAATGGCTGTGGGTGCCACGAGGTAAGAAGTCATGTTTTTTTTTTTTAATAATATAATAAACACCATCGCACAATGCAACACGTACATGGCTTGGAAAAAATAGTAACAACAACAGAACAACAGGAAGCGTGACCTTGGCCAGCTCAAGCAATTTTTCTGCCTTCAGGGTCCTCAATGACGAAAAAAACAAACAAAAACATAATGAAAACGTGACTTGTAAAGATCGGATGTTAATACGAATGCACCACCCGCTCCTGTTTCGTGCACACATGGGCATGGCGTGTGGATGCGATTGGGGAATACGTACACCATACACACGTACACCTGCAGGCTCACAATAAACGTATGTGCCATCTTGGAAGACGTATTGGTACACAAACCCGAGTGAAAATCATGGTGTATGTCGGCTCCATACACTGAGTTCAGAGGAAGGTGCGCTGGGATTTTGATTCTCTCAGTGAGCCAATCAGAAGGTGCTGTGATTGCTAGAGGCTTAATCTTGATTGGCAACATCGCACAGATGAGTGTTTCTCACCTCGCATCGCAGCTCGGACATTGTCTTTGAGCAAGAGGCGAATTGTCAAAGCCCGTTTTCTCAAAATTTTGTCAGGCTAACAAATTAAAAAGTGCATCATATTTCACTTTATATGTAACCATACAGTGCTAGAGAATACAAGTGTTTTATATCAATGCAAAGCTTAGGAAATGGGAAATGTGATTCAATGAAAAAATGAATGTTCAAAATTCCTGACTTTTGCCCGAAACCTTTGTTCTGGTCACATATGTAATAATCCAAAAATATGCAATTATATGAACACTAGTCATGGATGGAAAGTTAGTTTTAGAGATGAAAGTTACATTGTGGCTGGGCTACCTTCCTGGTGAATGAGTAATGTTACCTCGAGGCAGACTTAGACATACAATGTAGAATATTCCTCCTTTGTGCAAAGAAAAGGTGGATACCGGAGTAGAAGACAACTGTCAAATTAATATGAACACTATGCATGTAGATTATGCGACAACTGCATGGAATGACTTGTGTCATATGAAAGTGATTGACTTTGTAACATATTGATTAGAATGCAAATACATGCATTGTCATTCTGAGCAATATTTCACATATAACTACAATACTCTACCACAAACAACTACTTGTACATGGAAAACAAACATATGTGCATTATTTGGCTGTCACAATGGACTTGAAAACATCAACCCAGCAAATTACTGAGCAATGCATGTTGTGAAATGCAATATGTCTACCCTCTTTCTCTATGCCTTTCTTCCTCCTTTCTAAAAAATATATATAAGGAGTACATCCTATCGTCTGTTAAAACTAAGAATAGTATGGCTGCTGCATGCATTGTGGGCTGGCTTATGACAATTTCCTACAGTTTCCAGTCATGCCTATAACATTTAAACTGTCACTCTCCATCTAAAATAAATCTCCATGCTACTTTTTCATACCATGGACCTACTACACACATATGGACTATTTATGAACAGAGGTCTTTCTTTGATCCGACCTGCATCGCCGCCACCTGATTATGTGCATCTTGATGAGTATATTTACATGTTTGGACAATGACAATTGTGTAATCGTTCATCGTCACTGACAAAATAACCATTTCCCTCATTTTGATTTATTTCGCTGAGGTGTCTTTTCAGACTTAACTGCCTTTGGAAAATCAACAATGATGGGGAGCAGCAAACCTCAAATCATGACAAATTTCGTGTCACAAAATTAGTAATTACTGTAGTGGATGCTCGTGGACGCGCTTGTAACGCTGCTTAATGGTAAGACATACATGTCGTCTACAATTACTGTCCATGTTTACTCTGAAAAAATGTGTGAAAAATGGGAAAAATTAGATTACATATTACAACCAACCTGCCGAAATATTTGCTTTCTCTCGTAAAGTATGTGCATTTCGCAAATGAAATTAACTGAGCGATGATTTCCCAATGTATACTACAACTGCACATGCATTTTTCTCGATTTAAGAGAGTTATTATCTTCTGCACATGTAGTTTTTAGATATCTCAAAGTGCCATCTTGTTTTTACTCCAGGCTGGCTGTTGGTGATGCACGATGAGGTCAAACAAGGAAAGCATCTTCAAAATGTTATTGTGACCCTTTTCACAGAAACAGGTTTTTGAATTAATAAGCAATGAATGCCCATGTGTGGTAGGTCCATGGTCATACATGGTTATCATATCCTTCTCAGTCTGAGGATGTCAAAAGAATACTACTATTCCAGAGAACTCCAGAGACTAGTGACATGAGTCTCCCTCTTGCTGTGAAAATGCAATTTCCTTTCAAATCTTAATTGCCTTTTGGATTGATACTTCATTTTTATTTCATAAAAGGTCTAAGTCTCACTGAATGAGTAGGCATCTGTTTCATATTTTTCAAAGGCAAAATTACAGCCTCATATCAGCAAATAAAACAGTTAACACTAAATATTTGAAAAATACAATAATATACTGCACTAACGTCCTTCAACTGGATAATATACATGTATTTGCAGGATCAAATCAGACACAGATGGCCACAATGGTCTAAACTCTCATCATCAGCAACCTGTCTGTACACAATAGCAATGAGATGGCAGTGGTGCTGATAATAGAGGGATATCTCACGCAAGACAGATTCATGCATTTGCTTTCCGTCAACTACAGTAAAACAAGGTTTCCATTCTAATGATGCATGCAACACAAGGTAAGAATGTACCCCATTACTGAAGTTCAGTGCAGCTTTCAAATACATTTTCTGGTAGTGGTTTACAGATATGTACAATGTCATGCTTTTCTATTTTTATCTGGCTGTCTTGGTTTTGCATATCTTGTCTAGATTATTGCAATACCCTGCTCAATGGCATCACAAATAAGAATATGGTTTACCTTCAATCCTGGCAGAACAAAGCTGCCAGACTTGTCAACATGAGACCTAAACACACACAAACTTCCCCCCATTATTGCTAAACAACACTGGCATAGAAACTCCCTAAGAATCCAGTATAAAATGTTAACCACTGTTTTTAAATCCATTCATAAAGAAACCCAAAATATGTTAATGAACTATTTCATACCCATGAATCTACATATCACTTATGATCTCGCAGCAAACTTCCCTAGTTATTCCAATGACCCACAAAAGGGCTGGAGATCGTTCCTTTTTTGTACATCACCCCCAAACTTTGTGATTCATTACCCACCCACCCACCCCCACCCCCCCCCCCCCCCCCACACACACACACACTGGTAAATAAACCATCTACATGTTGTAATTCATCATTTTAGAAATATCTAAAATCCCATTTACTTCAGAAATGTTAGATATGATATTTCACACAATCGTTTCTGCTTATTTGTATATACAGTGTAAGTTTATCATGTCTGATATATTGTTATATAGGTATAAGCGATTTGTACCCTTTGGAAAAGACACTATACAGTCATAATGTAATGCGGCAAACACACACATTCATTATCTACTATATTACCAACAAAAGAGATGTCCACTCCCGCAGTCCACGGCTTTGGACATTGGGGGTGGGGCGGACGGACTAGATGCCTCCCTGGGGGACATAGGTTCTATGCTGACTGGTAGACGGACGGCCCGACCACACCCCACCTTGGGGCACCATTTCAGACTGGGATTTGTGTCCACAAAGGCCTGGAGACATGGGGACAAGGCAGAGCAAGATACGGATGGAAAGATTAATTAAAAAATAATGACAATTAAGATTACCACTGATTATCATCTTCATTATCTTAGTCAATCCATGAATATATCAATGGGCTCACATTTACACTTGTAATTAACGGCAGTGATAATAAAATATGCATTCATTTTATGTCTCTTACTTTTGCCCAAACCACGAAGAACACACCATTACATGTCTCAAGGGATAAGGAGACCAGGCATTTTCTTCTGTCGCTCGTGGCCTATGGAACTCCCTCCTATCTTTTCTCCATGAAAAAGACTGGAGCATTTCAAAGCCTCACTCAAGACTCACATTTTTCACCTGGAATTCAATCTCTAACTCTCTTGGAGGAGTCTGCGCCGTTGAATGTTTCTACAACAGATATATGGCGCTATACAAACACTGTGGATCAATATATTAATCAACAAGACGAAAACATATCATCACACTATTTATCTTGCACTTTAAAACTGCTCAATGTAGTAGCAGAGTTACATAGAAAGGAGAAGGTAAAACATGGTGAATATGTGATTCCCTGAAGTCATTGCGAACAAGTAAATAGGGCTTCTGCTCAGGCAGCCTTCAAGCAGATATTACCAGGTGAATGCTTGTAAACAAATTTGTGAAATCCTTTGTGACAAAAGGATGTTGTCTTGAGGTCAGGCCTTTGCACTCAATAGGTGCTTTAAATAGCTATCCAGCAAAACAATGGAGTTACGCAGCATATCATGTGATGTGATACAAATTAAAGTTGGCACAAAGGAACTCATACCAGATATGTGTGCTGTGGAGCAGCCAGAAGGGGAATCCAACCACTACTGAAATGCAAATACTGGTACCCTCATGGAGAATTTGTGATGAATGTTTTCAAACTTCAAGGTCTCCAATTGACTACATGGCAATATCATACATCGCTGCCTACTATTCGAAAGTACTGCCTAGAGTGCAGATACTCAGTAACGGGAAGTCCATTACATGAGGCACATTGATCTCACTTTGTGTTAAACACACACATTACCTTGATATCAAACTGGAGAAATCGCCTTGCCATTTCCCTGGACACCAATGTCTCTATAATTTCCACAGGTACCAGCTTACAGCACTCAAAGGCAGGACACATGATGTTGTGGGCATTACCCTCAGCAATCTTGCCAGAAAGATATCTGATGACAAAGTATGAAAATAAGTTTCAAAGAAATTCAGTTGCATTTAGATATTAACATCTTGATACAACCTATGCAATATTTTCAAACATATCTTCATCTGGGAACTCACACAAAGTAATTCAATTTTCTTTACAATATCTACACCATGACGTCATGAGAGAAACAAGTAATGCAGTAGATTTTCAATGATGAGCAAGAAAACATAATCTTTGATACATTATCTTCATCCTTGTTATAACTGATTTTATTTTAAAGCATAAACTCTATCAAGCATGGTATTTATTGAGGTGTGAATTTTCTTCAATCTGTCTCCCTCTAACAAATGATATTTGTAAGATCGCAACTGCTGATCTGTAATTTAACAAACATGTCAAAAAAAAGAACCATGGGACTCGAACCTGTCATCTATTTCTTTCAGGGCAGCGACACTACCACCAGGCTATCCCAAGTTGTCGGTAGTGACACGATGAACTTGGAACAAATACCCATGCTCTGAAATTCCGACATTGTTATGCTAAGTAGTCCAAAGTGGACAAGGCATTAGTGAAAGCAAGAGAATATTAAGTAAAGGGGTGAAGGTTGAGGTGTGAATTTTCTTCAATTTGTCTCCCTCTAACAAATGAACTTTGTAAGATCGCAACTCCTGATCACACATGTCGAAAAAAAACATGCCGGAATAAAAGCAAGAGAATACTGTAGAGGGGTGTCACTACCAGCAACCAGGGATAGCCTGGTGGTAGTGTCGCTGCCAGAAAAACAGTAGATGACAGGTTCGGGTCCAGTGGTACCTTTTTTCCAAAATGTTTGTTTAAATTATAGATCAGCAGTTGCGATCTTACAAATTTCATTTGTTAGCGGGAGAAAAATTGAAGAAAATTCAAACCTATAACCGTCACCCCTCTACTTAATACTCTCTTGCTTTCATGGTATTTATTGTACAATATAATGTATCTTTTAGTTTTCTTGTCATAAATTCATGACAGCTCAGTCACAGAGCCTGCAAAAAGAGAGTGCACAATTATTATGAGACACCACCCATACACTGTAGGGATATTTGCCAACATATCAATAAATCTTTAGTCTCATACTAATGGCCAAGTCTACATCTTTTAAGTGTACATGTAGGTAGCAAAATGGGTATCCTTATAAATGTGGACTTCAGTCCAAATACAGACAAACCCATCCATAGTCTACAGTGGTGTGGTGACTTCTAAAGGTTATCTACATTGTACAATGCAGTTCAATAGCAGTAATGAATAGAATATGGTCCTTATAAATAGGAACTACAACTTCTGGCTTCAGCAACAAAGAAGATACACTGATTTGTACATCTTAATGTCACTCTCAGAGATATGTGTATGCTCCACCTCACCTTTCCCAACAGTCCCTGCAGAATTGATGAGAGCATGGCATGTCTACAGGAGAATCATCGCTGGGTATATCATCTCTGCATATATCACACTGCAAAGGAAGAGACAATATCTGTTTGTTTGTTTTCCTTCTGTACACTATGATCTCTTCAAATGGTTCATATACAGTCAAACCTGCCTTAGCGGTCACCTGTCTATAGGAGCCACTGAAAAATCCCCCCCCCCCCCTCCCGGAGAGAGAAGCCCTGTTTAAGACCCTGTGTATAGTGGCCACCTGTCCAACGCGGCCAGCGGCCACAGATTTTGTTTCCCATGGTAGATCTTAACCTGTCTATAGTGGCCACAGACCCGATGGAGCCATAGCCGAGTAGATAATTCAGCGTGTTTTTCTGCTTTGTAGCCGTGCCAGTCATTCATGGGCAACATTCAATGATCGCCACTGCTGCATTCATTACTCATTCACTTATTCAGTAATAATAATACACTGATGTTAAAGGCATAATTTGACATATGCAGACGAAACAAAAACTCAGCTTTAGTGCTTCAGAATAGTTCTAAATTATGAGTGAGGGATAGAAACAACCAATGTAAATAAGTTAATCAATGTTAAGTATTGTTAAATGTAAAAAAAATGTTAATAGAAGTTGTAATAAAATTGTGTCTAGACTAAACTGTCTACAGTTATGGTTTAGTGAGAAAAATAGTGACATCTCCTTATATTTCAGGCTTTATTGCAAAATTTTAATATGGTGTGATGTTTTGTGATACAACTGACCTACACATATATGCATCAAATGTGATAACTTCAAAATTTTTGAAATCACCGTTCCCAATAGTAAACTGTATCTTTAAGCTTTCTTCACGACTGTACACATGCTACTGTGCAACAACAAAAAAAACACCGGCATTGTTCAATGCATGAAACACACATGCATACACACTATATTGTTGTACGTATACACATACAACTGTACATGTACACGTACGTTGTAAGTACTTATAAGAGTATACAACGATGATACATGTACATGTAGGCAACGCACACAAAATTGGATAACCTATCTATAGCAGCCACCTGTCTCCCTTGGGTGGCCGCTATAGACAGGTTTGACTGTATTTCCATCAAGAAGGGTGGGTAGCAAACAGCTAGAGGCTTTGGAAGCTTTCTTGAGATACGTTTGACATAGGAATGTTCAATACAGAAGTAACTGAAGTCATTTGAATGCTTCTTTATTTCATTGCTCATTATTTACTTTGAAAAGAACCACCCTTCTAAATTCATGTTCAAAACAGTAAGATTCCATTCTCTACTGACAGTTATAAAACAACAGCCACTCAGACTAAAGCAAACTAAATAAATTTGTGGAAATTAGAAATTATATATGACATAGCATTGTGCCAAAAGATACTGCTTCATACTGCACAAACGCTTACTTCCAAGCTCAATGTCAGGAAAGACTTGAAGCAGTTAAACTCCAGTATATAAATCTAGTGGATTGGTGCATTGTGAGTTGCTTCAATGGTACACCCTAGCTGGAGTGCTTGTAATTTCTTATCGCATTGGAATTCTTCTAAACGAGGACAAACAATAAGGATGCAACGAGAGAACTACTAAGATATTGAATTCATATGCACTCCAACACTTCACACATACCAGCACCATCGAGCTACACACATACTCCACAACTTTCTTGCTATGATATCTGTGTCAGAGTTTGGCAAAGGAATATATTCCTATGGCAGCAGGTTACATTCATATACACTGTATAAGAACAGTGGTGTTCAGGGGCTGTGGAACGTCTTTCAGTGTGTGTGTGTGTGTGTGTGGGGGGGGGGGGGGGGGGGTGGTGGTGGTGTCAAGATCAACCCCCAAACCCCCCCCCCCAAAAAAAAAAATTTTAAACATGGTGAAATTTGATGCTTGTTTTCACGTGTTCTATCGACTTGAAACGGCCCCACTTGTTTAAGGTAGCAGGATATTTTGATGTGGATTATTATTGAACAACTAGCAGCACCCGTGGAAATCCACGGGTCTGAGGGGTTTTATTTTTTTTTCTCATAATACGATTTTGCACATTTTTATTGAAGAAATAAAAAGAAAAGTCTTCTCATTCTTTCGTTAATTGTGCTGTCTTCTAAATGACCACCCTTCCCAGAAATTTTATAATACATTTTTGTAGTATATGCGGTCCATTGGTAGGGATCATTCCCGCCACTACTTGCTTTTATTATAGAACTTGAGTTTCGAGGGGTTATTTGCACCCGTTGAAGTCCAACAGTTGTCTTGTTGCCCCTCACCCCTCCCCCCCCCCCTCACGCACACACACATTTCCACCTCCGCAGGGCAAAAAACAAAAACATTCAGGGAAAAATTACCAAAAACGCAAATGAGATTCCCCGAAAGTTCTGCCCACAGGTTGTTCCCCTCGAAACGGGAAGATATTAACACAATGACTTTGATTACCCCCTGCATGCTCTTGCATCCACGCGGGCACCCGCGGGAATCCACGGCTGGTCTCAAGGCCTCGGTTTGTTTTGTGGTTTTTTTTTTTCATGTTTCTTTTCCCCACGTTATGAGAGAAAAATCAGATATTTTCGTCTTCCTAATTTTGCTCCCTCCTTTTTGTTTTTGATCACCAAAACTTGGCTTGATATATCATATAGAACTACATCTGCTTCAGACTGTACATTATCATAATCAATATTAGGCCTACAATTATTGCTCCTATTATAGTTATTATTATATTATTATTATCATTATCCTTATTATTATTATTATTATTATTATCATTATTATTATTATTATCATTATTATCATTATCATTGTTATTATTTGGGGAGGGGGAGATCATATAGTCATCAGGTTTAATAGGCACCCGTGGGAGTAGGGTCTCACGACCTCGTATTTGTTTTCTTTAATATTTTTCCCATGTTATGGAAGAAAGAAGAATATATACATCACTGCATTCGTCTTCATTTGCTCCCTCTTTTTTTTTGTCACCAAAACTTGGTTTGATAGACCATAGAACCACACATTCTATTTCCACTTGCAATTTTAAAAATAGGCGGTCGGCAAAGCGAGGTTTTCCTCTACGTCCGCTCATCTTATGAATATGTATGATTACAGCAGCTCTGCAGTAAACGAATGGACACAGCTGCGCGTGTAATCTGATATGGAAGGGTACGATCGGCAAATATATTTAGCCGCGTCCTAAACAGTCTGCGTACAATGACATCGGACTTGAGAGCAAACGGCGAGCAAACTAAATGACGTACCTGAGCTGCATATTATAGTATTCTGCAGTTGTGCAAAATACAATTACATAACAACGTTCGTTGTTTTCATTTGGGGACGCCAATAATGGCGAACTGTACGTAAATGCCCTTGTAGTCCATATCACGCACACACGGATTCGTGTAACCATCGTCAATACATTCAGTACACGTAACAGGCGGAGGCAAAGGCACATCACAGAACTATACACACAGTGTAGAGTGTGTAGAGTTCTGCGAGGTACATTGTGTGTGTGCGTGCGCGTCCGCCGGAAGATGTCAGAGATTTCGCTGCACCATCATCTTTAGTATCCCCCAGTGTCTCTGCAAGCTAAAAGATGGAAGATCGAAAAAGCAGGAGGCCAGCGCAGGTTCTGTGAATATTGAAACGCTCGGCTCTTTCGTCACGCACAAAAATGCATTATGCATGTAGCTAATTAATTTTTCTTTTTCGTCCTCGACGTCGACACGGAGGCGGAGAGGGGACGAAACTCGCGCCATTCGATGTAGGATACTCTCCTGCGGCCGACGGCACCGGTCGCAGCTGCCCGGAGCCGACGGCTCGGGAGGAGATAGACAAACCAGCAACGCCGAAATAAAACAGGAAATACATAAGGCCGCGACAACAACAACAACTTCGAGTATTATAGTATAGGATTTGCCTATAAAGTTGTAGCATTTGAATAAACTTCTTGTATTAATTGTTACAATGAATTTCATGAACACTGTCTGTTAAGTAATCAAACGCAAAATAGTAAAATCACAGCATTTAGCTCTTATTCCGCGTGTGCATCATCTTTGTGTATGTACAAATTCTAATGAGGTAGAGGGGAAGCAAGCAGTGTCAAGCAGTGTCTGAAAGAGCATTTCTTACCCGATTAAAGCGTGAATACCAGATTAACTGGAAAGCATGTTAATCCATTCAGAGCCAGACACCACATACTAATCACATACCTCTCTGTATCAGACACACAGCACAGTATGTCACTTACGGCCACAGCTTATCTAAAGTCATACAACAGCCTTAGTTAGTGTCTGCAACGTAATTTGGGGCTAGCATCTAGAGGTAACGGGTTTGAATCCCGATGGGATCCCATTTTCTTTGCTCATTTTCCACTAATAAATTGTATTCATTTCAGGGCCCCGTGTTGGCTCAGTGAGTAGAGCGGCTGCCCTCACAATCGGGAGGTCGTGGGTTCAAACCCCGGCCGCGTCATACCAAAAGACGTTAAAAGATGGGAGTTGCTGCTACCTTGTTTGCCGTTCAACAGTTGAAAAGGTTAGAGCAACGTCGATCTGGCGCTGCTCAGTGGCTGCCGGGCCCACGATCAATTGGGCAAAATGAATTTCCATTCTTGGACAATAAAATGTGGAATTTATATCCAATTAATGAAGAGTTATAACTGATTACATAGTTGATTTCTACCATAAGTCTATGGCAGCCTGTGTGGTAAAGGAATTTACAATCGATTTTATCTTTTAATAAAACGGGGCCCTAGTCAGTTTCCTTCTGTTTGCATTTGTTACATACTCAAAAAGCTGCATCACTTCGGTGATCCCTAGCATTTATTCCCAAGTTGAATTATCCTTTGGGTTTATATCAGGTTTAAGTGTGTGCGTGTGTGTCACACACACACACTGTCATACAATATAGCTTCTGACCACACGAGCATTGAGCATTAATGTACTAGGACTTTCTAGCTCAGTCGGTATAGCACCAAGCTAGCATCCAGAGGTCTTGGGTTTAAATCCCAATGGAATCCCATTTTCTTTGCTCATTTTTCCACAAATGAATTATATTCATTTCTGGGCAGTTTCCTTCTGTTTACATTTGTTATATACTCAACTAGAAATGTCGCTATGGCAACTGGTATGCCTCCCCCCTAATGCATAATTCTCCTAATAGGTATATAGTACATATGTCTTGACAATGTGTGATGACAGTTTCATCTCATTGGCAAAATATTAAAATGACATGTTATAATGTGTTGAGTGTTCACTTTCCCTGTACTACATTAAATTGGATGAATGGCTACATTTTCGAAGAGAGCATGTACTGTAAAACATGATATATTCGCGGCATGAATTTTTCACGAATTGGAGCCGACGGCCTTTATTGCGGCATGAAATTTTCGCGAACTGCCATTGGCATTCAATGCATATAGTGTAGACAAGAACTTTCGCGTGCATTTTAATTTCGCAAATCTTGGCGCTCGCGAAATTCACGAAATTAAAATGCACGCGAAAATTCGTTTTACAGTATTTGGGGATTAGAGGACTTTTAGTTGACTTTCAACCCTTTTTTAAGTCTATGCATTGGGCGATTTCAAGGTGTAGAGAAAAGGTGTAATTTCTGTATCAAAGAGTAAATTGTACGAATTTTGACCTGGCCTTTGACCCTATGACCTTAAAATTCCCAAGAGAATCACTGTCAAGCAGAACATGCATAAATATTAGTTTCATGATGATACCTTCAGCCACTTCCGAGATATGGAGGAAAAACTGAAATCAGGCACATTCATTTGACCTTTGACCTTTTGGTCTTTGACCTTCTTGGCAAAAAACTTCCCAGAGAATCTCTATTGGGTAATACATGTTTCAAGAAAAATCTTGCAGGTATTGCATAAATATGATGGAAAAAGTAAAATTTAATGAGTTGACCTTGACTTTTGACCCCCTGATCTTGACCTCATGACCCCCAAATTCTCTCGATAATCCCAGTCAGTACATGCATTATGTACTATGTTCCATGAAGATACCTGGAATGCTTTCCAAGATATGGAGAAAATTTTTTTAAATTTTCACTTGAACTTTGACCTTTGAACTTTGACCTCATGACACAAAACTCTAGAGAATTTTAATTGTTTAACATGTATGCACTAAGTTTGAAGAAAATACCTTCAGGCATTGCATAGATATGGGGGAAATAGTAAAATTTTGTGCACTTGACCTTGACCTTTTGACCTTTGACCTGGAACATGTGTGCCCATAAGTTGACTTCACCTCCTAATGCATATACCTGCCAAGTTTCATTAGGATACCTCAAACAGTACCGGTATTTTAGTTACCATGGGTATGCTGTCCACAAAATTTATTATGGACGGACGGAAGGACGGACGGACTGAAGGATGGAAAATCCAAAAACATAATGGCTCCGGCGACATTTCGTGGTGGAGGCATAAAAAGCTGCATCACACACACACACACACACACACACACACACTGCCATAGTTTCTGACCACACAAGCATTGAGAATTAAGGGTTTCTGGGACGAACGCTGTACTAGGGCTTTCTATAGTTCAGTCGGTAGAGCACCGGGCTAGCATCCAGAGGTATCGGGTTCGAATCCTGATGGAATGCCATTTTCTTTGCTCATTTTTGCAACATCATTTTGCAAACAATTTAGGAGCTCAAGCTGTGCCAGGTCCACACACAGAGAGAAACCCAGCACAAGACCAATCAACTGATGGACTGGCAGAGGACTTCAATTTCCGTCACCAAGGTGGCCAGACCAGGGAACAACCTCAGACGGATGGTGGGATCGAGGGTGAGACTGACTTCAAGACTGATGTTGGGACTGATGGTGAAACTGAAAAGTCAGATGTGGAATGCATGTCTCAGCTTCCTATGCCCCAGAGATCCACAGCTGGAAAGAATCCCAATCCATACAATTTACTGAGATCGGTAATGAGTGAAGAAGTTGATATTTCCACGGTAAGCTCTCAAATCCGGAATGTATTTTGGTAATCTTTCAGAGTAAATAGGAAACATATCCATTGTTAACTCAGTATGATGACCATTTGTATATTCTATGAAGATCGATTGGTTGCTGGGACAGCAACAATTTAGCTGGGGAGAATGTAACAGACCAGTTAGGGTAATCTCTGCAACCAAGCAACGTACAATTTGAATTGGTATTAGTGACTTACTTGAGTCCAGTTTTGAGTCTAATCCTGTGGGTCTGAGAGGTGTAGACTATGCTCTCACTTTTTTTTTTTTTGCTGAGGTACAAAACCCTGCTGTGTGTGGCTCACACACACCCTATTGTTTTAGTGAAAGCATGCAGCATTGACCATACAGTGTCCAGGGTTGTGTGTAGTTATCAAAATGTGGCTGGGGACCAGTGAAACACTTGGAGTAGCATGATGGATGGAAGCATGTCTTAGCTCAAAAGCTCCAGAAGTTTCAACAAAGTTGTGGAGAAACAAGAGACCTGAACTTGAGTTCAAGTTCACCAAGTGGCTTGCAAGTCACTGCATGGAGCCGAGTCTCAAGATAACTCAAGAGGGGGTTAAGCCACCCTCAATTAAAGTCTGCCACTACACTGAACAAATGATGGAGTCCCGTGTCATTTGTCTCAAACCTGCTGTGCTACATTTTATTTCCACATTTACTTCCATTTTTCATTTGTTAACTCTTATTAGCCAGGGAGGGGGGGGGGGGGAGGAGGGGGGCACTAAATAAGACCCCCTCAACATTTTTCGTGATAATTTTAAAGCACACATTTTTACGCTTAAATTCAAGGACTTTTTTCTTTTACATTGTGACCCTATTCATGAAAATCGGGGGTATGCTTGCCCAGATATAGCACATTTTCATGACCAATGTCACCGAAAATGGCAGATTCCCATGACTTGTGTGTGTGTGTGTACACGAGGTGTCAGATAAATTTTTTCCTGGTTTTTCTCAGATAACATTCTTTTTGATTATCACCAGCTATTTTAGATAAAAAGAAACAATGCAACACATAAATAAAAAACAAAGAAATACAAAGAAATCAAGAAATAAAACATATAAAAAATTCATTTTGATACGACAGTTTTTTTTAATGTTTATTTGTTTATACTACTACAAAGAATACTTTAACAGAAATTAGCCCAATTGAAGATTTAATTGGGAATTTAGAGCTTAAAATCTGATGCATAATAAATATTACCGGTATGCATAAATTAGTATGGTTAGCATAATTTAGAGCAGTTGCTTAATACTTGTATTTGATCTGACATTTCATGACATGGATGAAAATCAATAAGCTGCCTAATTTTCCTTAAACTTGAATAGCAATCTAACAAGTATGATGTTTATACTAGTCATATTTGGAGAGGGAATGATCTGTTTGAATTTCATTTTACAGAATACATGACTGAGTACAGAGGGATTACTCCTTGTAGATGTTTTAGTACAGGGACACAAACACACACACTCATATAAACACATATTAAGTACTACCGTGTACGGTAGTACTAAGAATCTATCACTGAGGAAGCACACAATTTAACCCATTAAAAATGTGCAAAGAAGATTGAGAAGATATTTTTGCAGGTTACAGAATTCTTGCTAGCCAAAAAATACAATGTAGCATGAAATCTGTTAAAAATTAAGGTACTGACCAAAATGAAAGAAGTCTTCCACGAGGGTCCTGACACAAAAACATACATGACGATTGCTTCGACATGAGAAAAGAAGCAATTTTCTCCACCTGTTAGTAAAATGTTTTACAGGCAGTAACCTATATCTGCCAAGCATACCTCTCTCTCCTCCGACACATCTGTCTGACTCCCCGGCTCATTCTCTACTGTTGTCAGGGCGTGATTAGGAACCGGGCTATCTGCCTCTTCAGGTGGCTTGACACCAGACTTCTCACAGCATTCGCTGGGGTTGCTGATCCACTCCTCCAAAAGAATCTCACGTGACCATTCTGTCCATACAAAGGTATACATTGAATGAGTTATGTTGCATTCACAATTTGCACATTATAGCAGATACACAGGGTTTAACCTATTGCTCCATAACATACACTGACTTTGAAGTCAATGTAGCGGTATTTGTAGCATGGATCACAATTTGATTTCAACTTTATTATGCATTTACATGTAGTGATTAGTGTGTCACTACAAGTAAAGTAGATGCATAGATGTGTCTACCTGTAGTGATACAACCAATATACCATACAGTGGACACTGAAAATGTTATAGCGTAAACCTAAGCACTCTCGCCTCTCAGCACCCTAATTTCTTCAAAATTTATATCTCTTATAATCATACACATATGTGACCCGCTACAACAAAATGGTCCTAAAGTCGCGCACGGTCGAAGCCGTGAAAATCAAGTTTGAAGTTAGAGCATCAAAATTGGTCAAAACTTACGATTTTCTGAATTTGACATATTATCAGAGTCTGACATGTCTTCTATCATCTGTCGAAATTTTGAAGCAAAATGATGAAAGGAAAGACCAAAAAATAGCATTTTTCTGGGCCATGTTTTTTTGGCGTTTCAACGAAGCAGAAACTGATCGAACATTTGGATTGAGCGCCACACATAGACTCCGCCCCTAACAACGACCAGAGTGATCTCATTGGTCAGTTTGCTGCTTGCCGCTAACCGAAGCGTGAAGCTCGCACACTGCCCAGTCGACTGGTGCGTGCGGGCGGGTTGCGCTATGCCTAGCCGCTTCTCCTGACATCCTGGTCACTGATTGGTCGGTGAGGAGACCGCCGACGCTGTGTTTGACTAAGCATTTCGGGGGTTGCTAGGGCTTAACTTCTATTGTCCGGAGGTGAATACTGACTTGCGTGTCTCTTGATTGTGATTGCGTCGCAAGGAGAACTTTTAGGGCGCTTTTCTCGAAACAGTGATTTCCCAGACATCTTGACATGCTCTCTTTTAAACATCGATATCTCCGCAGCCGATTATTTTTATAAGACGTGTTATATATCAATTTAAAGCAGAAAGATTAGGGAATTGTGTCATGCAATTTTCAAATAATCGACCTCGCCCGACTTTAGGATCATTTTGTTGTAGCGGGTCACATATACACATATGAAACTCTATCAGGTGTGTTAAGAAAATTTCTACCTGTTTAATCAAAATGCACACCTTATTATAAGGTAAAAATAATGTGCACTGAAACTGTCAGTTAAGCCTGCATGCCAGTTCAGTGGAGTACCTGATTACACTGACAAGGACTACTGTACATACTTAGACTGACCAGCAGCACAGGCTGAAAGGGTCCGTTTGCAATAAAATAAGGCATTCTACATTCATGTATAAATAGTTACACAGATACCAAGGTATTCAATGTATGCACTTTGACACATAGAAGTACAGAAATCATTAAAAAGCCAAAAAGAGGGAGAATATCAGCAAAGTAGGAAGAGGACAAGAAATGGAGGGAGAAAGAGTGATAAATATATATATATATACATGAATATACATAATGTATAGATAGATATCATTTTAGATAGAGAAAGAGAGATAAAGGGGGAAGCAGGAGGTAACTCACATCAGTGGGTGCACATTCATATTTGAGATTTACATTCATAGAAGAAATTGAATAAAGATAGTAAAATATAAACATTATAGTTAAATCACTACATCATGGCTTAATAGCATAGATAGAAGCACATTTCAATGATAACTCACAAATATCAAACTTGCCGTATTTCATAGGACATTCTCAGCTTTTCTTTCCTGCTCTTACAGAATTCTTTCTAAACCTCAACTGGTACTTATTTTTTTAACTCAATGCCCAGAGATGACATTCACTTTATTTATGAATAACATACACTGCTTTTGAAGTCATCATAAACATAAAGACATGTAGCACCAATAGGTTCTGAAATGCCACCTTTTTGAAGACACAGGGTTATATATAGTATTGTCCAGAAATAAGACACATACCATAGTTCCTCAAGAGTGCCTCAGCTGTGAAGAGGGGAACATGGAGCATATCTGCAGTCTCCACCACCAAGGCATCCTTAGCCTCCTGCAAGTCCTGTGGTTTAAGTCCTACAAAGCTCTGTGTAGCAAACAACATTTTTCAATCCTTCCAGTAATGTCGAGTTTATGTCAGAACATGATTGCTTCTTGTCCATCAAAACCCTATACATTTCATATGAAGCTTATACATGATTGTAATACAGCACTAAGCATATGTCAGCATAAGTTCAACTTCCAGTGAAAATTCAGTTCTTTTGTTTTCTTAAAAGTCTCTGAGGTCTCAGGCCATCCAAATAGAAAGGAATAAAGCTCATCAGAAAAAAAAAAACTTTGAAAACTAACAAAGATTATCATGTAGTACTGAACATTCTGGTTTCTGCAAGCGAATTTCTCGTAACCCCTCTCTCATGATCATACCCAACAACTAAACAAAATATTTCACTACTCATTAAACATTGTGACATAATACTGAACAGTATGGTTTCTGCAAGTCAATTTTTTTTTTTGTACCCTTCTCCTTGGTCCCATGATCCTTTGTAGCATGTTAAACCCTTAAGCCCCATGTGTGTTGCTTGGTAAAATGGCTGTAGTTATCCCACATCTGGAAGTGATATTAAAGTCATACCTGATGTCATAAAATAACAAGCATTTTTACATAATGTATTTCTACTCTCCAATCACAGCATACCTCTTCATACGTTATTGCACTTAGATCTTCCACGGGTTCTTCATCACTGATTTGCTGCAGGGAGATAGATAGCATTGAATAGAAAAATGAACAAAGCATGGACACTATAAGCTATTAAGAAAGGTGAAGTACTGGAAGTATTTCATGTCTTCAGGACATATTACATGGGCCATCATAATCACATTGCTCTTTGATTCAGAGGTTATTTGAATATCAAGTAATAGGTTACTTTCTGTTTGTTTGCATTTTGTGTACATTATCAAATCCAGAAATCCTGCAAATACTTTTCAAACTCTGTGCACATATACAAGCTTTCTTCAAGCTCTCTACCATAAGTCTGGATGATAGGAAATTGAATTCAAATGACACACTATTCAAAGACATACTTCAAACTTTTTCAAACTTTCATAGGGTATGTTCATAGAATAAATGAGTTCAGGGAAGCTACACAGGAACACAAGCTCAAAACTCCTCATTAGCACTAAATCCAAGTAATTATGTCCACAGGCTATGACAACACATGCCAAGTTTGCAAATACATTGTAACTCACACACAAAAATAAAGCATCATCTCGCCCATACCACCTGAGCTCACGAAAAGTTCATGCGTCTTTGTGAGATATGATGCAGTTCGACAACCGCTGCAGCCACAATATACAAGACCATTTCCAGTGCTACTCAGAATGCCAAAATGTTTCACATTTTAGTAGCATCCACAGCAAAACAGAGCGGCAGGGCTCCAACTTAACTAACACACAGTCGATAACCACAAAAACGACAGCAAAAAAAAAAAAAAAAAATCCCCCGCTCAAGTCGAGTCAGCACTGACCAGCGTGATTTGCGCAGTTTTTTAAACAAATAAGTGTATATGTAACCGTGCATCACAAAACAAACAAAAAGTCGCAGCCCTTGATTTTATGTGAGGAGTCAAAAAAGGTGAAATGGGTCAACCAAGTCAATGTTGAGTTTTTCACATTTTCTGAAAGAGCTATCCTTCTTCTACATCATTCTTTAGTTTGGGATCATAACATAAATGGGAAAGTGTGTTTTCAGCAGTTTTTCTACAACTCTTTTTTTGGGAGGAGAGTAGAATGATCAGGTATGTCTCAGAGGCCCCTTTTCATTTCTTGAAATCCTTTGCACACTCTTCACTTTCAAGTCTGATAACTTTTGAATGGATTATGCTACTGCTTTGAAAGTTGGCATTAATCATGGACAGAATGTGTTAATAAAGCGTGCTCAATTTCAGCTTAATCTGATAATCCCTTCATTGTTGTTGCTCAGGCAGTTTACATCATGTGTTATGTCCCCTTTGATCACACAGCAAGCACGGCTTGATAAAGCTTAAACACTTGAATAGACCCTGTACTTCAGAGCCTCTTTTCTCAGTTCACACTTTTCCAGAGTGTGTGCTTTCTTTCCAGCATTTATATAGGTTAGGGGAGTCCATTTGAGTTGAGTTATACATCATTTTAAAGCTTAGGGCCTGCTCTTTCAGAATGTACCCTTACACAAGGCAAGTGCCAAATTGTGTCTCGCCCATTCACGTACAAGGAATCAATATTTTTTATAACTCCCAGAAGTTAATTTACGTGTTTATGACCTTTGACCTTGTGGTGACCTTCAACACCCCAAGGGACATTTACCATCCAAGTTTGGTCACAAACGGACAAAGGGATAAAAAGTAATGAGCCATAATCGAAACGCGCCAGAAAAACTTAACATTGGGCCCTAAAAATTAGTTGACCCCTTTCTGTGACCTTTGACCTTGTGACGACCTTCACCTCCCCAAGGGACATCTTCCATCCAAGTTTGGTCACAAACGGACAAAGGGATCAAAAGTTATGAGCCATAAACGAAATGCGCCCTAAAAACTTAACATTGGGCCCTAAAAGTTCGTTGACCCCCGTCTGTGACCTTTGACCTTGTGGTAACCTTCAACTTCCCAAGAGACATCTACCATCACCCAAGTTTGATTGCCATTGTAGCAACATGTGCCGAGTTACGTGTGATAAGTCTTGCAAGTAAACTTTAACGTATGACCTCAAATTACCTTTGACCTTATCATGTGACCTCTTACGGTACCATAATAGAAAGGTACCCCCAGTGTATCCATCACCCAAGTTTGATTGCCATTGTAGCAACATGTGTCGAGTTACGTGTGATAAGAGAGTCTTGCAAGTAAACTTTAACGTATGACCTCAAATGACCTTTGACCTTATCCTGTGACCTCCAATGGCACCATAACATGAAGGTACCCCCAGTGCATCTATGACTCAAGTTAGGTTGTAATCCAAGCAACTTATGTGAAGTTATTTGTCAAAAGAGAGTCTTGCAGGTAAACTTTAACATAGAAAAGAGTACTCTTTAATATATGACCTCAAATGACCTTTGACATCATCACATGACCGCCGACAACACCATAACATGAAGATACCCCTAGTGCTTCTATCACCCAAGTGTGGCTGCCATTGCTGTAACAGTTGCCAAGTTATGCATCATAAGAGAGTCTTGCAGGTAAACTTTAACATTTGTGATGGACGACGGACGGACGACGGACGGAAGACAGACGACGGACGGACGACGGACGGACGCCATTTGGATCCCTTAGTCTCGCCTTCACCTCCGGTGGGCGAGACAAAAATCCATGTCTGGCGACTTTTTGTTGGTTTTGTGATGCAGGGTCACATATATTATAATATCCCTCATGTACAGTTTCTTGCAATATGATTGTACACAGCACGAAACGGGGGTAGTCTTATTAGCTATTTACAAGCAGCTGAATGTGGTGCAAAGACTTACTATCTGGCAAGGCATAGTACATTTGGGAATCAACGATCTGTACGCAATCGTGATTCTGTGATCGATATCTAAATTTCTCACATTAGAATGTACGCAGTGCGTGTAGCTAAGTAGCGATAAAATCTGTGGTGCGATGGCATGTGTGTGTGATCAATGCAATTCAGCTCAATTGACAAAGTGACTATTTCAAGGAATTTCGTAAATTGCAGCAGAAATACAATATATCAGGTACGGTTTAGAAATTATCTTAGGAAACTAAAACCGATTTTGAAGATGATCTGAAGCCTAAAGTTAATTTTTAGGCCTACTTCTAGTCCTAGACCTCCTTATGTCGTAGTTCTATGCTGTAACTCAGAGGTAAATACGCACGGTACGCACGGTAAATACTGTATCGTACGGTGACCTATTTAGATACATAGCGGTGTCGTTTGCTATGCGCTGCATGCATTGCTGCGCTGCACGGCCACGGCCTTGATCTGTTAGCCTACACGTTTCCAAGAGGGAACCTTGTCATCACTCCAGTAAAATGCTCGTGAGGGATATAAAACAAATTTCCACTGCTTTCTTTCGAGTCAAGGTAAAACTATTTGCCCTCTGTGATTTCTCAACAGTGTCATGCCCCTCGACTTCGTCTCGGGGCATAGCACTGTAGAGAAATCACCTCGGTGCAAATAGTTTTAATACCATCCCCCTCTAAAGCAGTCGATATTTGTGTATATTAGACTCTGTTTGCATCGAGCCAATCTTTTGACCCCTTTTGATCTTATCTTTTTTTTAATCTTCTTTCTTTCTGACGAATATTGTGAACAAAATATCTCAACAATGACATGGCTAATTAACATGAAATTTTCATATCTCATGACATGAAAGTTTTCATGACGAATACATATCTGTGACATCATCTAGGCGCCATTTTGTAATTTTTCAGATATTGTCAATTGATCGATCATATCTTCATAACTAAATGTTCTTTTTTGTGAAGATGTTGACCATCGCGGTGAATACTATGATAGGGGAACAATTAATCACTTGTCTCACGAAGAAAATCGTAGAGACGTGTACGACGTTTCGCTCGCGCACTTCGATGGCGCACTGCCCGGCCCGTCCCGGGGGACGACGTGCTGCCAACTAGGTCCGCATAGACGCTGTATAGTAAACAGCGGCCTCAAGATGGCGCACTGCCCGCCCCGCTGCGGGAGGCGACATGCTGCCAACTAGGTCCGCATGAACGCAGCGAACAACGGACACAGTGTGGCGCACTGCCCGACCCGGCTCCGGTGGCCGCATGCCCGCTACCATGTCCGCATACACGCTATAATTTGCGTGCACGCACCACCGTGTCTTATTGTACCTGACGAAGCTCAGCAGTAGCGAGCGAAACGTCGTACACCTCTCTACGATTTCCTATCGTCATAAATGTTCTTTCCTTATCATTTTCGGCAGACATTTAATTCAAGTCACGGCTGATTGTTCTGTACCATGGTAATCACACGGGTCATCATGACAAGCCCATACGCGTACATCAAAATTTTCAAATGCTCAAAATGACTTCCCGACTGGTTTTCTATACGATTCAGACAATTTTAAGCCTTTCAAAAAATTCCGCGCTGTGCACGTCCGTCACGCGTACAGCGCATAAGCAACGTGAAAATGCACTATTTCTGACTGATTTGGATTCCTGATACATCCAGTAGTAATATCCATTGATTTCCGATTGATTTTGATCAATAACAAAGCAATGCGCTTGCGTCAAAGTTCAAATTCCACGCACCGGCTGCCGTTCCCACACACAGACAGTCTGCGACCCAGGCTTAACCTTGCTGTCTCTAGACATTGCATATTTGGTGAGTTAGGCACACATTTCCCTACAAACCCTTTTGCAATTTGACTGTAGATATGAAATTATCAAATAGCGCAAGGCCACAGCAAATGAATAAGGCATTGGGCTGTATGCATAAAAGGTAGCAATTACTTACAAGCAATTGCTTCGAGCACAAGCACAGGCTTGTCAAGCAAAAGATCAAGTTCAAGCAATTGCTTAAATCCACATGCATAACCTTTAGCTTGCCCCGCACAAGCAATTCCTTGTGTTTCCAACAAAAGGGATGTTACGCCTGTGCGAACACAAGAACAAAGGTGGGTGTGATACGATTTATTTGAAAGGGCGTGTGTGTGAAGAAACATTTTCTGACGTAGCAGAAGAACTAACTTGTACAAAATGACACTCATAAATGCTCACACACAGACAGACACACATACATAATGTACACACACATAGGCCTACTGGCTGATTCCAATCACTTCCCCAACAGCTGCTTAGTACCCTGGATCTGCCAGGTCACAAGTGGAGGGTGGTCTCCTTGCTCTCCACAGATGTCAGATATCCTAGACCCATTTCTCATCTCATTTTGCATATTAACCACTGGGCATTCCCCTTCTTGAAATGAAAAAGTTTCTCATACATCTTAGGAGAAATTTCTTTTATATTCATACCACTCCTGCACAACTTGGGTCTTTCTTTTATGAATATGATAATGATGCTTGAAAGCAAATGTCCCAATTAAGCAAAAGCTCATTACAAGCTCGTTTTACAGAGCTTGGAAAATCGTAAGCAATTGCTAGCAACAACAAGCAAAAGGTCCGTTTTATGCATGATAGGCTTTTAAGCAATATGCTTGATTTCTAAGCAATTGCTTGTTCTTATGCATATGTTTTAAAGCAAATGCTTGAAAGTAATTGCTCGCAGGTAGCAAGCAATTCCTTGTTTTATGCATACAGATTCAAGCAAAAGGCTAGCACAAGCAATTGATAGTGTTATGCACACAGCCCATGGTCTCTTTACCGAGAAGACCATCTTTGACTCTAGGAGCTGGGCAATGTCCAGATATCGGTTTCTCTCTGCACAGTCACATGGGGTTTCCTTGTCTCCATTCTCAACGAAAAGGCAGGCACCATTGTCCAGTAAGGCCTGCAATATCATGATTACACACACAAAAAGATGAAATAAGAAAATCATCCTTGATAGGTTAAAAAAATACATATTTATATTAATTTATTGGTAGGAAGCCATTTCTCCATCAGTTTCCATAAACATATGATCATGACAACACATACATTACCAACACTGACAAAACAGTGTACTCAACAAAAACTGAAGGACACTTTTGAAGACAGGTTTCCAATACTGGTCAGTAAAATGTATTCATTTCATTGCAGAATAAAGGAGAACGTCATTTTAAAATAAAAGACTTTCGTTCATCTGTTTTTGCTTTAAAAATACATGCCAACATGAACTTTCTATAGCATGGCTATGATTTCTATGTAGAGAAACCAACAATGATTAATGGCATTTTTACAATTTATTGAGTATATCAATTATGTGCGTGACTTTCGTCAACAGGTTCAAATGGTATATGTATAAAATTATCCAACATGTTTATTGCTTGTAACTTATCAAGTTCACTGCATCAACAGGCCACACATGTGCATGAATGTTCATTCAGCATGTTTACTAGAATTTTGAGCATTGGTTGCAACTGGATACATGTATGCATCGGCCAATGATGTATCATTCATACGTTTACAAGTACATTACAATTGTACCTTTATTGAGTGATGTTTCATTATAGAGCATCAACTGGGTGTAGATCCTACAAAATAATTGCTATTTATGGAGGTGGTATGAATTTCTGAGATGAAAAGTATTGTGATGTGAACAAATGTTGTATCTATCATACGATGTGATAATTGGTACCCTGGGGTACCAACTGAAAATTTGCCATTTTGGGGAATTATTAATTTTTGTTTTCTATCATTGTACCCAAGGTTACCAAAAATCGGGTGAAAGTATACAAATAATGCACAGGTGACAGTGCATTAATGGAGAAGCAGCGCACTCAAGGGTATTTACAAAGGTGCAGCGTTGCACAAGGGGTAGCCAAATGCATGTTGCATGACATTGTGAATACCAGAGAGTATGCTGCATCCCCACAAGTATTAGAAACTTCAATCAGTGCAGTACTTGTTTTATAAAATACGTCTATGAACTAGGATATTAGCAGGCAAAAACATTGTATTTTCATACAATGGGGCCACTCTCCAATTGGCCGTGTAGACGACCATGTGAATCAAAATGATTCTTTGGGTTCATGCGCACAGCTAGCGCGAGCTGCACATGCACAGAGCAATAATAGTAATCTGCTACAAGATAACACGCCGTGCAGGTATGCTTTTTGCTGCACTTTTTGCATGCCTGCCCATGCATGTTAGTAAGAACATAAAAAAAAAAAAATCCCCTGGATTCATATCACCACTTCTCACTGGCAACATTTTTACTCTCATCTGGATTAACTGTAAAAAAAAATTTGAAGCAACATTTTTTGGGGAAATGAACGTGAGGTGTATTATCAACATTACTAGTTACTACGTCAAACATGCCATGACAGGGATGAAATGGAACTGGGATTGTTATTGCCGATTGATAAAATTTGGTCTCCATGACAGCAGTGAGTAACTGTACATTACAGGGTCATGAGATGGCACTACATAACACTATAATTCGGGATATGACGGTACCCCAGGTTACAGTGTGCCAAATCATGTATTAAAACAAAACACTACCCTTGCCTAGCAGTACCCTTCCTCGAAGTAACACAGGATATTTTTGTCGGTAAATACATGTGTATGCAAGAGTGCAGCCTGAAGAAGCTCTCACCAAGGAGGTTCAAGAGAATGGAGTCACAACTGACTTATTTTCTTTGCTAGATGTTCGATGCCACCGCTCAGAAATATTTGAAGCATGTGCCAAACAGGATCTGCCACGCAGATAGGAAGACAACTGACTCGTGTCTCATTGCATAATCACCAGCCACTTTCTAAAAGAAGATATGTCTTTGTGATGGTAATTACTTTTCGCTATCCCTTCTTATACAAGGTAGGTGGTACAGACACGAGGATGTGCGAATAGAAATTGAGCAAAAAATGCTGAAATAAAGATGACTAGAAATGTCGCTATGGCGACTGGTATGCCTCCGCCATAATGCATGATTCTCCTAATAGGTCTATAGTATAATGTACATGTGGACAATGTGTGATTACATTTTCACAAAATTGGCAAAATATTAAAACGACATTTTGTCACAAATGTATCGAATGTTCCCCTTCCTTGACCTATGTTTAATTGGATGAATAGGAGAGCATGTATTTGGGGATTTAAGAACTTTAACTTCGACTTTGACCCTTTCATAAGTTTACGCACTTGAGTAATTTTCAAGGTATGGAGTAAAAGTGCAATTTCTGTATTGAACTGTAAATTGTTTTCATTTTCATCTGGCCTTTGATTCATAAGAGAATCACTGCCAGGCAGAACATACATAAATATGTACTACATGTAAGTTTAAAGATAACTTGAGCAACTTCCGAGATATGGAGAAAGAAGTAAGTTCAGCACTTTCACTTGATCTTTGACCTTTTGACCTTTGACCTTCTTGGCAAAAAGAAAAAATCCCAGAGAATATCTAGTGGGTTATACACACATACATCAAGTTTTATAAAAATAATCCTGCTGGCATTGCATAAATATCAGGAAAATAGTAAAATTTTGAAGTATTGCCCTTGACCTTTGACCCCTGACCTTTGACCCCATGAACCCCAAATTCCCTAGATAGCCACTTCCAGTCAGTACATGCATATATACTTTGTTCCATAAAGATACCTTGAACAATTTCCAAGATAGAGAGAAAAAAGTGAAATTTTAACATTTTACTTGACCTTTTGACCTTTGACCTTTTGACCTCATGACCCCAAACTTTTACCAGAGAATCTTAATTGGGTAATACATGTATACACTAAGTTTCAAGAAAATATCTTGAGGCATTGCATAGATATGGGGGAAATAGTGAAATTTTAAGCATTTGACCTTGACCTTTTGACCTTTAACCTCGAGCATGTGCACCCAAAAGTTGATAGGCACAACTTCACCCCCTAATACACATACATGCCAAGTTTCATTAGGATACCTCAAAAGGTTTTGATAGTTACCCTGTCCACAAAATTCATTACGGACGGACGGACGGACGGACGGACAACCCGAAAACATAATGCCTCTCCGGCACCACTTCGTGGCGGAGGCATAAAAATTACTCGACTGGGCATACCCGGGCACTAATCTGATATATCTATCAATAAAGAATTATATTTGAAGATTATTCCAGGTCAGTTTTATTTGTCGGACTTACGCGGAAAAGTAATAAAACCGGCTTTCCAGGACGGTACAGTTTTAAACATTTTCACATGATACAGCTCTGATTTACACTTTTGCACAAATTTCTGCATGGGATTGATTTTTGTTTTACATGCTTTATCATTAAGTGAAATTTCATTTCATTTATTAAATAAATAAGCAAAATATGGCCAATATTATGTTAATGTCCAAGATTGCTCAGCAAGATGGCGGCTTCGAACATCGATCATCAAAGGCACAAATGCACCTGTGAAATTCTTTTGTACATCAACAGAAATCTGACAACTGTTTGAATAATTACATCCAGTTGGAACTTGCTCTCACAGGCTACAATACAGAAGGGGTCAGGAGACAAGTTTTTCTCACATTAAAGCAGTGCTCCCTCTTAATGAAGCCCAGTATATGGGCATCATCACACTAAACTATGCAGTTATTAAACCATTCTGGTCACCTGGTCGATGCAGGTCCATTCTTTGTTTGAATACGAATTCCATGTATTGCTATCCATTCTGGTCACCTGGTCGATGCAGGTCCATTCTTTGTTTGAATACGAATTCCATGAATTGCTATGCTTTGAATATAGTGAAGTGCCTAACCAACTGAGAAAGACAAAAGGTCATTTGTACCCATGAGCTATCTCCAAACTGGCTTATACTGAATTGCCCTACTGCATGTACAACATGCTAGGCAATGGCGATATGAGTACAGTGCACTCCCGTTATAGCAAACACAATTACAACTCAGGTCTGTATAACGAAATTCCGGTTACAACAGAATAAAAAATTCAGGCTGCAACATTATTCACTCTCTGTATATTTATCGTTTATTTGTCCGGTTATAGCGAAATTTCGATATAAAAAAAACAAAACTGCCAGTCCCGAGGACTTCGTTATAACAGGAGTCCACTGTAAACATGTGTACAGTGTAGAGGAAAAGAATATGTTACGTTTCTTTGTCCTGGTTCATCAACACTTAGCAATCTCATTTCTTTAAATATACAATCAGTTTGTCTGAATCCATGGAAAATTGTATAATTTACTGCTTCTTTCTGTACCTTTCTGACATTGATAGACTTTATCTACAAAATAATTTATGTGCAAAAGGGGAACCATCACTCAGTGGCATAGACAAAAAAAGAAAGCTAATTTCATTGCACGATATCACACAGTTTAATATAAAAAATGCATAGGTTTCAATTCATTTCCTTGTTGTACTCTACCGATACTAATGCACCTGATAATACACACTGTAAATCATACCTCCACAAGAGACCTGTATCCTGCAGCTGCTGCATAGTGAAGAGCTGTGTAACCCTCCTGCAAAAGTCAAAAAGATGCATTGAATCAGTAAAATTGATGGCAAAATTGCAAATTGACATACATACACAGTGTATGTAGCAGTAGGTATTAATTCTAATGGATTTTAAGACATATCTACACTGTAACATCTAATCTACAATGGTTATTCAAATTATCACTGTGCTGAAAATTAGATTATCAAATGTGACCCTGCAACACAAAAGCAACAAAAAGTTACCAGACATGGATTTTTAGTTAAGAGCAGATTCTGAAAGAGGAGACTTTAAGCTTTAAAATGATGTACAATTGTATATAAATTCAAATGGACTCTCCTAACCTATTGTAATACTGAATATTGGAAAAAAAGCATGCACTCTGGAAAAGTGCGTACTGAGAAAAGAGGCTCTAAAGTATAGGGTTTATTCAAGCAATTAATCTAACTGAGCCGTCCTCTGTTCAATGAATGGGACAAAAACAGGATGTAAAATTCCATAGCAACAACAATGAAGGGATTGTGAGATTAAGCTGAAATTGAGCATGCTCTAGTAACATATTCTATCCATGACTAATGTCAGCTTACAAAGCAGTAACATCATCCTTTCAAAAGTTATTAGTCTTGTAAGTGAAGACTTTGTGAAGGGTTTTTCAGAGATGAAAAGGGGACTCGTAAGACACACCTAATCAAACTATTCTAGCAATAAAAAAGTGGTTTAGAAAAAACCGCTAAAAACACAATTTCCCATTCCAATAATAACCCCCAACTTCACAGCAATGCAGAAGAAGAATTACTCTTCCAGAAAATATGAAAAATTCCAGACTGACTAGGTTGACCCGTTTCACCTATTTTGTGTGCTCACACAAAATATAAAGTGTGTGCGACTTTTTGTTGGATTTGTGATGCATGGTCACAAATTGTATTTATTGGAATTATATGCATACCAACCAAGGTTTGATTTGTACATGACTTACATAGGACATCACATAACATTGTAACAATATCTCAGTATTAAACATGATTGCGCCAGATAAATCAAAAGATGCAAGTATGAACTGCAAAAAAAAAAAAGGTAAATAATCATCAATGAAACTCAATCAACTTTGTGTGAAACTGTAAACAATATGTGAGACATTGTGTACAATGTACATACAAATATGAATATTACTGTGCAATCCCAGAGTTGCATGTAGCAGATAAGATACCTACATCATAGAGTATGATCATTCTTATACAGTGCTCACCGCTAAATCAGGAGGGGTCAAGAGACAAGTTTTGCTCCCGTTTAAGCGGTGGCTGATATTGGCCTGTGCAAACCACACAAAATGAAGCCCAGTATGTGGGCATTACACAAAACCATGCACAGTTATCAAACCCGCAGATAACCACAGCAACAAGTACATGTACACGTGCGCTACGACACGCAGACACAAAAACAGTGAAAAGAAAAGACACGGCAGTATCACAATTTTGGCAAATGAATCATCTCGACAAACCTTCATTCATTATCTATCCACAAAATAACCCTTTTTAGAGTTCAAAGGACATAAAGTCATGATGCCTTCCCTATTGATGCAATGAAAGAAGCAGCTAACTTCCACACACCCTGTTTTAACATGTTAAAAACATGCACATTAAGACGACACTGATTGCGACGATCGTACGAACACATTTTTCTCAGACATTTATTCATACTCCCTTGTTATGCAGTCACATACAAACACACGCACTGCATGCATAGTACTACACAAACAGGGTAGAGTATGGTCCGCACGCGCGGGGAAGGGGACTCTCCTTATCGTACGGTGTAATGTAAGTACATGAGTAGAAGCTGACGACACTCGATAAGATGACCGCCTCTGCGCTACGTCTCAATGCCTCACAGCAAATGTCTAGATTACAGTCGGCATAATTTATCGGGAACTGGTTAGAAAATAATCCTTCTGGTAAGGAAATGAAATCCTTGCAATTATTTCTCGGGATTTACTTATTATTTTTAGACATAAATGACGAACAATGAAAGTGTTTCAGCCAGATTTGTCCTGATAAAGCGATTCATGGTTCTGATTAAGCAGTGGAAATATTTGTTACATCAAGTTTTGTTGCACTTACAAAATGTAAGTGGGGTTCCCGCTAAAGCGGTTCCCGATCGGGTGAGCACTGTATCAAATTAACAGCTACATATGACATGTGCATCATTTTGTAGTCCACTAGAATCAGGAGTTCTAGAAGTCATGAATCCAGGTTTCCCACATGGAAAACAAAAAACTCAAATATAAAATGATTTTTAAAATGTTACATATTAATTCCATTTAATACTCATATTATATGACTTTTTCTCCGAAACAAAATATCACACACACACACACACACACACACACACACAAACATACCAACACAGACAAACATAGTTACATGTATGTACATATACACACAAGGACACACACATACAAAATACATGTTACATTTGTACCTAGAAACATGTATTTGAATTTTAGGTTGGTGATACTGTAATATCAAAATACAACTGTATGAACACATACAGTCTCTGTACAGGGCTAAATATGACGACAGACATTACACTCTGAATTATAACATCAGTAAATAATGAAAGATAATGAGAATTTGATGACACTATTCTAAAACAGGTTAATACAGTCTACTATACAGATATTAGTAAGCTTTACAATGTAGATCTGTGACGCGAATACTAAGACAACGCTAATTAGGTAAAAAACGGTGCTCTGCACATGAATGAGACAGCTGTTTCCCTTGTTTGACCCCACAGGCTGTGTCGTCTTTACATTCATGTCGCAAATCTAAAGCTCGCTAATGCCTTCCAACAAGACATCGAGGTACTCTCTGTGTATCACCTGCACACTCTAAGTTCATTCGTTCATTCATTCATTTATTTTTTCCATTTCCAACAGATATTTTACAGAAATTGAATACATAAATTACATCACAATACATAATAAAAGATAAGTTTACAGAATATCTTAAATGGAAATGCTGGAAATGGGGAGGAATGCTAAAAAGCAGTGCTTGTACGGTGCTCTCCCCCCACATGTAATACAACAAATTATAGGATCTACTGTACATGTACAATTTGTAGTACAATTACCCCCTGAGTAAATAAACAGGAATTTTTTATTCAAATTATTCTTAAAAGAACTTAAAACTTGAGGACGCCTTTACAGTACATAAAGTAGATCACAGAGGTTAATCCGGTATTTAGGTCCAGCAATTACAGATTGTGTAAAAATAGTCCTAGTTATTATTATTAAAAGGCAGATTAAATTCATCAGAGTGACGAGTCGGGTATTTATGGAAGGAGCGGTTTCTTGCAAACATACTGGTGAAAACAGATGGTAATGAGTTATTATTTACTTTGTACATAAATTGGCCAAGATGATAATAATAAAGATTGGTTATCTTTAAAATTTTGTTTTCGGAAAACAAAACATCGTGTGAGATCTCCAAGATACGTGGCAAATTATTCGAACGGCATTTTTTTCTGGAGATTGGACAGTCTGTCGAGATAAGTTGGATAAATGTTCCCCCAAGCTATGATGCCATATGGTAAAGATAGGGTAAAATTAAAGCTGAATATAACATTAAAAGGGTGGGAGTTGTCTGTGAAAGGGTGGACACTAGGTACTGTATCTGTGTGGTGCAGTACAAATTGTATCTTGGTGACGCAGTTTCCATTAAAAGTGGCACCCTATTGCAGTATGTCACTGACAGGTGGTGGGCATGCGTCATTGTTGGTGAGTATTTTGATTTCAAGAATTGAGATCACAATGTCTGAGTGTGGCATACACGCAGTGATAGTTCATCCAATATGAACCACTGAAAAGCAGGTATATATCTAACACTGATACACACCATATACAGGCTTTCTACAATGAAAACACATATCTAGCAGACTCCCGTAAATGAAATGAAATCAAATTTATTTGTATTCCAAGTAGTGGACATTACATAATACATAGTACAAGGTATAATATGAAGACAGCATATTTAGATTGCTCGCAGACTCCCCAATTTGTGTCGAAGCGGAGTAAAGCTTTGATCACTATTACAAACAATTGATGTACGTTGTACAACTGTATGATGTACAGTGAGCACGCATGCATCCCGTTGATGCACAAATTAAACACTTGCACAGCCTTCAAGCATGCTCAATTATCATACTCGTACCTGACTCTGAAGGTAAAAAAAGAAAAGAATATACCACACTCATAATTTGTAAGTGCCAAACAGAACATAAAATACGAATAGAACAAGAAACACAAGAAACACCACAAGCTGTTTCCATCGCCCTCAGGAAGAGGGCAATGGGAACAGCAACAAAATATCTGGACTTGAAATTACGCCTAACACATGCTTACTAAATTCTCATTGTTTTCCTCTTTTTCTTTTTTTTTTCTTTTTTTTTTTTTGATGCTTGAAGAAAATGTTAGTATCTGAAATTTTGACATTGACCATTCAAAAGCTACAGTATGTAGGCCTACATGCATCAAATCATGAGAAAAAGGAAACTAGGCATACCAGTACATGTACAGTCCAACCTCTCCTGTCCAGCCTCCCTTCATCCGGATCTCTCTTTTATCCGGATGTGATCTCGTCATATTTTTTTTTTTTCAATCTAGTACTTACAGGGAAAGGAGAGATTTCAAACTCCAACACAATTCCCACACAAATGCACATCAACTACATATTATTCCCAACATAAACACATCAAATTTTCATCTAAACTAGAAATGTCCATTGCCACGCAATGCGATTGTATCCCCCCCCCCCCCGCACTAGAGAGGGCACACAAACGATCCACCGACAATATGACCTTTGACCCTATAAAAGACAGAAGCAGCGCTTCCAAAATCAATAGGTGCATGGCTCAGATCAAGGGACCAAAAATGTTACATTTGGACCAAAAAATTGAAACTAACATACAGACTTCAGTAACATTATTTTTGTAATCTCCAAACATTGCACAATATTTACCGGTACTGTAAGTGCTAGAGAATGAAACATTATATACATCTGGCAATCAGCGAGCCATGTTTGGTGGTCAGAAAGTGTAATGTACATAACTCGGTGTCCTCTTTATGCTTTTATGTTATTTTTAAATTCACTTTTGCAAATATACTTCAAAGTGTGGTGAAACTTGCCCCAAAAAGAAACAAAACCAATTAAAAAATTAAGATTTTTCGAACAAACATTGGAGGTATTTCCTGAAATATATATGGACACCGAGTTATGTTTAACATTCTACCATATAAACTTTCTTCTCATTTCTTAATTTGATCCAAAAATTATAATATCATGCTGTTCAGTGAAGCAGTATACAGCAATGATGGCACAGAGGGTGATATTTTCTCTGAAAACCAGCTATCAATAACAAAAACGTTGTCCATAAAAAATGTTACGTACATAACTCGGTGTCCTATGTTATGGTCTTATCTCTTATGTACTTCATTTCTGCCAAAGACACCCAATCATATCATGAGTGTTATCTATTATTTATGACATGAACACTTTTAAACAAATTGCAGATGCTTGTACAATGTAGAGTCCAAATTTTACCATGTGACATGTACATAACTAAGACACCGGTGTCCATGTTATGTACATTATGTATCGTATTGGGTCAATTAGAGGGTTCCATGACATTTGCTCCTGCGACAATTACTCCCATGATATATCTGCATGCTAAGCCAAATGTAAATTCAACCCATACACATAACCCTAACCCTAATCCTAATTCTCACATCAAACTAAACCTAAAACCCTATCACAACCCTAACCCTAACCCTAAGTCCTTAGAGAAGATAAGACCGGAGCAAATGTCGCAGGAGCAAATGTCGTGTCACCCAATTAGAGATTGGAGTCTGCTTCTCACCAATTTACTCATATGTCAGTTTTATGATATAAAAACTTGCTTAGATGCAGAAACTAGTTCATAATGTGTAATTTACATAGTGAATTGAAAGGTGTGTTCCGTACATCAATTCAATTTCAATTCAATTCAATTCAATTCAAATCAATTTCAATTCAATTCAATTTCCATTCAATCTATTGATTTCATAAAAGCAATACAGCCAATATTTGTACAATAATCAAATGTCGAGGAAAAACACGAAAAAGCCAGTGGCTTGAAGATTGTGATTCCCTATACAGAAGTACATTAAAAAAACAGATTGGCATGAAAATACATAATACAAAATATTACATAATAACACTACATGTACAGTAGATACTCAATAATAGACAAAAAATAGACATAAAAACAAACAGAACATACATAAATACAACCCAAAACAGAACGTCATGAATGTATAATGTTCCAATACCTTGATAAAACATAACTAATCATAAGATTCAAAGAGATATTGTTTCAATTTCAACTTAAAATGATTTTAACTCATATCTTCCAATGAATTCCATATTTTTGCACCTTTATATTGCACTGAGTTCCTATATTTCATCTTAGATGGGCATAATGGCAAGACAAAGTTTTGTTTATAACGTGTATCAAAATTACGACTCATAGAATGCGTTTTAAAATAATCATGAAAAATACACAGCAATATCGAATGTACATATTTAAACATAAAAATACTCGTACTATAAAAGATCCTATCTTTGAGGGATAAACAGCCTACGTCTTTGAAAAGAGGAGGAGTGTGAGCGAGATAATGAGAGTTTGTACACAATCAAATAGCTTTTTTCTGAAGAACAGTAAGACGATTTAAGTCACACTCAGTGGCTCCAGACCAAACCAAGTTACAGTAATCTACGTATTAGGCAAGACAAGGGCGTTGTGTAGGGTTTTCCTTGGTAATATCATGAATGTGATTGATGTGATTTTTCCAGGATAATCTCTCATCTATAATAACCCCAAGAAAATTAATTGAATCAACTCTGGAAATAGCATTACCATTTGCGTATATCATCATATCATCATGTGACAGCTTCATTCCGGAGGACTGAAATATCATGTATTTTGTTTTACTTGCATTCATTTGTAATCTGTTAGCTTTAAACCAATCACAGACTTTTTGCAGTTCATCATTCGTCATTTTGAAATGTTGTTTTGTCAGAATGAGAAGCCAAAATGTTTACGTCCTCCGCATACAGTACAAAACGAAGTAGATTGGATGCATTGATGATGTCATTCACGTATACCAAAAACAAAAGTGGTCCCAATACGCTCCCTTGTGGTACCCCACACGTTATGGGTAGAATGTCTGAAATGGTGCCCTCAAAACTAGTATACTGACTTCGACCACTAAGATAGCTTTCAAACCAGCGAAGGAGTACACCTGAAATGCAGTAGTGTTCTAATTTGTGTAGCAGAATACCATGGTCTATAATGAATCGAATGCTTTGAACAAGTCGACGTAAATGGCCAAAGGAATTTCTTTTCTCACTAAAGCAGCTGTAATCTGCTCCACGACATGTAAAAGGGCTATTTCAGAAGAGCAAGATGGTTGGAATCCAAACTGTTCTTTAATCAATACGTTCTTTTCTGACAGATACTTGTCCAATCTCTTGTGCATAATACGCTCGAGGATTTTAGAGAAAGTAGGGAGGAGTGAGATTGGTCTGTAATTTTCTATGAGATGTTTTTCGTTCTTCTTAAACACCGGAATAACTTTAGCTAGCTTAAGGGAGTCTGGAACTATGCCTGAGTAAAGTGAAAGGTTAAAGACATGGCACAATGGCTGAGCAATGAAGTGAATAATTTTCTTAATAAATGTAGAACTTAATCCATCATGTCCACAGGATGCTGAACTTTTCAGACTTTTTGTGATCTCAATTATTTCTGACTCGTCAGTAGGCATGAAAAAAGCTGATTCAGAAATTTTAGAGTTCAAAAAATCTCTGAAACATTTTTTTACCCAGTGTCAACATTGTTACCAACAGAAACACCAATATCAGAAAAATACTTATTAAACTCATTAGCAATTTCTTTGTCATCTTCAATCTTTTTTCCGAGCACTTCAACAGAATTTGGGAGCTTGGATATATTACATCTCCACAAAAATTTCATTAAAAATCTTCCAAATTTTACAAAGGTTGGTTTTATTTCTCATGATTAAGTTTGTGAAATATGTTCGCTTTGAAGCACTTATTATACTATTTAACTTATTTCTATACCTCTAGATATATCAGCTTATTTTTACTAGAAGGCGTGTTAATATATGCATGAAATAATCTCTGTTTCCTGTTTATGGATTTCAGAATGCCTTTCGTTACCCAAGGTCTTCTTGCAATTGTTTTCTTACATTCAACTTTTGGGGCTGATTTCAACATAGATATGTTTGTTACAAATTTGACCCAAAGTTTAAAAAAAAAAACATTATGACATATATATTTAAGAATCAACACAGGACCAACTAACAGAACAAAGGTCTTGGATAAGATCTGAGTAATTCAGATTATTTGCAAAGCTTTGACATTCAAAATATTGACGGCTCTTGTCCAGTTTCATATCAGTCGAATCAAACGTTGTGACTTGAAAAACAGGTAGGTGATCAGATATCCTATCTGAAAATATGATACCAGGAGTAATGGACTTGTCCAAGACACTTGTAAATATATTATCAATACATGTAAATGATGAGGATGTCACTCGGGTAGGCTTTGTTATTAAGGGGAACAAGCCATGTGTATACATAATGCTAAGAAAATCATTTGTACATGAATTAATGGAGTGCTTCAGAATATCAAAGTTAAAATCACCTGCAATATAACACAACTTGTTCTCTCTGGCAATACTTGCTACAGAATTCTCCAGCATTCCATTGAAAGCTTGTGCATCTGAGTTGGGCGCCTTGTAAACCACACCTACTATGATGTTCTTGTTTTCCATTTCGATCTCAACGAACATTGTATCTACAGATTCGTTTGAAAACGACAAATCATCTCTCACTTGAAAAGTGAATCTCTCATCAACGTATCATAGACAAAATCCGCCACCTCTCCGATGTTCACGTGGTTTATGCACAAAGGAGTTCAGTAGCCCTTCATATTATACATAGACGGTACATTGGAATTAAACCATGTTTCAGAAAAGGCATAAACTGAAAATCTGTGACATAAACTGTCAATAAAGTAGAAAATGGAGTGAAATTTAGTAAACAAACTCTGCGAATTGAAGATGAAAGACAGAAAATGCCTGTTTATCTCCACATTGATTAAACTTTCTATCAAAAGTATAATTGAAATAATAATTACAGGGATTTTCTAAGTTACCGGCAGACCAATCTTCCTCTTCATTCATGCCAAATGCATCAAAAGCAAAAGAATCAAGTCGTGAAGAGCAAAAATGACTTGAGTAATTGAAAAACGTGTAAATTGTTCTTTGAAATTCATCATCATCGAGGATTTGATTGAAAGGTAGCTCGCTTGCAGTGCATTGGAAACAAATCCAGGAATTACAAGGTAAGGGCGAATGCATATTAGATGTACAGCAAGTTTCACGACAAGGCGATCTACATACTACACAGGTACGTTTCTTTTGAAAGGCTCTCACAGAGTTGAGACAGATGTTACCCTTCATGATAAACTACATTACACACATACACCTATGCACACACATGTACGTAACACAAGTAATGACGGCAAAGAATAGTAACACAATCCAACAGAGTACAGTGCAGAGGAAAGACCAACATTTGAGTTCAAAAAGTTTACAAGTTCGAATAACATACATACGGGCCATGTTTGTTTACATCATGAGGGCTGGTGAGCGTCCCTGGCATCTCATCGTTCTTGAGTTCATTTGCAGTGTTCCGTCCAGTCATTTTGTGTCGCTACAGTATAGAGGTTGTGTGTAGTTTTGATCTTGGTTCTGACGTCTTGTGTCCATACCCTTGTTTGTGGGTGGGGGGGTATTTTGCTCTCACCTCACCTCAGCAATTTCTGTCTGTCACTGGTTAGGTTCTCGTGGATGAACATGCGGGTTGATTTCAGCTTCGATCTGGCAGCGTAGACCCGAGATCTGGGACCGTAGATGGCAAACTTGGCTATGATGGGACGAGGAAGAGCATGACCTTTTCCTGTCAAGTCTGCCCCCCTCTCGCCAATCCTGTGGATCTGTCGATATCCTGTGGTTGGATTTCTACTTCCAGTTGGTCCTTCGCAAGTTGACAGAGTAAGGGTGTCAGTGTTCTCCTGCGGATTTTCTTTAATCCCGTGGATGACCAAGCATTCCGTCTGGAATATTGTTCCAGTTCTTCTACACGAGCATAACCTGTCACGTACATATCTCGGGGTCCACTTTCAAGACCAATTTTGAAGGACACAATAGGTTTAAATTTTATAAATAATGTTATCAGTGGTTTGCACTTAGGCATTACATGTAGCTGCCTGGTATTTGCCTTATGTCAGAAAACATGATTGTGTTGACATACAACTATAATAAGAGTACATCATTATGTACATTGTACATAACCCCTGGACACCAAAAAAATGTAGTCTATCAATTAACTGTGAAAATATTGAAAAGTACACTAGTGTTGCACTGAATTCAATTTGAAGTATTCAAAAGATACATGTACATATTAGTGGAGCGGCATAGCTTGCAAAATTAGAGGAATTGTGCATTTTATGATAAAAATCACCAAATTTCGCACACATGTTGACAATGACATTTGAAATAAATTCAGATATTGGGCCATCGTAAATAGCGCCCTCAGCGGCCGTGGCAACCATTTTTCAAAATGGCCGCCATAAATGCCATTTTCGTAAAAATTTACAAATTTCAGAAGGGAAAATCGATAAGATTTTGCAAACGAGTAGGAAATAACATTCAAAATAAATCTAGATATTGGGCCACCGCATATTGCGCCCCTCAATGGCCATGGCAGCCATTTTTCAAAATGGCCACCATTAATGCCAGTTTTCGCAAAAAATGAAAAATTTCAGAAGGGAAAATCAGCAAGATTTTGCAAACAAGTAGAGAATAACATTCAAAAATTTATTCAGATATTGGGCCATCGTAAATAGCGCCCTCAACGGCCATAGCAGCCATTTTTTCAAAATGGCCGCCATAAATGCCAGTTTTCGTAAAATGTTACAAATTTCAGAAGGGAAAATCAATAAGATTTTGCAAACGAGTCGGAAATAGCATTCAAAATAAAATCAGATATTGGGCCATCGCAAATTGCGCCCTCAACAGCCATTGCAGGATTTTTCAAAATGGCCGCCATAAATGCCAGTTTTCGTAAAATTTTACAAATTTCAGAAGAGAAAATCAATAAGATTCTTGCACCGTGTCGGAAATAGCATTCAAAATAAAATCAGATATTGGGCCCATCAGCAAATTCCGCCCTCAAATGGCCATGGCAGGATTTTTCAATATAGGCCGCCATTAAATGCCATTTTTCGTAAAAATTTACAACTTTCAGAAAGGAAAATCAATAAGATTTTGCAAACATGTCGGACATAACATTCAAAATCAATTTAGATATTGGGCCATCGCAAATTCCGCCCTCAACGCCAAATGGTGGCCATGTTTGCAATTGGCTGCCATAAATACCACATTTTTCTCTGAATTTACTAATTCCAGAAGGAAAAGTCAATAAGATCTTGCACTCAATTTAAAAATTTTGTTTGAAATATATCTTGCGCCTATGTATTACATTATTGTAAATAGCGCCCTCAATGGCAATTGCAGCCATTTTTTAAAATGGCCACCATGGATTCCACTATTTTTTATTTCCTGATTTTACAAAAGGAAAAGTCAATAAGATTTTGCACCACAATTTGAAAATTATGTTTGAAATAAATATTTGTGTTAGATTATTATAACCACTGCCCCTAACGGCCGTTGGCCGCCATATTCAAAATGACTGCCATTGTCATAATCATTTTGTTTTTAAAAAATGGTAATTTCAGAAAGAAAAGTTGAAAATTGAAAATCATGTTTAAAATCAAAACAATATATCTAGATTGCATTAACTCTAGAAATTGTTCCTTCGCAAAATTTTCAAGAAGAAATAAAATGCTAATAATGGCAATTGCAGCCATTTTTCCAAAATGGCTGTCATAGATGCCCAGTTTTTCTTTTGTGAAGATGTCCTAATTGCCGGAAGAAGACAATATTTTTCTCTTGCGAAAGTTGACAATTACATACAAAGACGTTTAGACATTGAGCTCATCATAAGTCTATGTGCTCTATCAATGGCAGTATTCTCAGACTCTTTGTCAAAATAGCTACAATACACTCTTCTTCTTTTTTGTCTTGAAAATTTGCTAAACTTCAGAAGGAGAAGACAGTAGAATACTCACAGAGACATTATATAATCTGAAATTTGGTGTTAAAGAAATCATTTGAGGAACAACTAAAATAAACAAGGCAAACTGCTTAGAGATTATATCTCACCCAATGATGAATGCATATCTTAGGTGGCAAACATGAAAAATTTTCCGAAAAAGAGTAATATGAATATCTCCAGGGATAATGGCGCCATGTAATTAATTTTGACAGTAACACCATATCAATTGAAAATATGGGACTATATGACCGTGTATCTATTCTAAAATGTGACGTCCTAAATATTTTTAAGACAGATACGAAAAAATGGCCTTATCATTTTACGAAAAAAAGTTAATTTACTTTGCTATGCTTCCACAAAGAGACATACCTTTGATATCCATACTGTTAGCCGTCACACGCGAAATACTGCAATTAGAACTAAACTGAAAACATGAATTTTGAACTAACCCATCGATGAAACCTTTTTTAAAATTTAAATTTCTTTGAACACCAGATTGCATTAGATATAATGGCTGTTTAGCAGTTATTCTATCGCTTTCTCTCCTTCTGGAATAAGCAAATAAAAAAAAAAGGAGTGTGTGGAAGCCATTTTGACAAAGATCTGTCATAGCCGTTGGGGACGATGCTTAAGTGGTGGCTCAATATCTTCATTTCAAATTCAAATTCAAATTCAAACTTGAATTCATTTGAATGTCTTTTGTCAATTTACACAAGAAATTGTATTGTCTTCTTCTGGCATTATCATATTTTCAAGAAATGAATAGCATCTATAGTGGCCATTTGGAAAATGGCTGCCATGGTCGTTAATGGTGCCATTTGTAATGACCTCATATATTATTTTCTTTTGAATATGATTTTCAACATATGTACAAATTTCATTGATTTTCTCTCTGAAATTAGCAAATCTTTCCAAAAAAAAAAGAAAAAAAAGAAAAAAGAAGCAGACATCCATGGCGGTCAGCATGGCCCTTGAGGGCGCCTTCTAAGAAGACCTTATACTTAAATTTATTTTTGAGCATGATTTTCAACTTGGTTGCAAAGTCTTATTGACTTTTCCTTCTGACATCAGCAAATTTTTGCAAAGAAAAAAAAAGGGGGCATCCATGGCAGCTGTTTTGAAACTTGGCTGCTATGGCTGTTGAGGATGCACTTTTGGATGGCCTATTATCAAATTCAGTTTGAATGTAATTTTCCACCCTTGTGGCAATTCTAATTGACGTCTGCAAACACTTTACGTTAAAAAAAAGACATTCATGGTGGCCATTTTGAAAAATGGCTGCAATGGCCATTGAGGGGGCAATTTGCAATGGCCCAATAAGTTTACTTTTGAATGTAAATCTCATTGGCTTTCCCTTCTGATTTTAGTAAATCTTTTCGAAAGTATAGCATTAATGGCGGCCATTTTGAAAAATGGCTGTCATGACCGTTGAGAGCGCAATTTCCGATGGCCCAATATCGAGATTTATTTCAAATATCATTTCCCATTTATAACCAAAATTTCATTGACTTTTCCTTTTGAAATTAGCATTTTTTAATGAAAAAGTGGCACTTATGGTGCCCATTTAACAACAAAAAAAGAAGTCTGCCATAGCCATTAAGAGCGCAGTTTTCAATTGCCCATTGTGTGGATTTATTTTAGATGTAATTTTCCGCTTGTTTGTAAAAAAAGAAAAAAATGGCTTTCCCTTCTGAAATTTGCATTTTTTAACAAAAAATGGCAATTATGGCGGCCATTTTGAAAAAAATGGGTACTACGGCCGTTGAGGGCGCAATTTCCAATGGCCCAATATCTAGATTTATTTCGAATGTAATTAACATTTATGGGAAAAAATCTTATTAACTTTTCCCTTCTGAAATTTGCAAAATCATCGAAGAAGTGGCACATTAGACAGCCATTTTGAAAAATGGCTGTCATTGACGTTGAGGGCGCAATTAACAATTGCCAAATATTCAAATTCATTTTGAATGTAATTTCCCACTTGTTTGCAAAATCTTACTGGCTTTCCCTTCTGAAGTTAGCAAATATTTTGAAAAAATGACATTTATGGCGGCCATTTTGAAAAATGGCTGCCGTGGCCGTTGAGGGCGCTATTTCCGATGACCCGATATCTAGATTTATTTTGAATGTAATTTCCCATTTGTAACCAAAATCTTATTGACTTTTCTCTCCTAAAATTAGCAAATTTTACGAAAACATGGCATTTATGGCAGCCATTTTGAAAATGGCTGCCATGGACGTTGAGGGCGCTATTTACGATGGCCCAATATCTAAATTTTACTCTGAACGTGATTGTCAACCTGTGTACGAAATTTGGTGCTTTTATCACAAAATGCACAATTGCTCGGCTATGCCGCTCTACTAATATACATATAAATGGGAATATCATAAAGAATATGTACTGTTTGCCCACAAGTTTTTTCACTTAACAAGTTTACAAAATTGGTAGACACCAAAAGTTATGTACGTGACATACAAATTGCCCTGAAGCTGTTGGAATTTCAGAAGTGTTGTAAAAAATAAACAACGCGAGAATTCTGTAATTTGATGCTTAATATTTATTGAAAGTTTTAAATCAGTTCATATTTCAAAATGTAAAAGTAAAAATTAAGGTGTCCAAAAAGTCATTGTTCTGAATGTAATACAAAAAATCATGAAAAATGGGCATTTTTTAACCATAAAAATGCTGTAAAATACCTAACTTCGGAGCAATGAACCTGAAACCTTGTCTGGAGCTACTATATTATATGCCTAAAAAAAAGTGAAAATGGTACTTTATGTCCTGGTCACATTGCATTAGTTTAATTTAGAATTTTCAGAAGCACACTTTTGCACATTGTGCAGTGTACCCTTGATCTGAGCCATGCACATAGGCTTGTAGATTATATCATGGTATAGAGCTTCGTACCGAATTTGAACAATATCTGTCAAGAAATGGTACTGTAGCTTATGAAGAGCACACACAAATCATCCATCAATATGACCTTTGACCCTATAAAAGATGGAACAGTGAGGGTAGCACATCCAAAATCTTTACACTTGTAACTCATATCATGGTAGACCTTCATACCAAATTTGAACAAAATCCGTTTAGAAATAACACAGCCTATAGAGCGCACACAAACCATCCACCAACAATATGATCTTTGACCCTACAAAAGATGGAACACAGGGGGCAGCACATCCAAAATCAATAGGTTTGTAGATTATATCATGGTAAACCTTCATAACAAATTTGAACAAAATTCATAAAGAAATGTAGCCTTTAGCGCGCACACAAACCATCCACCAACAACATGACCTTTGACCATATAAAAGACAGAAAACTGGGGGCAGCACATCCAAAATCAATAGGTTTGTATATTATATCATGGTACACCTTCATACCAAATTTTAACAAAATTCGTTAAGAAATGTAGCCTATAGAGCACACACAAACCATCCATCAACATGACCTTTGACCCTATAAAAGATGGAACACTGGGGGCAGCAGATCCAAAATCTGTAAGCCTGTAGATTACATCATAAAAACTTCCATACCAAATTTGAACAAAACCCGTTCACAAATGTGACCTCTAGAGTGCACGCAAACTATGCACAAAAATATGGCATATTACCCTACAAAAGACGGAACATTGGGGGCAGCATTACCCAAAGTTATAGGTGTGGAGATATTTCCAATATGAATCTCAGTATAAAATTTCAAAGAAATCCGTCAAGGTTTGTGGCCGCTAGAATGCACACAAGAATGTAATGCGGCAGCGGAGACGGCGGCGTAACACTGCTGAATCCAAAGTATCCTCCAGCATACATGCCAGGGGATACAATGATAACATACGTTCAAACATTCACTACTGGTACCAAATCACGGCAAGAACATGGGCAGAAAAATAATCAGGGTACGGTACAGACAATCATTCATTGAGCAAATTATCAGAGAATTCTGAACGAAGAGCAGCTGACTAGGACGTGAAATGTTCACGCAAAATTGATACACTGTACAGGGTACTTAAGTGCTCCTCTCATTTTCATTGCCACCTGTAGGTCACATGCACAGCCATCAATATGACTAGACTTGCACTGGTTCGAGTTCATAGGCTGGGCGATGAATGGCATTTACACTGTACACTCATAATTTTTACACACTTCCAATCACACACAAGCTTTACCCAATTGCAATGCGCCAAGCACCAGGCCCGGTACAGTAGATGCTCAAACAAACAACAAATGCTCAAACACTGGGGGAGTTAGCACAATCCAAACTAGAAATCACTAAGGGTGATTAATACCCCCGCTCCTGCAACCCAGATTCCTATGAAAAATATACCTTGTGAGTTTGACTGCTTCACAATTGTGGAAGTCGTTCACTCCACAAGATTTTCAAGAAAATATACTGTTGGGCGTGTTACCATGACAATGCCTTGTCGGGTACAAACACAAGGTGTGTCATGCATAACTACACCTGTAGATCATTATACCAAATTTGAAATAAATTGCGTAAACACTGTGGAAGTACGGGTAGTTTACTTCACAAGGTTTGGGGGAAATTGTGGTTACCATGGCAACACTTCCTCCGACAAACGTAAGAAAGACGGCTCGCACATTTACACCTCAATGTCATCATGTACACCAAATTTGAATTCAATTGCTTCAAAATTGTGGAAGTAGTTGACTCCACAAGATTTTCAAAAAAATATGCCACTACCATGGCAACACCTTGTCGGGTACAAACACAAAGTGTGTCTTGCATAATCACACCTAATTATCACACACACCAAATTTGAAAAAAATTGCCTCAATACTGCGGAAGTAGTTCACTCCACAAGGTTTTGGGAAAATTGTGGTTACCATGGCAACACTTTCTCCGACAAACACAAAAATCATGACTTGCACATCTACACCTCCATGTTATCATGCAACCCAAGTTTCATCAAAGTTTCATCAAGTTTCATCGTGTATGCGGGGTATAAAGATCATTCTACTTTTTATTTAAAAATATTGTTACCATGGCAACATAGTGTGTGGTGACAATAAAAGATGAAGTTCGCAACTTCATATCATTGTGGTCATGTATGCCAAATTTCAAGTCATATGTTCAACAAAGCAAGTGCCATAATGTGTCTCGCCCATTCGCGTACAAGATATTTTAGGCGGATGGGATATAACAGATTTTAAAAAAAGAGATTGAACAGATAAAAGGAGATATAAAAGGGTAAAAATTTATGGCAAAAAAGAAACGTGCCATAAAAACTTAACATTGGGCTCTAAAAGTTTGTTGACCCCTGCTTGTGACCTTTGACCTTGTGGTGACCATCCACTCCCCAAGGGACATCTACCATCCAAGTTTAGTCACAAACAGACCTATGGATCAAAAGTTATGACCCATAATAGAAACGCGCAATAAAAACTTAACATTGGGCTCTAAAAGTTTGTTGACCCATGCTTGTGACCTTTGACCTTGTGGTGACCATCCACTCCCCAAGGGACATCTACCATCCAAGTTTGGTCACAAACCAACCTATGGATCAAAAGTTATGACCCATAATAGAAACACGCCATAAAAACTTAAAGGACAAGTTCACCTTCATAAACATAAGGATTGAGAAAATGCAACAATATTAGTAGAACACATCATTGAAAGTTTGAGGAAAATCAGACAATCCGTTCAAAAGTTATGAATTTTTGAAGTTTTTGTGCAGTAACCGCTGGATGAGAAGACTACTGCAGTGTATGAATAACTTAGATGTCACATGCGTACAACAATATAAAGAAAATATAAAGAGAATTTCACAAGATTCCATCTTTTGAAAAAAGTACACATTCCCCTGACTCGTTTCCGACAAATGTTATGGGTAATATTGTTCCCCCTGCCTATAGAAAGAGGCAAGTCACGTGCTCTTTTATTATGCGAAAAAAGTGAAAATATGTTGAATTTTCTTTTACATTTTCTTGATACTGTTGTACGCATATGACTCACAAGCTGTAGTAGTCTCTTCATCCAGCGGTTCCAACACAAAAATTTTAAAAATTCATAACTTTTGCATCGATTGTCCAATTTTCCTCAAACTTTCACTGATGTGTTCTACTAATACTGTTGCATTCTCTCAATCCTTATGTTTATGAAGGTGAACTTGTCCTTTAACATTGGCTCTAAAAGTTTGTTGACCCCTGCTTGTGACCTTTGACCTTGTGGTGATCATCCACTCCCAAGGGACATCTACCATCCAAGTTTGGTCACAAATGGAGTTATGGATCAAAAGTTATGACCCATAATAGAAACGCGCCATAAAAACTTAACATTGGGCCCTAAAGTTCATTGACCCCTGCCTGTGAGCTTTGACCTTGAGGTGACCTTCATATATGGTAAAATGTGAAACTTTGTATTACCCCTCTTCCCTCAAAGTTTGATTGCAATTGAAGCCCACAGGAAAGAGTTATTGAAGTTTTTGTAGCGTTACGGACAGACGACGGATGGACGGACGGGGACAGACGGACGACGGACAGATGGACGACGGACGGACGGACGACGGACGGACGGACGACGGACGGACGGACAGATGCCGCAGGCAATCCCTTAGTCTCCCCTCACCTCCGGTGGGCCCGACAAAAACTGAGACAGCTATTAAAATCTACAACATATCTGGTATGATTTAATATAAAATATGCTGTTACCATGGCAACAAATTGTTCAACAATGATGAAAGATAAAGTCTGCACATCTTTGTACTATTCCGGTTTAATACATGCGCCAAATTTCAAGCCAATGCTCAAAAACTGAGGGAGTTAGCTCAATCCACAATATTTTTGTATGCTTTACATTGAAAAATGTGGTTACCATGGCAACACACTGTTCAGCATTACTGAAAGCTTTGTTTTGCACATCTGAAATTTATAGTGGTACAATGTGCCAAACCTCCAGTAAAATGCTAAATAATTGAGGGAGTTAGCTAAATCCACTGGTAATATGGAATATTTGTTAATAAAAATGAACATCAAGGATTACAAGCATGTGCAATACTCACATCATCAGCAGCATTGATGTCAATCTTTTCCCGCTCCCCATTGCCAATGGATACCCCCTGCCAGGCTAGTATAAGGCGTAGACACTCTGCTCGCTTCTTCTCTGGTGGCTGTGAGTAATAGTACTGTGAGTAACTATAGGTGGACGAAGGAGGGCGAGGCACCTCTGACATGCAAAGGCAGTGAAGAGAGGTCTGGTTGTTGACATTGCGTTTTATCGGGTTGCCACTGTGCTTCAGGAGAAAGAGTCTGGTGTAGCAGAAGCAAAATAAAGGATGGAGGGATCAGAAAAATCTTTGGTATAAACTGTACAATTCCTGTATACACCATGGAGCTGTATATACACTTGTAGGTTCACTCCGACAAGGCAGGTTAAAGTGATGGTATGGTTTCGATTGAGATGGGGCTTCAGGTTTCCAACTCTTTTATGAGATAATGCAAAACCTCTTGTGATATATGAATGAGCTACAATTCTAAAAGGAATTCAAAGTTTATTTTGTGAATATTGGTTTTGAAATGGCTGAGATATATGAACGCACAGTGGTCCTAATAAAAGGTGGGACCCGACCTTCAATAGGATAGGACAACTTCGTTTTACTTTGTTTTTTGATATCCCAGCCATTTCAAAACCAGAGACTCCAACTCTCCCGCTTTCGACTGGAGATCTCCCGCCGAAAGCCCCTTTTTGCAAAATCTCCCGTTCTCCCGCTTGAGATTTAATTTCTCCCGCCCTGGCTCTGTCTCCCGTTGGAAAGGATTTCTTACTTATTACCATCATATGTTGAAAAATAAGCCTTAGATAGCACGAGAGAGCATCTAGAACCCTAGAGCTGGACCCCGCCCGCAAGGAACTTCGCGCTTTGCGCACATCATCTTGGAGTCTCCCGTTTGCTAGGGGTTATAGGCGAGAGAATCTCCAGATCAGAAGGTGCTTGGGGTTGGAGTCTCTGCAAAACTGTTTTCATCAACTAAAATCTGAAGACCTCTGAGAATTCTCGCTATCGCCAATGACGAAAAAAGTACCCGGATGTTGATTTAAGCATCATTTACGGTGCACTATGGGATAGTTCGGGAGCAAAGTCACTTCCGTTCGTACGCCTGTGATACGCGAATACTCTTTACATGATATAGAGCTGTGGCGAAAATGCGATAGAGCACCTTTAGAATATGCGGCTAATGCCCTTAATTTCTGAACATGTGTAAAAATCCCATAGAGTTTGCCCCTGTGCTTTTCCTATGGAGAAATTGTATAGAAGGTTTTGGAACACCCTATAGTTTTATGATACACCCTGTGCTGAAACCAAGGTTAATGATGTCCAGCCTAGGGCAAAAAGGCCAGAAGCCCTACGGAAAAGGGCCCAGAAAATATTGAGCCATAGAAGTAGGGTTGTATAGTACTCCGATACATTTTGATACATGATGGGTTAATATAAGACAGTATTAGTCACGTGACCCTGGCTCGAGAGGGTAGAAATACCGCGAGCTCACTGCATAAGTTTTCAGTTGGGTTGGGGGGTAGGTGCGGTCCGCAGCACTCTCTCTCTTTGGTAATAACTATAAAATTAATGGGGAACCACTAGGCCAGTGTAATAGAGCTTAGCAAGCAGAGAGAAAACCATCGATTGTAACAGCAGGAACTACAATATAGCAATGCTGCACTGAACCCTATTTCAGCCTGTCGTTTCCATACCAGCCTCCTTCTTGCAACTGGTAGTCTTTGGTACTAGACCCTGTGAATGGGTTGCTGTATGGTTGATTGGAAGAATGATATGCCTGGTTTCTAATGCGCCTAGTGAGTCCTAATGCCCGTATATATAGGTGGAGTATGACTGTGTGCGAGCTATCTGAATAAGGTGCTGATCAAATGATGTGCCGCTACACATAGTACACATTATACCGGTAGACACAAGAATTAAGGCTCTTGGACCACTCCCCGGCTACGCTACAGAGCTCACAGCTATACAGTCAGCCGACTGTATTCTTGCGTGTACTTACTGTTTCCTCCATTTGAATTTTCGCTTTTATATGATTTGAAATTTTTCCATTCTAGAAAAATTGCTGTACCACAATAAATGAACAAATCTACAGAAATATCCTTGGCATGCGAGACGTGACATGGGTGAAGTTTGTAGGTGACTCCACAGCGCGTGCCACTTGCTTGGAAGAAATTGCTTTGGAGACAGGATAAGTTCGAGATCACGGTTCGTCCCGATTGTGTTCACAGCACTTTGACAGAGAACAAATAAAAAAGATGGGCATTCCATGACGATATCCAGGTAGGTGAATATATTCCAGCATTATTTTCAGCGTATGCAGAGATGACTAATGTGCAAGTCGATCAAAATGATCAAGCAGTACCGGTATGTCTAGCTTGTATGCGTGCCCTGCATGCTATAATATGCAAGGCCTACAAGTTGTAGGGCAATGCGGGGGCTATAGCTACAGTATGTATCACAGGCCTGGCTGGCTTGGGGACAGGGGCCTTTCCGTGGTCAGCGCTGTGCGGTGCGGCGCTAGGTAGGTACACGTACGCCAGGGCTGCCGAAATTGTCTAACAGGTGAGAGCGAGATATTGCGAGGCAGCGGAGGGAGGTTGTGGGAGGGGAGTGTCCCCCCTGCCATGGTAGGGAGTTTTTGCATTTTATATCTTAAAATGGGGCCATTTGGTGCATACTAAAGTGACTTTTTCAGTATATTCCTAAAATGAACATTTATGTTAAAATTGGTGTTAAAACCTCTATTGGCCACTTACAAGTTCTGCATGGTGTCTCAGTAAGTTAAAATTGCATAGAAAAAAACACCTTGCTGACAGCTACACCTTTCCAGAGCACAGAGTAAGAAGTTTTTCGCACCATTTTTGACCAGTCACTGCATTCTTCATTGATGAAGGTCGGCCCAGAGCCCATCACTTATGACATACTCTGCCTCTCCATCTTTTTACATAAACACCTTCCAGAACTAATGATAAGTACATGTAAGTTACATTACATAGAAAAAAAAAACCATAGCTGACTAGCTATACTTTTCCAGAGTAATTTTAATAGTAAAAAAAAAGTTTTGCTGACCATTTACAAGTTTTCCAGAGTACATACTAGTAAAAAAAAAAAAACAGGTTTGCTGACTATTTTAATACTAGTATTCCAGAATTGACGATACTTCCACTGCCACAGCTAGTCAATCTTCCTTAACTCTCTTAGTCCATGGGCCAAGACCCGAAAAATGGGTTGTTGGTACCATCTGAGGTGGCACAACCTTTTTGGTGTCATTTTGTTTGTCGGGCATAGATATGCTTATCAAGCTATGATAGCATTTCCAAATGAGTAGCTTAGTCATAATAAATGAATTTTTAACCAATTTGGTCTCGTATTTATATCCCTATACTTCTGAATCGAAACTAAACCGCTATACAAAGAAGAGCACTGCCTTCTGTATGTCCACAGGTATTCTGTTGTAAACGCGGTGCGCTTAGTCTTTATTCAAGGCAGCGAAGGGAATATCCAAAGGGTTATGATGTCCACTGCTGTCACGCGGTGCGCTTAGTTCTTTATCTAGACCAATGTACCGTTATCATATCTAAAGTTCCTCATAAAAGGGATTATCTATACTGTTTTTATACCACCCTATCAACAAATACATCAGTTTTAAACAAAAATCACTCTGTTCATTTACAATGTTATTTATAATAATGTATTGTAGTGTACCGGTACCTTGTTTTTGCATTATCTTTCATTATTGGAGGGAAATAAAGCGACATTGGCGTGGTATCAGCGTTTTCACCGTAGCGTTTTCGCCAGAAAATTATAAATAATTGAAAGATACGGTAAAATTCACGAGGAATTGCTTTTGTTGTTGTTGTTGTTTTTAGATAAAAGGATATACACTGTATCATACGCTTTGGACATTCCCTTCGCCGTCTAGAATAAAGACTAAGCGCTGTGGACATCATAACCTTTGGATATTCCCTTCGCTGCCTTGAATAAAGACTAAGCGCACCGCGTTTACAACAGAACACCTGTGAACATACCATAGAGCTGCATTTTACAGCTCTATGGAACATACAGAAGACAGTGCTCTTCTTTGTATGGCGGTTAGTTTCGATTCAGAAGTATAGGGATATAACAACGAGACCAAATTGGTTAAAAATTCATTTACTATGACTAAGCTACTCATTTGGAAATGCTATCATAGCTTGATAAGCATATCTATGCCCGACAAACAAAATGACACCAAAAAGGTTTTGCCACCTCAGATGGTACCAATATCTGGCCTGGCCCATGGACTATCTCTCAGCATGACCAGTAAGAAAGTAAAATGTGCACTTCTCAATCCAAAGGACAGGAGTTGAAAACAAGAGTATGAATGATTACATTCCTCCTTTTAATAGCATGCATGACAATATACACTGTATACCCAAGTCATAAATTATTAACTTTTTAGGAGTCAGTAACTGATACGGAAGACAAGAATACACTGGCAAGAAGGGAGTGAGCTTTTGCATTCTATATCTTAAAATGGGGCCACTTGGTGCAAACTAAAATGATTTTTTTTTTCAGCATACTTAAAAATGAGTATCAATATTACAATTGGTGATAAAACCTCAATTGCTGGCCAGTTACAAGTCCACAATGGTTAATCAGTAAGTTAAAACTGCATAGGAAAACAAAAAAAAAAAAACTAGAAATGTCGCTATGGCGACTGGTATGCCTCCGCCATAATGCATGATTCTCCTAATAGGTCTAAATAGTACATGTACATGTGGACAATGTGTGCTTACATTTTCACAAAATTGGCAAAAAATGACAAGTTTGTCAAAAATGTGTTGAATGTTCACCTTCCTTGACCTAGGTTTAATTGGATGAATAGGAGAGCATGTATTTGGAGATTTAAGGACTTTAACTTGACTTTGACCCATTCATACATTTATGTATCTGAGTAATTTTCAAGGTATGGAGAAAAAGTGCAATTTCTGTATTGAATAGTAAATTGTTCCCATTTTCATCTGGCCTTTGACCCTAAAATTCATAACATAATCACTTTCAGGTAGAACATGCATAAATATGTAGTAAGTTTCAAGATAACTTGAGCCACTTCCGAGATACGGAGGAAAAAATTAGTTCAGCACTTTCACTTGATCTTTGACCTTTTGACCTTTGAGGCAAAAAAAGAAAAAGAAAAAACAAACTTTCCAGAGAATTTCTATTAGGTTACACATGCATATACCAAGTGTAAAAAAAAAATTATCCTGTTGGCTTGCATAAACATGAGGGAAATAGTAAAATTTTGATGTGTTGCACTTGACCTTTGACCCCATGAACCCTACATTCTCTAGATAATCACTGCCAGTCAGTACATATACTATGTTCCATGAAGATACCTTGAACAATTTTCCAAGGTACGGAGAAAAAAAGAGTTCAGTTTTAATATTTCTACTTGACCTTTTGACCTTTGACCTCATGACCCAAACATTCACCAGAGAGTCTTAATTGGGTAATACATGTATACACTAAGTTTCAAGAAAACATCTTCAGACATTGCATAGATATGGTGGAAATAGTGACATTTTATGTAATTGACCTTGACCTTTTGACCTTTGACCTTGCGCATGTGCACCCAAAAGTTGATAGGCACAACTTCACCCCTAATACACATACATGCCAAGTTTCATTAGGATACCTCAACAGGTTTTGATAGTTACCTTGTCCACAAAATTCATTACGGACGGATGGAAGGACGGACAGAAGGACGGACGGACGGACGGACGGACGGACAACCCGAAAACATAATGCCTCCGGCGACACTTCGTGGCGGAGGCATAACAAAAACTATATAATAACTACTTATACAAAACAAAACAAAAAAGTTCTATGCAGAAATGAAAATAAAAACAAATTTCTACAATAATATTTACAGTTATAAACAACTACTCAATACTACCCAAACAATAATTCTACTTGCTCAAAACAATAACACAAATGTAAACTATACACCGTTAAATGACACTGTCATCAAAATACATATCCCGCACTTGCGTAAACTATAAAAAAAATCTACAGTATGCTTGGGTGACCCACACCTCGTCATAGGTAATTTTTGTTCATATTTGAATCACATTTCGTCACTGAAATTCTATGAAATCCCCTTCACATACAGGAAAAATGCTGAAAATTCCAATGGAATCACACGTTCACTGATCGATATCGAAAATTTGCAGCTATCGTCGCCAAACGCGAACGATGCGGAATAGTGTTGTGCGCTAAGGAAGGGGCCCCTCAACTCGTTACCAGCGTTCCCATAGACTTAGCACGTAAAAGATGTGTGCGGGTGACGGTGATGTTCCCATAGACATACACGGAAAAGATGCGTGCGGGGACAGTGGTGATAGCATTCTTACACATATTCCGATTAAAATGTCAGATTTTCGCGAAAAACTGTTCAGCTTTCACCACAATTTGCTTGGTTGTGGTGGCCCTGCCAAGTTTCAAGTGTACTGAACACAGTCCCGGTCATAAATTTTTGTTTAGTGTGCTTAAAACAATTTTAAGCAGGGTGACGGTATTCGGGCCCCTGAGGAGGTGCGGGCACCTCACTATACTTGACAAGGGACGCCGAGGCGCGTAGCGCTGAGCCTAGCTGCCGAGGCGCGCGCGCAACGTGCGCCGAGGCAGCTAGTTCATAAATAATTTTTCACATTCGTTTTAAACCAATATTAATTGCACAAGTCCTTGCTTCAGTAGGAGGCAAAAATATCAAATATATCCCCACCTCTCCCTCCCCCTTCTCACAACCTTGCAATGTGCAGGTTGTCATGATATAGCATATTGGTACTAGGGCCGACTCAGATACACAGGCATAAAATGTTTGTTGCCAAACAAATACAAAAGCCAAGTGTTGCGCACCTAGAAATCATGCTGTTCTCATGCAATTATCTTGCGGGCCTCTTGTGAAACTGTGTCATGTGAGGTCCTCATAGTCAAGGCGCAGGGACCCGAAAAAAATTACTTCGTTCAACCCACCCCGCAAAAACGGTTTGACTGCATGGGGTGGTCGGTTGGACCCTCTGGAACACCCCTAGGTAGTATGTGATTCCAAATTGTGGTATCAATAAAATTTTACAGGCCACTTTAGTTGCAACAAGACCTTGCTGTTTGAAAAAGAGTCTTCGCACACCAAGACTACTATACGCACCACTAGCACTGCTGCAGGCACCAGTGCCAGTGGTGCGTGCAGTAGTCTTAGCGCACGCAGACTTTTTCTTCGACAAACAAGAGTTTTTGCCTGCAAACTAACTTTTCATGCCCAGCTGGGGTCAGTGTAGTGTAGTTTCTAGCCGTTTTTATTTCGTCTTCATTTCCTTCGAGTTGCAACAAGCCAAGTGAGGGCCCATACCCAGTGATTGCGACGCCCGAACAGTTGTTGTTTTTTTTTTCGGGCGTCGCAATCACTGGGTATGCTCCCTCACTCGGCTTAGCGGGCTTCTCCACATACACAAGCTGCAACTCGGAGAAATAAAGACGAAATAAAAACGGCTAGAAACTAGGCTAGGGTCGGTGATGCTTGGCACTAAAAATGACAAAATAATCACAGTTTTTTTTCATTTATTTCATGAATAACAGGGACTCCAACTCTCCCGTTTTCGACGGGAGATCTCCCGCCGAAAGCCCATTTTTGCAAAATCTCCCGTTCTCCCGCTTGAGATTTCATTTCTCCCGCCCTGGCACTGTGTCTCCCGCTGGAAATGATTTCTTACTTTGATATCATTGTTTGTTGAAAAATAAGCCTTAAGTAGATAGCACGAGAGAGCATCTAGAACCGAGCTTCCAGGGCCCTTGTGGGCCCTAGACCCTGGCCGCAATTGCGCTCGTGACGCGCACATCAAATTGGAGTCTCCTGTTTGATAGTGGTTTCAGGCGGGAGAATCTACCGATCAGAAGGTGCTTGGGGTTGGAGCCTCTGGAATAATTCATCAAAACTCAATAAAACCATACAGGTGTATATGTACATGTTGCTAGAGATGTCAGCAATACAATGGGATACATTGTAAGGTATAATATTGTGCATGGTTACCATGGTAACCAGATGCCTACAGGTGATTGGTAACCCCAAAAATGCCTCCTACTGCTGCAAACTTTGGTATTTTTTGTTCAATTTTTGTAGATAGATGCAATTAAAAAAAAAAATTATTGATTATTGTAAACAAAGTTTTCTCCTGTTGCCATGGCAACCAGTATTATCCAATCAGCATTCAGTTGTCAATAACTTTACAAACTAAAGCCCATAATTTCAAAGAGCTCAATAAGCATGTCCTTCTGTATAAGTGTACCACATATGGGAAGAAAATATTGAAGCGTTCTCAAGTTACAGCACAATTTGTAAACAAAGGCATGTAATAACACATTTCGAGAAAACGGCCATTAAAAGGAAGATATCATTTTCGAATAGTAAAATGCATGAAAAAGTTGCATCCGTCGTACTGTCAACACAAATTTGACTTCTAGTATACAGGCAACTGTAGTTTTCAGCAATGTATGGACACAAATTTCCCTTAAAAATATATGGGAGTACAGAGAGCAAAGCCAGTGATATTCTAATGTTAGCTCTTTTGAGTGTTTACAGAGTGATGGTTATTCTAAACAACCTTTGAAAAGAACAGAGGAAAGCAATATATTGTTCATGTTCTTAAAGGAAGTTTATTTAAGAATGCAGATTAATTCCTTTCTAAAGAAGGAATATAACCTGTATTATCCATCAAAGAATAATATTGTACTTTTGTGTTCGTAAGCTATTGTAAAAAAAGAAGTAATAGAATAAAATGAAAAATCATTATAAGTATGTAAATTTGTATCAAAATGTGCAGTAATGTATTAATGCTAAGGAGAGAATGAGAGAAAATTCTTGGGCGCCCGCCCTTTCCCTTTTATCCAGGCTAATCTTATAGTGTTGAGGTAGGTAGTTTAAGATCTGATCTACAATGGCTGATGTGCACGAAAGGCAAATGAAACAAACCTGTGTGGATTCCAGATATATATATATATTTTCACTTTATCCTACTTTGCTGTCAGGCTGTGGCAAAATTATAAATGACTACGGTAAAGTAGAAAGTTGTCTGACCCCGAAATTATTGTAAAAGTAACATCATCATTTCTCCTTGAACACCAATAGAGTAACATTCAAGAAAAAAAAGTGAAGGGTATATCCTCAACATGATTTTCATTAGTATAATTTTGTTCGAATGCATATGAACACAAATGAATAGACAGCAAAACTATCTTATTAAATGGCTATTTTATCAAATTATAGGTTGAGAATTAACTTTTATGTAACACATTAATCACAACTGTGATAAATGGCTACTATCTTGAATTTTTGTGTGGGTGTTATTTTTGTCTTAAGATATGACACATTGGAAAATTGATGCCAAATTTCAAGCTTTCATCTCTTTTAAAAAGATATTTTCTGTTCAATCTTCCCACATCTGCTTCTTAACAATCTACTTAAAATGATAGCGACCAGCGTCACCTACCACTTGGCATGAAAAGGAAAGACCGTACTATCACACATTTCCGGGCAAGCCTTGCGTGCGACTTGCGAAGAACAATAAGGTTTTATTTTTGCTACACGGAAGTCCCCGCAGATAACCTGCACATGACAGTACCTAGTATGAATCTTGCCCGTAGCAAGTCCTATTTACCCACAGTCAAGTTTAGGCCCTGACACACCTTTCCGGGCAAGCTACGTGGGCTTGTTACGTGTGGGGATTTTCCTGCAAGCAGGACAATTTTTGCAGGCGGACAAGGCTTAAGGCGAGTTTCACGTGCTTCCTACATGGTGGACCCGTGCTACTTACGTTCCTCTTAAGTGCATTCCATGTGACCTGCGTGTCAGTTGCATGGGTGGCGAATGGGGGCTGACAACTTTGTGAAGGAATCCTTCTAAAGAAATTCGATTTGCATAGATCCACGGGTAACTTACGTACTTCAAGCGGGTCAACTGCATGCGACTTGTGGCAGCTACGGGCCTCCTACTAGTGTTCTGCGTGGACCTCTGCAGGCAATCTCCGAGACTCACTCGGAAAATGTTTTGGTCATGCTCAAAACTTGGCTGCGGGTAAATGTATCGGACTAGCGTCCGCACTTCTGGGCAACTACGGGCGAGATAAGAACTGCCAGGTGCGGGCCAACTGTGGGGAGCTTCAGGTAGCTAATTTTCCCCTAAGTCAACCCGCAGGGCTTCCCCAGGCACGGTTTGACAAAGCCTTGAGCATGTTCAAAACTTGTTCCGGGTAAGTCGTGGGGGTTTGCCCGCAGAGGTACACACAGAACACAAGTAAGAGGCCCTTAGTGGCAGACCTCGCAAGCAGCTCCCACGCAGGTACTTTGCAGTCCCCTTTATGTCACTCGTAACTGAAAACGGGTCGGTTTCGAAGCTTTCACGCAGGTCACACGGAATACACGCAAGTAATAGGAAAGAAGCAGGCGTCTAGCAGGTAAGACGCAAGTACGGAACTCACCAAAATCCTTGTCCACCTGCAGAAAACTCTCCTGCGTGCTGGAAAATCCCTACTCGTTACAAGCCGGCGGCGTAGCTTACCCGGAAAGGTGTGACAGCTCCATTAGTTTGCGGGCACAAACCTTTTTTGGTTCGAAAAAAAGTCTACATCAAGACTACTACACGCACCACTGGCACTGTAGGTGCCACAGAGCTTCCTGCAAGAAGTGCCAGTGGTGCATGTAGTAGTCTTGGCGTGCGCAGACTTTTTTATGTTTGTTCCCACAAATAATAATGAAAAGTGGCCTGCAAAATTTTGATACCACAATTTTGAATCACATACTACCTGGGGGTATTCATGGAGGTCCCATCTACCACCCTGTGTGGTCAAACCTTTTCTGCAGGGTGGGTTGAACGAACTCCTTAATCAAGCCCCTTACAGGAATTAGCGCCTTGACTATCAAGGTCTGTTTCACTATATTTGGATTTTAAAAAATGACAAAATGTTAATAAACCTCAGCATAAACTATTTTGTTTTACTAATGCCCCGTCTTAACAGGCCACAAAATGCAGAGTAGCCTTAGGGTAGCCTCCGGCGAAAATTTTGTTCTCTAAAGAAAATTGTGTCTGTTAAGATGCAACATAGTAGACAGCTTCCGGAGAACCTCCGGAGAAATTTTACCCCGCGATCGATCAGGGTAGACACGGGGTAGCCTCCAGAGAATACCCAGAAAACCACCGGAGAAGGTCTCTGTTAAACTGCGGGGAAAATCTTATCCAGAGGCATCATGTAACCAGTGCTAACAAAGTCAGATGACTAGCATTGCGCCACACAAATACTATGAACTCTCCCTATCTAGCCCAACAGGGATTTGCGTAGTACTGTAGCAAGTTCACCTTCCATGCAGCCTCCCCGTGAATCATGCCCATTCGTTGCCATTAGTACAAATACATGTATATATTTTATGATAATACCTGCAAAGTTTGGTGAAAATTTGAACATGCATTCTCAAGAAGACAAAAATGTACAATTCAAGCCCATTTCTGATCCCCCCCCCCCAGCTCCAGTGGGGGTGGGGTGGGGGTGGGGCACATCTGCCATAGACATAAACAAACTTGAAAGTACGGTTATCAATGTACTTACTCATACAAGTTGTAAGTATTAATTTTAGCTCTATCACTTCTGGTTGAGAAGAAGATTTTTAAAGATTCCTTAATTTGGGGGGTTTTGGGGCCCCCAGGAGAGCATGGTGCCCATTTGAACAAATTGAGATCATACATTTTATACCCCTAGGGAGGCTACCTAGTTTGGTGAACATCCATCATGGGGTTTTCAAGAAGAAGATGAAAAATACAATTTAGGCCCCCATTTGGACCCCCCCCCCCCCCATCCGGCACAAAGAGGGGCATCCCTGGGTCCACCATGAACAAACTTGAAACTACAGTCATCAATGTACTAACTCACATTATATCCCTCACAAATTGCTTCTCGTCCTCTGACTGGTCGGTGACTTCAGTAGCCCTATTTTCTGAGGGGCGCAACCAGAGCCTCTCAAGCTTGGTATATTTGTATAATATTAACTTATAGCTCTATCACTTCTAGTTCAAGAGAAGAATATTTTCAAAGATGCCATAATTTGGGGGGGGGGGGGGGCAAAAGGGCATGGTGCCCAGTTGAACAAATTGAGATCCTATCCCCCTAGGGATGCTACCTGCCAAGTTTGGTGAAAATTTGTTGTGGGGTTTTCAGATTAAACTCCGACTAAAACTCAGCTTTACCCTACAATACACACATTTACAACCTATGGAAAGTTGGGAAAGGGTTATTCAAAACTGACAAAACAAGTGTTCATCTGGTGAACTACGATTACCTCTCTTATTGCAACAGTAGAAGAAGAGACTCAGTGGATGTAGCACTCATCAGAGTATCACTAGTTCACCTTCCATGCATTCTTGCAGACTAACATAAGTATATATACAATGTATTGTAAGCAAAGTTGGATGGCCAAAAGCCAAAAGTGGACCACTCTCCGAGGTGCTCCAAAAGCATACCATAACTGTACCAGAAGTTGGCATGAATTGAATGCACATAACACACAAATGTTGTAATGCAAAGAGTTGATTCCTTTTGTTTGGGGCACCTTAAAAGGCATACACATAATCCACCATTTGCAGATGAAACAAAAACCCAGCACTAGTGCTTTAAAAAAGTTCTAAAATGTGAGTTAGGGATAGAAACAACCAATGTAAAAATTTGAATTAGTAAATTTGTTGTTAACTATTGCTAAATATACAAAATGTAAACAATACATTGTAGTTAAATCGTGTAATAAAAAATGTTTCCAGACTAAATCGTCTACAGTTACGGTTTATTGAGAAAAATACAGGTATCTCCCTATACTTTAGGCTTTATCGCGAAAATTTTATGATAGAATGTTTTGTGGTACAACAGACTTACACATCGTATACGTGTATACACATTAAATGCCATATCTTGAATTCTTTTAAAATCACTGTTTCCAAAGGTTAACAAGACCTTTTAAGTAGTGCTAGCTGCCAGGTGCATGATCCTGTTGCTACAAAACTTGTAACCCATTCCATAATAATTTATGAGGTACAATGTATATGTTGTACTTGTAACTCTCTCTGCAGCAGAGCGCTCGAATGCTCCAAATACGGCATACAATTTGTAATATTGGACTGGTTTGCTTTGGTTTGTTTTGGTTCATTTTTGAGTGCTTGCATGTGACCACACACGATACTACTTGCCATATTTGGTGGTAAATTTGACTACTAGTATGTGTTTTCAAGAAGATGAAAATTGGCCCCCAACAGGGGCAGCACTGAATCTGATATGAACAAACTTGAACTTCACTGCACTAACAAACACACTTACAGCACTTTAGCTCCATCATTTCTGGTTCTATAGCATTAAAAACATTCAATACTTTGGGGATGTTAAAGACTTCAACCCCACACATTTAGTCCATGGGCCAGGCCAGATATTGGTACCACCTGAGGTGGCAATACCTTTTTGGTGTCATTTTGTTTGTCGGGCATAGATATGCCTATCAAGCTATGATAGCATTTCCAAATGAGTAGCTTAGTCATAATAAATGAATTTTAAACCAATTTGGTCTCGTTGTTATATCCCTATACTTCTGAATCGAGACCAACCGCTATACAAAGAAGAGCACTGTCTTCTGTATGTTCACAGGTGTTCTGTTGTAAACGCGGTGCGCTTAGTCTTTATTCAAGGCAGTGAAGGGAATATCCAAGGGTTATGATGTCCACAGCGCTTAGTCTAATATCCAAGACGGCGAAGGGAATATCCAAAGCTTATAATACAGTGTATATCCCTTTATCTAAAAACAACAACAACAACAAAGCAATTCCTCCTGAATTTTACCGTATTTTTCAATTGTTTATCATTTTCCGGTGAAAACGCTAATACCACGCCAATGTCGCTTTATTTCCATCCAACAATGAAAGATGATGCAAAAACAATGTACCGGTACACTACGATACATTATAATAAATAATGTTGTAAATGAACAGAGTGATTTTTGTTTAAGACTGATGTATTTGTTGAGAGGGTGGTATAAAAACAGTATAGATAATCCCTTGAACTTTAGATATGATAATGGTACATTGGTCTAGATAAAGACTAAGTGCACCGCGTGACAGCTGGGGACATCATAACCCTTTGGATATTCTCTTCGCTGCCTTGAATAAAGACTAAGCGCATCACGTTTACAACAGAACACCTGTGGACATACAGAAGGCAGTGCTCTTCTTTGTATAGCGGTTTAGTTTCGATTCAGAAGTATAGGGATATAAAAACGATACCAAATTGGTTAAAAATTCATTTATTATGACTAAGCTACTCATTTGGAAATGCTATCATAGCTTGATAAGCACACATGATGATGTATCTATGTCCGACAAACAAAATTACACCAAAAAGGTTTTGCCACCTCAGGTGGTACCAATAACCCATTTTTCGGGTCTTGGCCCATGGACTAATGATACTCACGTGAAATTCCCCCACCTGGACCCCCTGGTAAAACTGGTGACTGACTGCATGAACATGCACACCATCATTGTGTGCTGGCAAACATCATGAGCGCAAAGCATTTGAATGTACATCCCCTGCAGCTGGGGTCCAGAGAGTTATTGATGCTCTTTGATACTATCCCAGCCTCATTTTTAACAAAATTTTCACTTCACTTCACCTTGAAACTCTTCTTTCATTTCAGGGGGTAAGTTTGCTATCTTCCTTCCAAAAACCTGTGACAGGGGGTGATTTTGATGGCTTCCCTTCCAAAAACCCATGACAGGGGATCACAATCCTGACCCATTTCCATCCCTGAAGAGAGTATCTCTAAGAGTCTGGAAAAAAGCATTACATGTATATGATGACATAAATGGTATCCCATGGTACCAAATACAAATCAGCCATTTTGTTGAATTATTTAATTTATTTTTAAAGGTTGCACCCTGGGTTGCAAAAAAGTGGAAATCATTTTGGTGCTGGAGCTAGCCCCGAGTGTTCGCTAGCCACTGCACTGCACTGCACTTTGCTGCACTGAAGCACATGCTACTGCTAGCATGCTACTGTAGCACAGCGTACATGTATGCATAGTATAACCAAGGAGGTTCGAGAAATGGAGTCACTACAGTCTTATTCGCTTTGATCTCATGCTCGAAGCCGCCACTCAAAAATATTTGAAGTAGGTGTCAAACTGGATCTGCCGCTCAGGTGCGAAGACAATTGACTCGTGTCTGATTGCATAATCACCAGCTACTTTCCAAGGAAGATGTCTTTGTGATGGTAATTACTTTTCACTATCCCTACTTACAAACGATGGGCGGTAGACAATGGTAAAGGCACGGGGGTGCGCGAATAGAAATTGCTCAAATATTGCGGAAATAGATATCAAAATTACTCGACTGTATGTGTCTGTACGCTAATCTGACACATTAATTGATAAAGAACTATACTTGAAGATGATACCATATTAGTTTCATTTGGTGGAAATAAGGAGAAAAGTGATATAACCGGCTTTCCATGAGGGTAAAATTTCAAACACTGTCACAAAATACAGCTCAGATTTACACTTTTGCACATATTTTCGCACGGAATTGACTTTTTTTTAATATGCTTTATCATTAGGTGAAATTTAATTGGATTTGATATATAAACGAGCAGCATATACCCGATATTATGTTAGCGTTAAAAATGAATCTTCGGATTGCTCAGAAAGATGGCGGCTTCAAGCATCGAACGTCAAAGGCACAAATGCACCTGTGGAATTCTTTTGTCCATCCATAGAAAACTGACAGCTGATTGAATTATAGTCAGTTGTAACTCCATCTTTCGAACCTCCTTGGATTAACCAAGGGGGTTTTATACAAGGAGTTCCAACTGGCTGTAATTATTCAAACAGGACAACACTAAAGGCAGTCAGGTGTCTGTCCATCAGTCACCATTGACTGCTCATCATTTCAACCACCAGATATGTTCATTACCATTGCACCATCAGTTGACAGAAAAAAAAAATACATTAGTTTGCCAACAATTTCATTTGAGAAAGCAGTAAAATCCAGGCTGACTGACCAGCACTAGCTTGAAATTTCTCAAAATCGGTACTCTACCGCCAAAAGCGTGGAGACAAAATTGATCTTCACACATTTAGCATTCAGCAGTCTCAAGAATTTCTCTGTTGTGTTTGTCATGACATTGTGATTAGTGTTAATTGTAGAGTGCCCTATTTAAACACCTTTATCACCTTGTTTTTATTTCATTTTTATTGCTAATTGTTTATCAGCTTTGTTGAAGTTTCAATTGATTGCCCTCACTCATAAAGCTCTCATTCAAGTCATGTTAAGTCTTCTAAATATATGTGTGCACTGCAAGCATAGTATCCACAGTTCAAGACTTGTTCAACACCGTAACACGGCAGTATTTTACTACCTCTACATATATTTACATCTTCACCTTTCCTTGCTTTGCTCACTGAAAAAAAAACAAACAAACAAACAAATGACCTCACCCACATCCATTGCATCAACTGCATTATTTAGTACATGTTTAAGCATAAATCTGTACTTCGTTATTCAAGAAAGAAGGAAATTACATCTGTCTGTGCAGCAGTAAAAGTCTTTCTTTTTGATGAGCAGTGGATGGAAAGTCAACATACATCACTACCTGTAGCTGAATACTCTTTCAGGTCATGTACATTTGTAACACTGTTGTTTGTGATGTTGCATTCATTAACATTGATAAATGATAAAAATAAAAAGTAAACCACATGCACTCTGTCACTTTCTGGAGACCAAAATAATATTACAACAGTCCCTGTATTTAGTAAATGAATGATATTATCCATTGCAGGCAGCAAAAAATTATGAAAATGTTTGCAAGTCTCAGGATCACACCAAATTCAAGTCACTCTCTACTAGCATGACTAGTTAGCGGTACCATGGTCCCCTGCAATAATTTTATTCCAAATGCATTCTAACTCTCTGGTATAGCTCAAAACAGAAAAAATAAAAATAAGCAGCTAGAAGTGTAAATTTTATTGTGAGAGTGGGTGGATGATGACCATAGCCTGAGGTTGCTACAGTGCACTCTCTTTAGAACAAACACGGTTGCAACATAACTGGCTCTTCTTTTTTTTTCTCTTCTTCTTCTTCTGTCATTACCCACGCCGATGAAAATCGGCAGGGGGTTATGTAAAGGGTTCCGTATGTTTGTTTGTTTGTTTGTTTGTTTGTTTGTTTTTTGTTTGTTTGTTTGTTTGTTTGTATGTTTGTTTGTTCGTTTGTTTGTTTGTTTGTTTGTTTGTTTGTGTACAAGATAAGAGAACGGGTAAACGGATTTGCACGAAATGTTCAGGGAATGTTTGGATAATGACAGGAAAGAATCGATTAGATTTTGGTGATAATCGGTTGACCCTTGCAAATTCTGTGTGACCTTGAAGTTTTGACCCCATGGTATAGTGACCATTCCGAAAATTTCCCGTTTCTCACTTTGCGATTTTCCGCTACCATACTAACACATAAACTCCCCAACGATCCGACTTCGCTGCTCAAATGTTCGTAAGAATTCCGAAATTTACGTTTAGGCCTATTTGAGGGACTATGTCCTTCTAGATTTATGAAAGTTCGTTCTCCGTCATCACAAACTGGCCCGTATTTTGATGATTTTTCAAATTAACATTGATTGTTTTTTTCGTTGGAGGAGCATTTTGCTCGGTCGCAGTCACACTGCACGATATGCGTGCTCAATGTCAATGCGTGTGCAAGGCCGCTGAAAATGCATCGCGCTCTACACTGTTGGTGCAAAATTGCACCGGGGACGTTGCGGCGCTCGTTGGTGGCCGAATACTGGTGCAGTAGACATTTGCATTCAACCCTTGCATTGAATAATTCCCGTAGACACTAATCATAGGGGTAATTGCCTAGGGGGTACGTAAATTTTGTTTTTCTTTTTTGCTTTTGTGGATACCATCAAAGATCGTACACTCATACGACCTTTGATATTTGATGATTTTTCAAATTAACATTGATTGTTTTTTTCGTTGGAGGAGCATTTTGCTCGGTCGCAGTCACACTGCACGATATGCGTGCTCAATGTCAATGCGTGTGCAAGGCCGCTGAAAATGCATCGCGCTCTACATTGTTGGTGCAAAATTGCACCGGGGACGTTGCGGCGCTCGTTGGTGGCCGAATACTGGTGCAGTAGACATTTGCATTCAACCCTTGCATTGAATAATTCCCGTAGACACTAATCATAGGGGTAATTGCCTAGTGGGTACGTAAATTTTGTTTTTCTTTTTTGCTTTTGTGGATACCATCAAAGATCGTACACTCATACGACCTTTGATATCATCACACTCTCGGCTTGCTATAATCAAAATATCCCGCAAGAAAACGGCGTATTTCTCGATTTTTAGCGCTTTTTCCGCGACCCGTCGCGTAGACAATACTCTTAAAACTGGACTTAATTCGCGCGCGCTTGGAAAAGTTCCGATTCTGCACTTTTGACGGTGGAATTTGGGATTTTCGATGGATTTTTGGAGGAGACTTAAGGACTTTCCTGTACGTGAATGAGTGTTAATACCGTATGTGTAATGATGTGATTTGCGTGATGTGACTGTAGAACCAAAGATCGTACACTTCAGTGTACGATCTTTGGTAGAACTCACTGGCTGGTGATAAAGCACACTGGCAATTAAGTGGCCGAATTCTGGTAGATGACCGAATGCACATTATGTTTACCCCGACTTTGTACTTAGGCGTGGGTCTGCCGCCTTTGACGGCCCCTCTCTAGTTTTAGTCGTTTATTTGTTGGGTTACGAGGAAATTTCAATGTAACCTAAGAAAGACATCCTAAAGACGTCCTTGCAGAACACAAGTCCACCGCCGTGACAAATATGGGGTGACAAGTGCATGGTTGAATATTATGGACAGGGTGTTCTCTCTCATGTATGTTACTGTAGATACTTTTCACACTTTTAAGGGTCATGGGCACATTTAATTAATGTGCACCTAAAATATAAAGCACTATATTTTCATTGTTTCTTTGTTGTTGTTTTTTTCAATTGGTCACAATTCAACCTTGACTTTGGGAGTAGTTTCTCTGAAATCTATAACACATACATTATAGGTTGTTGTATTAGTATTTAGTTGCATTATTTTTCAAATATTTCACCACATTTTCTTAGTAGCAGGCTTTTCCCCTGTAAAGTCAGTGGTAACGGAATTACACAAATGGTAACAGAATTACGCCTTCTGAAATACTTTGGAAATAATACAAATTCTTGGTACTCATGTATTCTGAAATGTCTTGACAAAGATTGTTTATGCCTTCAACTAAAATATAACCACTAAATAAGTACTCTCTAGCCTTTAACCTAAAACTGCTACAAGTTTATATGTGCCAAATGAGTTCCTATTATCAAAAAACATAACATTTATTCATGCTAATGACTGTGATTTGAAGTTGTAATATGTCAGTCAAGATCTTTTAACTTGTAAGTACCACATCCATCAAGATTTGTCTACTTTCAAGTTAAGAATTTTACACTCTGTAGGAAAATTACATCTAAGACACATGGTAACGGAATTACGCTACAATAGCCCTACACAAATACAAGTTTATAAATCATGTCAACAATGCTCAAGTTTTCTTGTATTTATTTTGTTAATATCATGCAAGACACCTATCCTTTCTCTGTTTTCTTGTTCCTAAATATGCCAATTATTGATAATATGTATGAATTACTTACAACTGATGTACATAAATGTTATGCGGACAAGCACGAGAAAAGAATAAAACTGTCGGGATTGACACTGAATTTAAATCTAAATCATAAAATGCCAATTTACAGTGCAAAAGCACAGTGTGCAGACCCATCATTGAACACAATGTTTAATATTGAGTATGAACACAAAGGATGCTTGAAACTTTTGATTTGTTAAGGGAAAAGATGCAGTTGTGTTTCAATGACAAACATAACAAATTACAATTCAATCATAAATTGAAAAGAAAGTTTTCTTATATGAATATTACTGCACCAGTGCTCAATCATTAGTATTTATACAGTGTACATTGTTGCTTTCCCCACTAAAAGTGATGTTTTACACTTGTACTAATGGCTGGAGTTGCCTCCTGGTATACAATGTAGTGCATGCTTTGATAATTACTTTACAATGTAAGTCCTACTTAAGCCTACAGAAAATAAAATGAACTAAACTAAAATGAAATAGAATACAGTAAATTATTTTTTTTAACAAACTACAACTTTTTGAACCATTAGAGTAAGTCCACCAAATTCTTTAAATTCATCTTTACAGGTGAGAGTGCCTCTTATCCATCTGCAGCTCACTGAGTTAGAGCCAGATTATTCAACCTGTGAACAATATCAGTATTTACTTATGACCACACATATTTTCCAAATGACATCTTCAGAAATATGAGTGATTTGATCATTGACTGTTTTCATGACTTGGCCTATAAATTTCCTGCTAGTTTCCTGTCTCTGCAATCTTTCTTCTTGACTTTGACAATGTTCTCTCTTTGAGTGTTGCCATATATTCACTCACAAGAAGTGTGCATCTTTTCTTTTGCAGTAAGTGGTATTTTGGCTGCCTGAAAGCAAATGATAAAATACACTGTAATGGCACTAAGGAAACTGGATTGTACAGCAAGTGGTAACACTAAGAATAAAGGTAGAAGCAGAAGCCCATTGACTCTATATAAAATCTTTTGAGGACGGGAAGTATAGGCCTAAATGTTACATTTTAGAGCTGTATCACAGCAACCGATTGGATAGTACAATGTTCATCACAAATTGTTTTTGTCTTTATTCATTTTAAGAAGGGATTAAAGAACAAATTTCTAAGCATAGCAGATGCTCTGTATCAAAGGAGCATGAAATCAAAATAAGTTTCTCAGTGGAGGAAAGATCTAACAAACAGATGAAAGAAGGTCATAGTCATACACCTACCACTAAAGATAAAGGACTTGAGGATGAAGACCGGACATGTTCAATAAATGGTCACACTATTGACATACTGTAGTCTCTATAATATCTTTAGCATACAGAAAGATCAAAGGTGTCACATTCAGTGGGAATTCCATGTCAATCTATGACTTCTATCATGTATCATATCTTTATGTATGATCCTTCTTTTAAATACTCTCTCCTCACAAAAAATTTCTTGTTCATTTCTCTCTGTTAGAAGCAGTGCTCTCTTTTCCTTTTAAAAAATTCTATGTTCTTCCTCTTCTTTCTAACCTATGTTCAAATTTATGCTGCATCACACCCATTCAATAGTCCCTCAGCACTATAGTTGGGGGCCTAAGGGCTCAAAATGGGTTGTTTGGTTCAGATTCTTCCAAAAGCACCAAATTTGGCTCATAGGTCCCTTGTACCATACTCTTTCGATTTTTTACGGTCGCCAAGACTTAAAACCCTTGGGGCCGCCATATTGGTGGAAGCCAATATGGCAGCCATCCAGGTTAAAGGTCAACTGCAGTTACAAATTAGTTACGTTCAGACGGGAGCCCTTAACCTCGAAGTTAGGAAACTTCGAGGTTAGAGCTTGTAGTTAGGGACCGTGAAGACGCACTCGTAGTTAGCAAACCTCGAGGTTTGCTCGATGTTTCGAGCCACGAGAAATCTTATGGTTAGCGCTCTAACCACGAGCCGCGGGGGGTCCCCACTCGTAGTTAAGCACCGTGTGGACACAAAAAACAACGAACTCGAAGTTAAGAGTGACCTCGCCGTAAACTCCAGCCCCTACAATTTCCCTCTGCTTCCGGGTCAACCTCCCAAACGTACACCACAAATACACTACACGTGAAAAACCTATGACGCACGACACAACAACATCATCTTTTCTTCCCATGCGCTTGATCTCTGAAACTGAACACGTCGAACTCGCTACTGTATTCTATATTCTTCTCCGACGCTAAAAAAAAAGATGTTTTCGACGAATATCTTCATAAAGGCATAAAGTCATCAGTGCAGTGCTTTATCTCTGCATACCATGGCAGAGAAAAGGAGTACCTGTAAGCGAGTCCGACAGGGTTGGACTAAAGAATAAATAGACGCCTTGTTAGCAGTGTGGGCTGAAACTTCCGGTTTTGTGGTTTTAACATCCAGTGGGTCCCACTCGTAGTTACGGGGGGGGGGGCAGAAGCTTAACCTCGAGGTTAAGATTCGTCGTGTGGACACACGTCGTAGTTAGGGGGCAAGAGCTAAACCTCGAGGTTTCCTAACCTCGAGGTTAGGGCCTGCCGTCTGAACGTAACTATTGAAAAGGTTGATTAATGTTATGAATCCCATGTGGAAGATTTTACAGGGAACTTACAGAATGTGATTCCAAATATCATTTCTGCAATTCAAGGTCACTATCACCTCTCAAGGTCACTTTCAAGGTCAAATAAGGGTCAAATCAGGCATTTTGTGCATTTTTCGAAATGGCGTCTGTGAGCTTTCAACTGCAATTCACTGGTACACCTACTCTGTCCCATTTGTCATCTCTTCCATACTCCTTCAATGGTCAATTAGGACCAAGAGTGGTTCCATCCTCCTACATATCAATAATGATTATGACAAATAAATGAAAAAAAATCTACATTTAAGATGAATATATATATATATATATATATTGAAATTTTGAGCACAGAAAATGGGCTTTCCATCGGTTTCGTTTTCTTTTCTCATTTTCTTTCACTATTCATCAATTGTTTCTGGTCAGTTTTCCCTTCTTTGTTTATATATATGTATGTATATATATATTTTTTTTTGATGTATATATATATATATATATACATGTGTATATATATATATATATATATATTTGATGTATATGCATATACATGTATATATATATATATATATATATATATATATATATATATGCTTAAATACGGCCGCCATCCTATTCCAAGGTGCCGAATCAGGGTGCAATGGCAAAGAGGGTAATAAACATGCCTAATCTTATTTTGTCTTCGTTTTTCCTTCTGACGAGATAGCTGGATAGCCCGTATGCAATTAGCTGGTCAGTTGTATGTACTTGGGGTGGACCACTTTACCGGTTTACGCACCTTGAGTTTTCCGATAACGGAATGCCGATTCGGGATCTTTTTATGTTTCTGGGTTTATGATTCTTTCACACAAGGGACTTCCACTTTTTATATCCAAGTGATGAGGTGCAAAGTGTTGTGCCTCTACTAGAGGGGACGGTATGACAACACATACCATTGCTCAGCTAGACTTGAGATAAGTGGCATTCGAACCCTCGCCGGAACACAAGTCTTCAGACCGCAAGCCATACGCTATCGACTGAGCCACCTCGTCACGTTTCATGGTCAATTATATAACTTTCCTGCTGGCAAGCGATATAATATTCTCCTCCTGCTGAAATTGGTGTATGCCTGCTCTCCCTTGCTTCCGGGGAATCGAGCTCCTCAATCCAGGTCAGACCAGTATTCTAGGGGCAGTTAACTAAATTCGATCATTAAAGTCCTTTAATGGCAGCATCGTATCAGAGTAGGTGAACACAATTCAGCTGAAGGTTTTTTCTTATCTTTTTTTATTCTCTTTTTATCAAACGAAACCGTTTCTTTACTGAAAGCGCAAATGACTATAGGGAAACTGAACACCTATTGATGTAATATGGGATACTGATCCTGAAGAAAATAATCTTAACATTTTTAGCGCAGCAACACTGTGCAGTCCTCTGACAAGAGATGGTGATGGCACCACTCAAATCTCAAATTATGATTGGAAGAGCGTAGCGGCTTCCTGAAAATTAAGATTGAACAATAAAGAACTGCCCTCATCTATCAGCGCACAGATATCCAAGAATAAATGGGATGGACAACTCATCCTGAGCACCTGATTCGAGACGGAAATATCCAACAGGAATTGTGATCTCACAACCCTTCAGCTTTCCAACAACTTAGATGCGATCTACGCAAAGATATCCTTACAAAGGATGACATGATGTTTTCTGAAAGCATTTTCTGAAAACAGTATACAATCGCACGGATGAGCATAACATCACATTTTCGGTAGTGTGCTTTTTTCAATCCCTTTGATCTGAGGGAGTTACGGGTGGGTCGTGGTATTGACAAGATAAAGGCCTTTTCAGCTCTTTCCTGTACAGCATACCTCTCTTCCAGAGCCCAACATCAGGCACTGACAGGGTGCGACATTACTTCAGTCTGGCATTGATGTGGCATGCAAAATGCCTAAATAGTACGGGTCAGCAAACCAGAGCTCACTGAGACATTAACTATATACCTTAATAATCGTGCTCATGTCCAGCAAGGACTGATGAGCAACAAGGTTTATGGGGCTGCCTGCGTCAACGAGGGTAGGCATCATCTCGTCATAACGTGGGAGCAGATCATCAGAAACCACCCTATCTGATGTGATAGCAAAAATAGCAAATTGATGCCAACCTGATGTACTAAAAACTCTCTTAAACACAACAGATTTTTTCTTTTTTTTCATCCAGATTAGGAGTGATCGCCATAATTATTATTCCATTGAATTTAAATCTGAATTATGAATATCTACTGTGATTGAGGATCCTTGAACTGCAACAGAGAAATAAAAAAACTTCTCTTTTTAGTGGCAACGTCAAGGATGCTGGTAATCATGGTAATATAAAGAGTACCCCGCCCCCTTATTACTAAACGATTAATATATTGGGTAGCAAAAGAATTCTATTTCTCATATATGTATGTTTTTATTGCATTCCTTGCAGATGAAGATGAAAATAATAATCCAATAATCAAATCTTGAAAACAAACTCTTTTAAAGGGCATTATCCATAATTCTAACTAGCTCTTATGGCTGTCATTAAAGCGAATGCAAATATATTGAATTCCGCAAATATGACCAGTCGGTGAAGACATTTCCTCTTAGTGCCTGTAATGTAAAAATAATTAATGGAATGATTGTGACATGAACTATGATATTCCATAGCTTTGGACAGAACCTCACTTGAAAGCTTGTGTAGCCATATTATAACAGGCCATAATTGAAATGATGCAGAAAAAAAATTACCGTAAGTAATCATTAAAAATGAAATTAAAGGGTTATCAAGTCTTCAAATTTCATTGTGAAATAAGGATCTGAGTAAGATCCCTTAAACCTAAAGGATCTGAGTAAGATCCCTTAAACTTAATTACTCTCAGAAAGGGGTTCTTATTATAATACATGAGTGTATACCTAGTGTTTGAAATGTTAACACGAAAGCAGATATATTGATTTTACCCGTGAGAAAGCCCACCTCTCCCTCTCACACAGCCTTCGACAACTGCAATTCTATTAGCAGGGCTGGCATTCCTCCTATATTGACTATAGGCAAGCCATTTTCTAAATTACTTATTACCCACGCCGATGAAAATCGGCAGGGGGTTATGTAAAGGGTTCCGTATGTTTGTTTGTTTTTGTTTGTTTGTTTGTTTGTTTGTGTACAAGATAACAAGAGAACGAGTAAACGGATTTGCACGAAATGTTCAGGGGATGTTCGGATAATGGCAGAAAAGAATCGATTAGATTTTGGTGATAATCGGTTGACCCTTGCAAATTCTGTGTGACCTTGAAGTTTTGACCCCATGGTATACTGACCACTCTGAAAATTTCCCGTTTCTCACTTTGCGATTTTCCGCTACCATACGAAAACATGAACTCCAAAACGATCCGACTTCGCTGCTCAAATGTTCGTAAGAATTCCGAAATTTACGTTTAGGCCTATTTGAGGGACTATGTCCTTCTAGATTTATGAAAGTTCGTTCTCCGTCATCACAAACTGGCCCGTATTTTGATGATTTTTCAAATTAACATTGTTTCTTTCGTTGGTGGAGCATTTGCTCGGTCGCAGTCACACTGCACGATATGCGCGCTCAATGTCAATGCGTGTGCAAGGCTGCTGAAAATGCATCGCGCTCTACACTGTTGGTGCAAAATTGCATCGGGGACGTTGCGGCGCTCGTTGGTGACCGAATACTGGTGCAGTAGACATTTGCATTGAACCCTTGCATTGAATAATTCCCGTAGACACTAACAATAGGGGTAATTGCCTAGGGGGTACGTAAATTTTGTTTTTCTTTTGCGCTTTTGTGGATACCATCAAAGATCGTACCTTCATACGACCTTTGATATCATCACACTCTCAGCTTGCTATAATCAAAATATCCCGCAAGAAAACGGCGTATTTCTCGATTTTTAGCGCTTTTTCGGCGACCCGTCACGTAGACAATACTCTTAAAACTGGACTTAATTCGCGCGCGCTTGGAAAAGTTCCGATTCTGCACTTTTGACGGTGGAATTTGGGATTTTCGATGGATTTTTGGAGGAGACTAAAGGACTTTCCTGTTGTGAATGAGTGTTACCGTATGTGAAATGATGTGATTTGTGTGTGATGTGACTGTAGAACCAAAGATCGTACACTGAAGTGTACGATCTTTGGTACAAGAACTCACTGGCTGGTGATAAAGCACACTGGCAATTAAGTGACCGAATTCTGGTAGATGACCGAATGCACATTATGTTTACCCCGACTTTGTACAAGGCGTGGGTCTGCCGCCTTTGACGGCCCCTTTCTAGTTGTGAATATAATGGTTTGACCCCAAATGACCTTTAGGGAGACGTTATATAAGCAAAAGTTGACATCAGACCATAACTAGAAATGTCGCTATGGCGACTGGTATGCCTCCGCCATAATGCATGATTCTCCTAATAGGTCTAGATAGTACATGTGGACAATGTGTGATTACATTTTCACAAAACTGGCAAAATATTGAAATGACAAGTTTGTCACAAATGTGTTGAATGTTCACCTTCCTTGACCTTGGTTTAATTGGATGAATAGGAGAGCATGTATTTGGGGATTTAAGGACTTTAACTTGACTTTGACCCATTCATACATTTATGCATTGAGTAATTTTCATGGTACCAGTATGGAGAAAAAGAAGAAATGGAGAAAAATTTCTGTACTGAATAGTAAATTGTTACCATGTTCATCTGGCCTTTGACCCTAAAATTCATAAGATAATCACTTTCAGGTAGAACATGCATAAATATGCAGTAAGTTTCAAGATAAATTGAGCCACTTCCGAGATATGGAGGAAAAAGTTACAAATGATAGTTCAGCACTTTCACTTGATCTTTGACCTTTTGACCTTTGAGGCAAAAAAAAAAGAAAAAAAAAACCCACCAGAGAATTTCTATTAGGTTACACATGCATACAATAAGTATTAAAAAAAAATAATAATCCTGCTGGCATTGCATGAACATGAGGGAAATAGTAAAATTTTGAAGTGTTGCACTTGACCTTTGACCCCTGACCTTTGACCCCATGAACCCTACATTCTCTAGATAATCACTGCCAGTCAGTGTACATGTAACGTTCCATGAAGATACCTTGAACAATTTTTCTAATTTACAGAGAAAAAAAAAGAAGTTTTAATACTTTTACTTGACCTTTTGACCTTTGACCTTTGACCTCATGACCCAAACTTTCACCAGAGAATCTAAATTGGGTAATACATGTATGCACTAAGTTTCAAGAAAATATCTTCAGGCATCGCGTAGATATGGTGGAAATAGTGAAATTTTATGTATTTGACCTTGACCTTTTGACCTTTGACCTTGAGCACGTGCACCCCCTAATACACATACATGCCAAGTTTCATTAGGATACCGCAACAGCTTTTGATAGTTACCTTGTCCACAAAATTCATTACGGACGGACGGAAAGATGGACAGACGGACGGACGGAAGGACGGACGGACCTAAGGACGGACGGACGGAAGGACGGACGGACGGACGGACGGACGGACAACCCAAAAACATAATGCCTCCGGCACCACTTCGTGGCGGAGGCATAAAAAACAACTTTAGAATCAAATTCCTCGACCCATAAAACCTCTAAAGCTGACTTTTCAAATTATTGTAACACTTTAAAGGTTTTTTGTTATGGACTGGCCTTTTTTGTAGGTGGCAGCCATATTGGATTTTGAAAATATGCCGCCCGGAGGGCGCCCTTCACAAGAAATACGCCTTTTTTCCGCTGTCGACAACTGCAATTCTATTACTAAGGCTGGGATTCCTGGAATATTGACCATGGGCAAGCCATTTTTTCTATAAACTGTTATGAATACAATGGCTTGACCCCTAAATGACCTTAAGGTGACCTTATAAGGAAAAATTGACTTCAGACCATAAAAACAACTTCAGAATCGAATTCCTTGACCCAGAAAACCTCTTAACCTGACTTTTTAAATGATTGTAACCCTTTTATGTTTTCAAATGCAAGTGACCTTTAAACCTATATGGTGGCCATATTGGATTTTGCCAATATGGCCGCCCCAGAAGGCGCCCTTCTTGGCGCCCATCAAAAATCAAAATAGTATGGTCTGGGCTACATGTGTGCCAAATTTTGGTGCTTTTGGAAAATTTTGAACCAAAAATCCCTGCGCCCCCCACTACTATACTCAGATTTAATATTAAACCATGAGACTCTTTTAGCAAGAAAATATACATTGATATCTCAGAATTCAGTATGAGTTTTAACATTTGAGAATGAGTATCTTTAGCAAACCTAAATCATCAGTTAGCACAGTCTCCATGTAGTTCTTGTACATGAAAAAAGATGAAAGTAAGGAGGAGACTTCAAGCACAAGTACTGTAGTCTTGTAAAACATGTACCCTGATGTCAGGACTCACTGTCAGAGGCATCCAGCTATGCTGAGTCATGTCAGTGTATCATAATATTTCAACTTTCACTCCTTTACTGCCAATCACTAACAACATTAAGCTTGAGGATAATGCCCTGAAGCTATTTCATGAACACTTCACATACATATTGGCATGAAAGTAGGTTATGTCATTCTTTTCCATATTAGATGTGCGTGTAATTCCTTTACCGTGTAATTCCGTTACCACAATCACAGCAGAACTAAAGGAGATACACTATTTCACAAAATGGTTTGTGAGTTTTTAGGGAGTCACATGTAGAGAAAAAATTTGTAAGGGGAGAAACAATCAGTGATTACTTTGTTCAGGAGAAAACTTTTTTTTCAGTTTTATAGTAACGGAATTACTCTGTACGTCAATTTGTCAGTAGATTTGGAAACTTTCTCAAACAGATATCATAATGAGAGTGACTGAATGCTTCAAAAAATGTGATTGTTGAAGCAAAAGAAGAAAAATGTGGAAGTATGGATAAAGTGGAGAGATATTTAAGTTGTTTCATTTTAAATTTTCATTTGATATTGTAAAATTTTAGATAAATAAAATAAAAAGTCTTCCAACTTTGAAAGTATGTAGAACAAAAACGAGGAAAGTTATTGGAAAAGGTTTTTTTGTTTCCGTAAATACAACAATCGGTCTGTACGGGAAACTTAAATTTCTGAGCATTTACTTTACTTTGAATTTCGCTGTTTTTGCCCCTCCCATACGGATTTGCCCAAAAGATTACTAGTGCTATTTAGAAGCTAGTAGTAGTACTAGTTATCCAGGCTACATACACTACAGTACACAGCTATCCCACAAAATTGTACATAAAATGACACCTTGGCAGCTTAGATTCTGATCCTCTCGCAAGCAAGCCAAAGCAGTATCCGACTTCACACCGAACTTTCATGTTTCAACAAAAACTTATTAACCAAGAAACCATGCAGTAAAGCATGCATTTTGCACACAAACCAGCCTAACCAGCAGAACAGCACGACATAACGCAGCTGCCATAGGCATGCGCCAAAATGCACGTTCATGCGTCGAACAATGAACGATGTGGGACTGAATCTCTGCGCCTACGCACAAGGCGGAAGCGCGAGCGCCACTCCGATAAAAATGAAATTCTGCGGCTCTTACGTCAGGAAAGTATCTTCTGTTTTTCCGCTAAAGGGAACAAAATGCAATACCAAGTGCAATCTATTTAATCGTTACTACATAAAAACTAACTTCACCGGAGATCATTGTCATGTCACCTCAATATCCCCCAAAATTAATGCTAGCAAGACAACAGCTCTGATTTTAGTAGCCTACCAGGCTCTTGAGACGCTATTGTACCCCTTTTTAGGAGAATGGGTAGATGAGCAAAAAATTCTGAGATGAAAACCGATTGCACGAAACAGGCAGGCATGACCTCTTTCATTCAAATTTAAGAGGAATGAATATAAAAAAATCCCCCCAAAATTGTATTTTTAAATACTACTGCGATGACGTAAAAATAATTTACATAATTTGATATTTGATACATGAAATAAGGGTTATAAAAATATCTACATTTTGTACTTGTATGGAATTTTTAGTGAGATTTTGCAACTACGACTGGAGTGTTTTAAAGATATGAATATGCATGAATGAAGATACCTATACTTTCCACCCTTTTTTGTTTTTCTTTTATTTAGTGCTTATTCAATGTAGGGGTAATTAAAAATGCAGGGATCATAAACGAGGGAGTGTTTATGCTGTCACGTTCGATTACGTCACAATCAATAATATCGCCACCCGTTATTTGTCCCCACCGCAGATACGTGATGATAAAGCATGTAAAACAAAAGTCAAACCCGTCCAGAAATTTGTGCAAAAGGGTAAATCAGAGCTGTATCATGTGAAAATGTTCAAAACTGTACCATCCTGGAAAGCTGTTTTTATCACTTTTCCTCTTAATTTCCAAAAATGAAAATAATATGGAATACATGTAATCTTCAAGTATAATTCTTTATTGATAGATATATCAGATTAGTGCCCGGGTATGCCCAGTCGAGTAACTTTCATCTTTATTTCAGCTTTTTTTGCTCAATTTTTATTCGCGCATCTTTGTGTCTGTACCACCTACCTTTTGTAAGAAGGGATAGCGAAAAGTAATTACCATCACAAAGACATATCTTCCTTTGAAAGTGGCTGGTGATTATGTAATGAGACACGAGTCAATTGTCTTCGTATCTGCGCAGCAGATCCTGTTTGGCACATGCTTCAAATATTTTTGAGCGGCGGCTTAGAACATGGGATCAAAGGGAATGACACTGTTGTTACTCCATCTCTTGAACCTCCTTGGTATAACATGCAGTGGCATGGGAATGACTATGTACACGCACACACAGTGCATGCATTTCTCTGCGGCTGTCCTCGAGCGGACGTGCAGGCCCATATTAACGAAAGTTGCTGTCTAGGGAATGTACTGAATGCCAGTGCCAATTCAAGAAAGTTTTATGCTTGAAACTGATTGACAAATTGCCCTACATCAACATAAATAAGCACTGAATTGATCAGTGTTTTAGTAGTAGCCATGATAAAAGATCATGGGCATACATACTCGAGCAGGATTCGAACCTACGACCTCCTGATCACCGGACAGGCGTCATCTCCACTAGACCACCGAGCTTTCGCCCGACAGCAAGTGTTGGTTCCAATCCTTATAGCATGCAGCGGGTACTGCTTTGTTATTCAAATTCATGAAATTCTTCCGTCGAGATGTTTTCATTGCAACTGATTGACAAATTGGCCTACATCGACGTAAATAAGCACTGACTTGATCAGTGTTTTAGTATTCTTCCGTCTATCGACGGAAGAATTTCAAGAATTTGAATAACAAAGCAGTACCCGCTGCATGCTATAAGGATTAGAACACTTGCTGTCGGGCGAAAGCTCGTTGGTCTAGTGGAGATGACACCTGTCCGGTGATCAGGAGGTCGTTGTAGGTTCCAATTCTGCTCAAGTATGTACGCCCATGATTTTTTATCATGGCTACTACTAAAACACTGATCAATTCAGTGCTTATTTAAGTCGATGCAGGGCAATTTGTCAATCAGTTGCAAGAAAAACATCTCAACGGAAGAATTTCATGAATTTGAAGAAGTTTTATGCTGTATCATATTTTCTAGTTTTACAGTATATTCTTCTTATTCACTATAATAGGAGGGAACTACAACGTATGTGTAGGCTATGCAATTACTTTGAAGAAATAATCCAGATGACATGCAGAGAAATGCGTCAAAAACACAGACACACACACGAGTTGTTAGGAAGTGACATAAACATGGCATAGGCACAACTGACAGCTACTTGTATATCTGGTTGCAGTTTAATACTCATTGTCTTAAAACTTAAAATTTTACAGCAATGTTTACGAGGATATTTTTTTTCTTTTGTTGCTGTCTTTTTAGTTTCCTTGAGAATAAAGCAATGACCTCAAGTTCACTCTTTCACAGACAAAACATTTTCAAGAGAATGAAGCAAGTGAAAATATATGCACACAATATGTACATGAATGCATGCACACCTTGGAAGATACATCTGTACCAGGTATCTCGGCAATAGTTTCATTACTTCTAATGAAGGCTAGAATCCTCAGAAAACGTATGAGATATGGGGCACAAAAAAGATTGGCGCATGGATACTCACCTGACCAATCTGTGCATGCCATGTCTGCAAGCGTAGTGCAAGGCAGTGTTGTGGTCATAGTGCTCACCGTAGGACACATTGGGGTCAAAGGCTTTCTGGAATTCAACACTGTGCTGGTATATCTCATCTGCTGTCTTCTCATCACCAGACTGCAGTGCCTTGCGGAATTTGGATGAACTGTTGCCCATCCTGAAAACATGCAGTGTCTTGTACTGCCAGCTGAATTCAAACCTTTGGGGCACCCTCTGTCTGTCAGCAATACAATGACTAATACACAAGTCTTTCCTGAGCCAGGTCACTGCCCAGTCCTAGTGATAGGCTGAGTGTATCATATGGTTGATCCTGCACAACTCCATCAAAGCAGGAGCATCCTTCTTTCACTGCACATTACTATACGTAAGTGTGATCAAATCGAGCATATGAATGAAAACAATTGTGATGCCATGTGAAATCATCTTCACAGTTAGCCGTTGTTACTTGAAATGCACTCAGGAAACTCAGAGTTGTCTTTTCTTTTGACAGGTTCTTCCATTGCTTTTCATCCATGTGTTAATAACACAATCACTTCTGTCTGGAATGCTTTCATCTACATCAAAGACAAACCAAATTCAAAAAACCTCTTGCAGGTTTGTTTTTTTTTCTTTTTGGTTTCTTTTTGCTCTGTTATGCTTGCTTGCTTGCTGAGCGTATCTTTGAGGCTCACTTTTCAGATTAGTTGGCAACGGCTAATACAAACCAATGATAGAGAAGAGCTGAACACTATGGATAAGTCTTGTACGCTAAGTTAATCTAATTGAGACAGAGTGTAGGCTGCTCACACAGACATGTCAGAACAAATGTAATCAGCTGTTGCCTTGCTACGATACTTTTGAGTCTGTTTCCTTGTAACCTTCAAAACTTTTCTGGAGTTACCGCTGAATGACTGTACAAACCAAATAGTGTTTACTGCTAGGTTTTTACTGAAATCACAAAGTTGCACAGCTTGGGTCCACTGTTCAGTGGCTAATATCAACTCACATACCAGTCTTTAGTTGATCTTTCCTGATGTGAGTCACTTGGACCATTGTGATCAGCAACATCCATACATGATATACACACCCCAGACTTTTTATCACAGATTTCTCAGGCTCTATGATAACCATACATTTACATATTTGCATCCATTTTCAACATGCTGAAGAGATTGTTTCTTGTTGTCTAAGAGGGGTGTATTATATCCAAAGTTGGTGCATGGTGTGATGCAATAAAGTACTCTCACTATAAAAGCACAATGCAAAACTGTTATCACCAATCCTGATTTGTGATTCACTGCAGACATATAAAACAGCATCCAGTGGCACTGCAATGTCACATTTCCATCAGCTGATCCCACCATTCCCCTGTTTTTCTCCTTTTCTTCCACAGCGTGCTCTGGCAAACCTAAGTCGCTGATTCCACAGATCTTGGGTGATACTGCTCATACATCTGTGTTGCCTGGCAACGAATTACATCATCTCAATGGGGCTGTTCAGTGGGGCAGCATCTGCTTTTAATCGCATCCTCCAAAGAACTCTGCTCAGTACAGCCCCCGAGTTGTTACAGATGATATCCCAGGCACGAGTTTGTACCAGATGTTGCCTCCCAACATCTTAATGTGCGATCCATGTATGTCATTCCCCTGCCTGCTTCTCCTGGAGGGATCTGTGCCAATAGAAAGCAAATTATCAGCCAGGTAATTACAAGAGAATATTCACGTGCAATGAAAACTAAGTGAAAACAATGTACGATACACACATCTGTACTGTGTAATGATTCTCTCACAGAAATCGGCTTCATTCTCAGAAAGGGCAATTAAAAAAATTAAAAAATTACCCGAGGGTGACAAAATGAAAATTAAGAAACAACTTATTTTACCCTCGAAAGTTTTCAGGAAGGGTCACATCAAACTGATGTGATAAAAGCTTTGGTCTAATCCTGAAAAAGGTATATTTTTTAGATATTGAACTTGTTTTTTTAAAAGACACTGCAGAAAACTTCAGTATAATCTGAATGCCATTCTTGTGAAGTAGATTTTTTCACTATAAAATAACTTTAAGGTAATCATCTTCATGCTATGATAAAGCTGATGACTCATTTTTACATCATCCTTAATGATGGAAGTTTTTTTTATGGGGGGGGGGATGAGCATTTCAATTTCCACCTCTTTCAAAGTGAAATGTCTGTAGGATTTTAGATGTAAAAGTTTTTGTAACACACTGGGTGATTTCAGGTTCGATGCTAGTGCTAGTGCTATTGCTAGCTTCCAAATGACTGCGTTAAACTGAGCTCCGACACTGACGATCAGATTAACAAAGCGATACCGATCGAAATTATTGATCCACAGCACTAGGTGCTAGGATCGCACACACTGCGAAGTCCGCAGGAATTGCAAGACGAAAAAAGTGAATGCGCGTGATTACAGTCAAATATCAAAAGATGTAGCCATGACTGCTTAGTTATTGGACTCATAATGAGGAAGACAGATTGAAATACCACAAATTTCATCCCTTCTTTAAAACAGATCTTAGTTTTGCTCCCAGGCTCAGATTTATGTAGCCATGTCTAAGAGCGTTCGTGTACTTTACTTGGGCGACCACTGCATCAGCATAGACTTTGCATGTAAATAAAAAGGAAAAGAAAAAGCATTTTTGGCCTGGATCCTGTGGGTTTCGAACCTGCACAATGTCCAAACTTTCGTCTCTGGCACCAGAGACCAAGTTTTCAGCCATGTGGCTATACATCTCCACAAAGCAAATGTGTTGAACATTAGCTTACAGTGTACATGTATATGACAGATAATCAAGAATCATTTTCATCCCAATTCATTTGCATTATTTTTCTTTTAAAAAACAAAATTGTTACCCTGATCAGGGGCCTGTTTCTGAAAAATTTAGCATAAGTCAAAACTTAAATCCATCCATTTGCGATCGATCACAACTTGCAATCAATTGCACATTTGTATTCCATAAAGAACTTTGCAACTGATTAAAAGTTGTGCTCGAATGTTGGTGCCACATAATATTTCAATGAAATTGTACGAGCCTATTATTGTCTGCAAGGGCATTACAGCATGAATGCCCTTTTGTTTCTGCAGTCATCTCAGATTCAACTTGACAAAACTGCACCAAAATCACAGAAAATACTTTTACAGTATTTATTGTCATTCATGTACCGAATTTAACCCAAATCAGTCAATACTGGAGAGCATTCAATATCAACGTCAACTTTCAAGTTGTCTATAAAGTGAAAGTGAAGTTATCTTATGTTGATACACAACAGTCACATAAAATTAGATGACTTCCTTAACTTCAGATTGTATAGTAAGGACAGGAGACGCCACAAAGGTCACGAAAATGGAGTAGTTTTGAGCGACAACATGCAAAATCTTGTACATCATGTCATGCATGTAATAAAATAGCTAACTTCAGTTTCAAATTGTATAGGCAGTGCATATGCTCAGCACCACAACTGCATACAAGCACAACTGCACAGGACAAGCACAGCAAACACTGGGAAGCTCGCAACAGCAAGTCAACATCCATATCAGCAGCGCTTCCCGATAACCAATTTGGTGTAAAATTGTATTCCATGAGTGATCAAATACAAGCTACAAAGTATTTTCTGTGATTTTGATGCATTTCGGTAAGGTGAATTTCAGACATCTACTAAGATACACATGTATGAAAGTAGGCCTACACCGTACATAATTACTGTTTGCATGAAAGCTGGTGCTACAGTATCTCAAAAAAAATAGCCCTTTGATAGTTCTGATATACATATTGTATCATGTGAAAAGTCAGAAGATACAAATCTTATTTAAAATAATACAGGGCATCTATGGAACTCATTCTCAGAACAGTATCTAGATGTAAATATCAAAAATTAAACTTCAATTCTGTTTCAGACACCATACACCACACGATACACACAATTGAGACCCACTCATGGTCCAGTCTTCTTGTAGATTGCTTAGATGTGCTAGCCCCCTATTCATTAATACATTGTACCTTGAACCAAAATTACATGCTTTTTGGGGAGATTGTTCTAGTGAATTTCCAACTTGTGTGGGATATTTTTCGCTCAGAACGTCAAGGTTGCCATGCTGTGAGTCACCTTCAATATTAAATACATTGGGCCAAACCCAAGGAGGCTCAGCTAATTTTGGATACATTGAAACACTAGCAACAGCGATTTGCCAGAGGGTAAGCTACTACTGTGAAACAGCATTAAAAGAGGTAATGTACATTGTAGAATTCTATGTTGATGACAACTTACTTATTGAAGGTTACCTTAAAACATCTACCAAAATTCATCAAGACGATTTTCATGATTGAAATGCTTCAAAACCGGCATAATTTCAGCATGCGAGCAAAAATGTCACTTGTGGCCAGACTGTAAAACACTGAATGCGTAATTCATACAAATCTTTAATTTTTGCTGTTGGAACGCTGAGCCTTACTTCCATGCAGGTTGTAATCTTCCTCATTAGAAACTGCTTTAATTTCCTGTTTACGCCATATAATGTAATATACTGTTTATGCCAAATATTTTGCGAGGTTTTTATTTTTGTGAATTTCGCGAGTCGGGTGCTATTCACAAAATTAAAGACATGCAAAAATATTGAATCTGATCAAGCTATGAATGTGACATACGCGTAAATATACATTTCTCCATTTGGTACAGGATTCCACAATAGCGAATTTAAAGGGACTGTACAGTTCTGGCTAAGGTGAGGATTTAGCTTCTAATGTTTTGCGAGATGTTCGGAAACCATTCTATGAGATGTCAAAGAGCATGCAAGTCTCAGGGGTATCAAAGGTTAATTTGATGAACATCGGTTTTGAAATGGCCGAGATATCCAAAACAAGGTGAAACAAAGAGATGCTAATAAAAGGCGTGGCTTGTCGCATTTTATCATTATCACTTTTTTTGGATATCTCAGCCATTTGAAAACCAATATTCATCAAATACATGTGTAAACATTGAATCCTTAATATTACATGCTCTTTCATATTTCATAAGAGGTTTCTCATTATCTCACTTATAGTCAAGGCTCAGGGACCCAGAAAAGATGACTTCGTTCAACCCACCCCGCAAAAGTGGTTTGACTGCATGGGATGGTTGGTCGGACCAGGGAGGTGGGATCTCTTCCCACCTCCCTGGTTGGACCCCCTTTAACACCCCTAGGTAGTATGTGGTTCCAAATTGTGGTACAGTTGAACCTCTCTTATCCGGCCTCCCTTTATCCGGATCTCTCTATTATACAGACGCAATCTCGCCGTGATTTTTTATCTTTTGTTAATAATTACGGGAGGAAAGGGGGATTTCCCAACTCCTTGAGAACTCCTACACAAACACACATGAATTACGTATACTTGATACATTTCTTAATAATTATTTAGGTAAATCATCCCAAGAATTTATAAAAGAAAATGATTTCATTCTTGCAAACACGAACCTCTATTTTTGGGTTTGTTGCTGAGTGTAACAATTAAAAGGTTGCAGTATACACATTACTACATGTGGTACTACAATGGGCTACAACAGTACACGTGTATGTATACTGTAAAACATGATATATTCGCGGCATGAATTTTTCGCGAATTGGAGCCGACGGCCTTTTTTGCGGCATGAAATTTTCGCGAACTGCCACTGGCATCCAATGCATATACAGTGTAGACAAGAACTTTCGCGTGCATTTTCATTTCGCGAATCTTGGCGCTCGCGAAATTCGCGAAATTAAAATGCACGCGAAAATTCCTCGTTTTACAGTATGTAAATGTATAAAGCATCGAGTCTCCCGTATCCGGCCAAATCCCTTCTCCGGATGAGCCCCGGTCCCGACTTGTCCGGATACGAGAGGTTCAACTGTATCAATAAAATTTTACAGGCCACTTTAGTTGCGACAAGACCTTATTGTTTGAAAAAAGAGTCTGCGTGCGCCAAGACGACACGCACCACTGGCACTGCTACAGGTGCCAATGCCAGTAGTGGGTGTAGTAGTCTTAACGTATGCAGACTTTTTCTTCGACAAACAAGGGTTTTTGCCTGCACACTAACTTTTCATGCCAAGGGGTCGGTGACGCTTGTCGCTATCATTTTAAGGGAGCGCTGAAAATGACAAAATAATCATAGTTTTTGCATTTATTTCATGAAGAATTCATCAAAACTCCATAAAACTTTCAACACATATTTGACTTCAAAGTACAGGCAAATGAAGTTTTTAGCAATGTATGGACACAAATTTCCCTTAAAAATATATGTGAATACAGAGAGCAAAACCAATGATATTCTAATGTTAGCTTTTTTACGTATTTACAGAGCAATGGTTATTAGAAACAACCTTGGAAAAGAGCAGAGGAAAGTAATTGATTGTTCATGTTCTTAAAGGAAGTTTATTCAAGAATGCAGGTATGTACACTCTATTATCCACCTTTAAGCGTACTTTTGTGTTCGTTAGCAGATAGCTATTGTAAAAAATAGATTAAAATGAAAAATCATGACATGTAAATTTGTATCAAAATGTGCAGTAATTAATTAATGCTAAGGAGAGAATGAGGGAAAATCTTGGGCGTCCTTTCCCTTTTATCCAAGCTAATTTTATAGTGTTGAGGTAGGAAGTTTAAGACCCGATCTACAATGTGTGATGTGCACGAAAGGCAAAAGAAACAAACATGTCTAGATTCCAGATACAATGTGCATCTTTTTTTTCACTTTATCGTACTTTGTTTGGGCAAAATTATAAAAGACTACGGTAAAAATCAATAGAAAGTTGTCTGACCCCGAAATTATTGTAAAAGTAAAATCATCATTTATGCTTGTACACCAATAGAGTGATATTCAAGGCAAAAAAGGAAGGGGACCCTCAACATGTTTTTCATTAATATAATATTGTTCGAATGCGTATGAACACAAAGGAAAAGACAGGAAAATTATCTTCTTTTAAATGGCAATTTTGTCAAATTATAGGTTGAGAATTAACTTTTACGTAACACATTAAAGGACAAGTTCACCTTCATAGACATGTGGGTTGAGTGAATGCAGCAATATCACTAGTAGAACACATCAATGAGAGTTTGAGGAAAATCGGACAATCTGTTCAAAAGTTATGAATTTTTGAAGTTTCTGCTCAGTCACGGCTGGATGAGAAGACTACTATAGCTTGCGATGTCATATGTATACAACTATGTACAGAAAGTATAAAGAAAATTCAAGATATTCTCACTTTTCTCACATAATAAAAGGACACTCGACTTCTCTCTTTCAGAAGTCAGGGGAAATAATATTACCCCTAACATAAGTCAGTAACATGCCAAAGAAATGTGCACTTTATTCAAAAAGTCAAGTTTTGTGAAATTCTCTTTTTGTTTTCCTTAGGCCAAGTAAAAAAAGAAACCAGTTTCTCGTCCTCGCGCGCATCAATTTTGGCCGCCGCATCAAGTTTTTTACTATTTACTATTTTCAAAATGGCGCTGAAAATACCAAGAAATTCATAATTCTCGTCCCAGCCCGCTCCCCGCCCACATCAAATTTCAGTTGCCGCATCGACTTTTTTGATATTTACTATTTTTTCGGCCGCCGAAAAAAAATAACGACAATAAAAATTCACCTACCAATCGTGATTTCTCATTTCTAAATACGCCTTGCGTCCTCTACTTAGTACAGCTGTAGCTTCTGTACATAGTGCGTATGTAATATAACGCATGCATTTCACACTGCGAGCTCGGCAAGAAGGAATGACCCACAAAGCAGTCGAACGGTAGTTGGATGGGCGCGCGGGCCTGGGCGCTGTGATGTACAGCGCACTCGGTACGTCGTGAACGCGATAGCGGCAACATTTTTTGCGAACAATTGCTGATAGTCCACGCATATTTTGCGCATTGTTCGTATTTTTCCCCGTTTCTCATATTTTAAGCGGATGAACTGTACTGTACAAATGCTCGTGAGGATTGTATCGAGTTTGCATGTATACATTTTCATGTCATTGTGACTATGTGCATGTGTGTGCAGTGTCGGAAGGTACGGTGCCAGTGCAGTGTGGCCGTGCCAGTCACGTATGCGTGTCTGTAGCTGTCAGGGTCCCCATCCCCCTGGTCTGTCAGCTGTCTGCACGCATGCATGAACACATTTGAATGTGTAGATGCCCAAACACTCTGCTCTGTAACGTTGCATCTATTTTGAAGAGAAAATGAATGCACTTTTCCAGCAAATGTAGAATTATTAAATGGGTGTATCTACACAAAATAAATAACTTTTCCACGGATTCTGGTTTGTCTCGTATTTCTGCGGGATACTTTTCTTTACGATGTAAATTCATGGACACGGCCGTGAGTCATACCACCTGTAGTGTGATTGAATCATTCATCATTCAAATGATGAGTGATTATCAAATGTCTTTTAGAACATGAAGAAACATCTTTAAATGTTTAATGCTATAATGCCATATCAGTATCATTTTGACATTCATCTGCAATTGTACCAGCCAGTTTCCAGTTGAATGTGCTACAATTGTGCTGTGAAGAGATGCAGATAGACCTACAGCGCAGCTGTGTGGACACAAAAAGTCACAAACACCAATGATAAACGAGATATGAAACTCGTCACGCTGACGAGTTAGGTGATACGCTTGGGGTCATCAGGTGTCGGTCATCTGTGATCGACAAAGAAAAGAATGTGATATAGGCACCTTGAAGTTATATTGAGCGTGCATGCAAAACCGTTTCTCTAACCAATCGGCCACGGGACATCCCCGGAAATGGTAAGGCAAAAAAGAAATGTATGGATATTACAGGGGGAAAAAGTCAATGCCCACTCAACAATCGTGGCCGCGTGAACATGTATTGCATTGCTAGACGGAAATGCGGCCTTGTAACGACTGATGTCGCTATGCCATTTCTGGCAACTTGGGAAAAATACGCGCCGTAGACATAAAGCCTATAATCGGCTGGTTTTGATACCTTGCCTTTAATCACAATTTTCAGTGTGATGACGTCATCAAAGTACAAAACAATGACATGGTCTTGAAAGACAAATGTTCAAAGTACAACACCTCAGTCGTCGTCATTACATACTATGATCGGTTTGACAAAGTCAACCTGCAAAATGTTGCTGCAGTCGAAGCAATGTGGTCTCCAACACACAAAAAAGAGGGATATGGCGTGTGTCTGTGTGTCTGTGTGTGTGTATAGGTGCGTTTATATACGAACGTGATTTCTACATGGACGAATATGTAATACAAAATTGAAGAAAAAAAGTAAAATAGCTAAGTATTTTGTTTCGTGATCTTGTGGGGTTCGAACCCGCAACCTCAAGTCTCTGAGACGTCGCCTTTAACCACTCGGCCATACGTCTCGGCGAGAAAATATGAGGAACGTAAACTTATGTATGTGAAAGCTGAATCGGGAATCGTTTTGTCCACATTCCATTCTCATTTTCAGTTTTAAACTGCAAAATTGTCAACCTGATGATGAGATTTCAAAAAATAAAATGCATGATTACTGAAGCTTATTGTCTCAGCTACAACATACTTAAGTTTCAGAGGAAATGAAGCAAAATCAGCTGAGATAAAGGTGCTTAAACGTTGTCAAGTCAATGCATGGTTTTAAAAAAAATCACCTCCCATAGACAATACACGTAAACTTGTCCGATTTTGCATCTTTACCTTTAATCACAATTTAAGGTATGATGACGTCATCAAATTTCAAAACCATGACTTGGACTTAAAAGGCAAATGTTCAAAGTACAACATATCTGAATTTGGGATAATATTGAGCTTAAACAACAGAGATACGAGCAAATGAATGTCAGAAACAGTACCTCAAAAAAATTAATTCCACTTTTTTGATTTCAGATGATGATATGATGACGTCATAATGTATTTAGGGAAATATTGATACTTGAGACGTTATTTTCAATTCATATGCTTTTGTAATATGCAATAAAAACATAGGGTCACCTGACGTTTTAAAGAGCTATGGCGAAATAAACAAAGACATGTTTTTCGCTATATTTCCACATAGACGCGAACACGAAATTTCAACTTTGACGCCAGCGCATTCCTTTGTTATAGGTCGAAATTGATCGGAAATCAATGGATATTGTTACTTAATGTATCAGGAATCCAAATCTGTCAAAAAATGTGCATTTTCAGTTTGCTTACGCGCACTACGCGCGAAAATGTGCGGACGGACGCGAACGCGCGAAACGCTTAAAATTGTCTGAAACTTCGAGATTTCCCATTGGTAAGTTGTTTTGAGCCTTTTAAAAGTTTGACGCGCGCGTACGCGCGCGTAATAATGTCTTAGGTAATTAGCATTAAAATGTATGATAGAGCGTGACCTGAACTTAATGTCCGCCGAAAATGATACAGACATGACCTTTAGATATGAAGTTATGATCGATCATGTAACATGGTCCGAAAATCACAAAATGGCGCCTAGATGACGTCATAGATATGTTACTGTCATGAAAACCTTATTGTGGCTAGATTTTGTCATGAGACATGTTCCCTGAAAATGTCATGTTATTCCGTAATGTCATTCTTGAGATATTGATGACACAAAATTGTCCAGAAAGAAAGAAGAATAAAAAGAAATAAAGAGAGATTTTGACAATCACAATAGGTGATACGCTGATAGCGTATCACCTAATAAAGCAGTGTTTTGAATATCATGGAATTTATTTCAGTCGTACATTTGTTGATAGAGTGTTTTATACCTGTTTCAATTAATAGCACAATGCATCAGAATTGCAAGTACACTGGTATCAGAAATGTCATTGCAACACTAAATACCAATATTAAGATAGTCATTTTCCCTTGACATCTGTAGTGGAAAGGAAAAGCAAATGTATTTCTGCATGCATGAAGTTTCATTTCAAGTATGGTACATATTTATATCTATTTGTTTGAAAATGCACAGAGTGCTGGCAAGACATACACTTGGGACCTGGTCTCTCATAACACAGCTACCAGAGTGATATTTCATTTCATAAATTGGATATAGAAAATAGTAAAGCCCTCTCTCGTTACCTTTCTCAGAATTAGGACGAGAAACACATGTTAGTTTCATTTTGACAATCCTCGAAAAAAATAGTAAGATATCAAATAGTAAGGACCTCCCTCATCGCCTTGCTCAAAAAACCCGGACGAGAAACTACTTTCTTTTTTTTACTTGGCCTTATATTCAATTCAATTCAATTCAATAGTTGTTGTACGTATTCAATATATTGTTGTACGTATGTGACATCATACACTGTAGTAGTCTTCTCCTCCAGCAGTGATTGCACAGATACTTTAGAAATTCATAGCTTTTTGAACGGATTGTCGGATTTTCCCCAAACTTTCACTGATGTGTTCTACTATATTGTTGCCTTCACTCAAACCACATGTATATGAAGGTGAACTTGTCCTTTAACGACAACCTTGATAAATGGCTGCTATCTTGATTTTCTGTGTGGATGTTATTTTTGTCTTAAAATATGACACATTGGAAAATTGATGCCAAATTTCTCTATTTTTGAAAGATACTTTCTGTTCAATCTTCCCACATTTGCTTCTTCACATTCTACTTTAAAATGATAGTGACCAGTGTCACCTACCACTTGGCATGAAAAGGGAAGGCCGTACTATCACACATTTCCGGGCAAGCCTTGCGTGCAACTTGCGAATAACAATTTTTGCTATGTGCATGGAGGTCCCCGCAGATAACCCGCACATGACAGTACCTAGTACAATGTATCTCGCAAGTAGTTACCCAGAGTTGCGCACGCAAGTCCTTTTTACCCGCAGTCAAGTTTAGGCCCTGTCACACCTTTCAGGGCAACTACACGGGCTTGTTACATGTGGGGATTTTCCTGCACGCAGGACAATTTTTGCGGGCGGACAAGGCTTTGGGTGAGTTTCACGTGCGTCCTACTGTACATGCTGGACCTGCGTGTCAGGGCGCATGGGTGGCGAATGAAGGCTGACAACCTGGTGAAGGAATCCTTCAAAAGGAATTTGATTTGCATAGATCCACGGGCAGCTTACGTTATTCAAGCGGGTCAACCGTTTGTGACTTGCGGCAGCTACGGGCCTCCTACTGGTGTTCTGAGTGGACCTCTGCAGGCAATCCCCACGACTCAGTCGGAAAAAGTTTTGGTCATGCTCAAAACTTGGCTGCGGGTAAATATATCGGACTAGCGTGCACACCTCCGGGCAAGTACGGGCAAGATACCAGATAAGTACTGCCAGGTGAGGGCCAACTGCGGGGAGCTCTGGATAGCTTCTTTTTTTTTTTTCGCAAGTCAACCCACAAGGTTTCCCCAGGCACGGTTTGACAAGGCCTTGAGCATGCCAAAAACTTGTTCCGGGTGAGTCACGGGGGTTTGCTCGCAGAGGTACACGCACAACACAAGTAGGAGGCCCTTAGTGGCAGCACCTCGCAGGCAACTCCAATGTACATACTTCGCAGTCCCCTTATGTCGCTCGTAACTGAAAACGGGTCGGTTTCAAAGCTTTCATGCAGGTCACACAGAATACACGCAATTAACAGGGAAAGTAGCACGCGTGTAGCAGGTAAGATGCAAATACGGAAGTCGCCAACATCCTTGTCCGCCCGCAGAAATTCTCCCGTGTGCTGGAAAATCCCTACTCGTTACAAGCTGGCGTAGCTTACCTGGAAAGGTGTGACAGCTTTGTTAGTTTGCAGGCACAAACCCTTTTTTGGTCGAAAAAAGTCTGCATCAAGACTACCACACGCGCCACTGGCACTGTACGTCCCATAGAGCTTCCTGCAAGACAGTGCTAGCGGTGCGTGTAGTAGTCTTGGCGTGTGCAGACTCTTTTATGTTTGTTCCAACAAATAATAATGAAAAGTGGCCTGTAAAATTTTATTGATACCACAATTTGGAACCACATACTACCTGAGGGTGTTCCTAGAGGTTCCATCTACCACCCTGTGTGGTCAAACCTTTTCTGCGGGGTGACTTGAACAAACTCCTTCATTAAGCCCCTTACAGGAATTAGCGCCTTGACTATTAGGAATGCTATAAACCTGAATCCCCACCTCAACCAGTACTGTACAGTTCTTTTAACCACCCGCGAAATCGTCAGGAAGTTCCGATTCGCAAAAATTTAGATTCACTAAATATATGGTATATAGAGTATACGAAAAGAATAGGGGCTTCTTAATTATCAAAATGCAAAACAACTTTTGAACAATTTGCATTTTCGTTTATACTGTGCAAAGTTGTGGAATTCATTGCCCAAACTTTTAATGGTCATTAAACACAGAGGCCCGAATTCATGAAGGTGGTACAAATGAAACCATGGTTTAAACCATGGACAACTAGAAATGTCGCTATGGCGACTGATGCCTCCGCCATAATGCATGATTCTCCCAATAGGTGTAATGTCTTCACAATGTGTGATGACAGTTTCACATAACTGGCAAAATATCGAAATGACAGGTTTGTCAGAAATATCTTGAATGTTCACTTTCCATGATCTGAGTTTGCTATAATTGTCTATTAAAGAGTGCAGGTACACACATTTGGGGAATTGAAAATTTTTACTGGACTTCTGACCGACCTTATTATAAGTTTATGCATTGAGTATAATTTTCAAGGTATGAAGAAAGAGTGTAATTACAGTACAAAATATATCTTTTTTTTTCCATTTAAACCTGATCTTTGACCCTTAACCTTTGACCTTTGACCTTCTGGCCGGAAATTTCCAAGAGAATCTCCATTAAGTAATACATGTACCTGAATTTTAAAACTAAAAAATTAATGCAATCATTGCATAAACTAGTATATGAGGGAAATAGTAACATTTTTAGGAGTTGACCTTGACCTTTGACCCCCCTGACTATTGACCCATGACCCCTAAATTCCCTAGATAATCCCTGCCAGTCAGTACATGCATATGTACCAAGTTCCATGAAGATACACTGAACGATTTGCGAGAAAAGTGATATTGCAACATTTGACCTGTTGACCTTTGACCTTATGACATGAAAATCTCTCTGGAGAGTCTTTACACAGTAGTACATGTCTATACTAAGTTTCACGAAAATAAATGCGGGCATTGCATAGATATGGGGGAAATAGCAACATTTTTAGCATTTGACCTTGACATTTTGACCTTTGACCTCTTGCCAATGTCGCTAAAATCTATTCTCAACTAATTGTCCCATCATACATCATCCTTGGACCAAATTTGGTGAAAACTGCTTCATCCAATTTTGAGTTATCACATAAACAGATAAATTTTAGGATTTGACCTTGATCTTTGACCTTTGACCTCTGTCCGATTTCACTGAAAAACTAATCAAGTAATTGTCCCATCATACATCATCCTCTAATAAAGTTTGGTGAAATTTGCTCCATCCAGTCTTGAGTTATCGCGCAAAAGGATGCAATTTCATGATTTGACCTTTGCAACCTTTGACCTTTGACCTTCAGCCAATTTCACCCAAAAACTAATCAAATCATTGCCCCATCATACTTCATACTTGGACCAAGTTTGGTAAAATTCCAGTAAATGTTACTCAAGTTATCGCGTAAACGAAAGCGGACGGACGTACGTACGGACGGACGGACAACCCGAAAACATAATGCCTCCGGCACCACTTCGTGGCGGAGGCATAAAAACCATGGAGCGCCGAGTGTTGCATGGAATATTTCGTTACGAAATTGGTCATTTTGTCTACAAAATGGCCGTTTCGTTAACGAAATTATCATTTCGGGGACGAAATGTTCATTTAGTTACAAAATGTTGTCACTCTGTTACAAAATAATAATTTCGACGAAATGACTGATTTCGTAACGAAATATTCCATGCGACACTTGGCGCTCCATGGTTTTTTGTCCATGGTTTAAACCATGGTTTCATTTGTACCACCTTTGTGAATTCGGGCCAGAAAGTCATTTTGAAAACAGCTTATGGATTATTTATTTGAAATTTAAATTGCACTGTGTAAAAAGTGTAAAACTTCTCAGCTTTAGTTCTCCATGTACACATTGACTTAAGTTGGCTGTCAGTATTGATACAAGTACAGTGTGTGCTACAGACTATGAGTTCAAGGGATCAGTCCTTACAAGCACTTGTGCTTTTTTTTTCATCCTTATGACAACTACATCCTGTCATATAATTGTTCTATTCTTAAGGCATTGCATCCTTGCTGGGAAACCCCATTCTTTGGAGAGCACCGAGTCACTTGACAATTGACAGTGACTTTTGTGTATTAAAAATAGATAACATTGTGCTGGATTCAACACCACTGGCAGCATGCAGGTTTACGTTTACTACCAAAACAAATCCACTCAAACTCATGTAGACTTGATAAGGTCCACCTACAATATTTCTTCTACCCCTTTGTTGCATACATCTCCCCCCCCCCCCCAAAAAAAAAAAGAAGAAGAATAAAATAAAACAAAAAATAAAGCATTGAACATCAATGTACAGCTCAGTCAATTAAGTTGAACAACTATGGAATTTAGCCCCAACAGTAAACAGTGTTAACTGTACTGCTAGTGTGATGTCTCAAATTGCTTGTTATGGTCAGACAGTCTGCCCATTTTTACTGTGGAAAATGATATCTTGTCCTATATGTCACTGTCACCCACCACCCAACCATCCAAGTGATTCCTATATACCCCTATACACACTATGTGTGGGTGGGGGTATAGATTATAGGTAAAATATCTTTTCATGTCCCACCATATTTTGTTTGTTTCATTGATACTGACGGACCATGAGATTGATACTGCAACTCATTAAATATTGACACTACATTGTACTGTTAACTATAACTGCACCAGCATCCCCCAAACGTATGATACAATGCCCAGAGGTTTCTGTATGTTAATTACTGCTGTGCAGCTCTGGCGTTGATCCGTTTTCACAATTGCAGGGGGGCCAAACTTTGAGTTTGACAATCTGTGCAAGGGAGCAGAGTGACCAAGAGGGGGGAGAGTGTAGGAGGGGGTATCCTCCCCCCCCCCCCACACACACACACACACACCAGGGAGATTTTGCATAATTCAGACCTGATATTAAGATATCTGGTGACACTTTTGAGGAATTTTTTGGAATTTTTTGTTCCTACCAAAAAAGTAAGAAAAAAATATTAATATTCACAGAAACTGAATGACTAAATCGCAGTATCTCCGCTCTTGTTCTGTGTGTGGAACATCACTATGTAGGCCTATAGTAATACATGGAAGTTGACGGGGGGGCAGAGCTTTTGCATTTTCAGAGTTGAAATAGAACGATCTGATGCATACTTGTGTGCAATATTCGTAAAATTGTTAATCCCCAAAGTGTGCAAGTCTAAATCTATGGATAGGAACCCAGCAGGGGAAAGGAAAATTTAAAGAGGATGAGGGAACTTTTGAACATATAATTTGAAATGAAGTGACAGATATGATGCACATTTATAGATGAAATATTCTAAAATTTGTCAATCCCCCAAGTGTACTATTAAAGTGTACATTGTATGGAAGGGGACCTTACAGGAGAGGGTGTGGGAGGGGGTACTGTAAAAGTGGATATTCTTGCGCCACTAATTTTTCGTACTTGGACGGGTAAAAAGAGTTTCGAGTGTTTTTAATTCCACGGAATCAAGACATCCCACACAGGACCATATGACAAGCAAAAATATTTGCATGCTCTTATTTTCGCGCTAATTTCTGGTTGCACAAAATGTGTGAAATACACCATGAATGAATGAAATATTTGTACAGTTTTCTATAAAAAACACAAGAAATTTTCCTGATTTCTGATATTATTGGGGGGGGGGGGGCCAGGGGACAAAATGGCGTTTGCCCCCCTTGTCCTCCTGGATTGATGCCCTTGCATACAAGGGAGCTTTTGCACTTATACATGTAGACTTCAAATGAAATTATGTCATAAACACATTTTTGATGGAATTTGGGAAGCTTTCAATCCCCCAGGACTTTTAATGTAGGTCCTACCAAATATATGAAGGAAAATCAAGCGGGTAAAGGGTTGAATGAAAGGAGATATCCTCTCCCACCCGAAGGAATTTTTGCATTTTCTATTTTTGTGAAGTGAGAGATCTGGGGTGCACATCAGTGACAACTTTTCTATGAAACATTAGGCAAATCTGTCAGTCTAAAAGTGTGTACTAAGTCAGACAGTGTGTATGGGAAAAGGACCAAACGGGGGAGGGTGAGGGGGTACATGTATTCTCCTCCCATGTGACAGAGATTTTGCATTTTCAGAATTAAAATGCAACAATCTGGTGCACACTTGGAGTGAAATATTTGGACAGTTTTCTATCAAAAAAGCAAAAAAAAAAATCTTCTCATCTTCTCATTCTTGTCCGCCCGCGGAAAATTCTCCTGCGTGTTGGAAAATCCGTACTCACAACAAACCGGCGTAGCTCGCCCGGAAAAGTGTGACACCGCTTTTAACTAGATCTAGGCATTTGTGCACTTTACGGCCCTATATTATTGGTACCTCATTCCCCATATGCCAAGGTGATATTGATATCCCATGAATCACAAGGCACAGAGCAGCTGGCGAGCTTCTCTTGCTGTACGGAACGCCATTTGACAAGTGATAAGGTCACTAAAAGCCCGTCTCACTCACTGCACTTCTACTCTAGCTGCGTACAATGTAGCTGACACATCAAACAATGTGTGATTGCGATATTGCGTGCCTTTGCACTTCGCTGCAGGATTATCAAGCTTTACATTTATATTGTTGCATCGCAGAAAATTGCCATGATCATGGCGCAAAGTGTGAAAAAGTTGACAGTAAGCCTGTGATACAATAGCTTTTTTCTGAACATCCTAGCTAGCCACAACAGTTACGTGAATATTTTTATGCCTCCTTTATCCATCGAGACCCCATCACAAATCGCGCAAATCACCCACGCGGGCGAGGCTTTTGTGTGAGTGTATGTGTCCATGTAGTGGCTGCCCATAAATCGGTAACTATACACAGTCCTGTCACTGTACACAAGTGTGTGCTTTGCACGGCATCTGATCGAAGTGATCGGGCGAGTAAATCGGTATTACTGTTTAGACGATATAAACACTAAGAGACTGACGAATTGAGGTACTTTGTAAGATCTTTTTTTTTTCATTACTTCTCAGAACAATTTCACCAAGGCAATTATCGGTTAATTACTGTCCCCCTGCTTGAGATATAATGCAGCGTCCATTCATTTAAAATCACGAAGGTAGAAAGTTTACCACTGGTTGCGTTCCATTGTGTGTCAATATGCACAGGACCCTGTTTGTCTCTGCTTGATCATGCGCAGGAAAGGGCATTAGAGCAACCACGTGGCGTACCGTAAGTGCTTTCACTATGTACACACATGTTGACACATAATACTGTATGTGCCGATAAGGTTTTCATTTTCGTGAATTTCACGAGTCGGGTACTATTCGCGAAGTTAAGGACAGGTGAAAATATTGACTCTGATTCTGATGTGAATGTGACATACGCATGTACGTCGTATATTTCTCCGTTCAGTCCAGGACTCCACGATCGTGAATCTAACCACTCGCAAAATCGTCGGGAATTCCTGATTCACGAAAATTAAGACTCGCAAAATATATGGCATATACAGTACTTTTTGGTACACACACTGCATTACAACGCGAAATTTCACACAGGCACACAGTACAGTACCGGAACACATGCTGTTGAACCTGCGGTGCCCAATAGGTACTCAAATTCACACACACTGCAGGGGCGGATCCAGGAATTCTGTAAAGGGGGTGGGGGAGGGGGTGCAACTAGTATTTCTGGTGCCACTTTTTTTTTTTAAGTTTTTAATAATAATAATTGTTTTGGATATAAACTCCAAATTTTATTGTCCAAGAATGGAAATTCTTTTTGCCCAATTCTGGGTTTCATTTCATTTTTTTCTTTTTATTTCTTTTGTTTTTAACGAAAAAATAAACGGGGGGCATTCGCCAATTCAACTGTTGCGCCCCCCTCTGGATCCGCCACTGCACTGCTCGCTGAGGGTAAAATTTCACACTGATGATTATAAGGCCGTAAAGTGTGCGTCTGGTCAGGCTATAGCCAGTCCCAGTCCTTAGCCTGACCAGACCGCTGTGCGAAACACAGCAGTCTGACATATACTAGTGTTTAAACGTTGTAAACGACCTTCGCTATTGACGGCAAAATCACATAAAATGTCTTTTATTTTGTTTGATTTTAACATAAAGATAATTTCTACCGCTCACCTACATCGTATTATGCTGATGGTGGAGTTGAATTTGGTGTTTCGTTGGTATCCAGACCTTAATGTTGAATTTTTGGGAGTAGATTGTGCGGTGGCATCTTTTTCTTCGAGAGCTTCACAAAATCAATGAACTACCACGCATGCGCAACCGGAAGTGGTAGCATTTTACATACGCCCGTGTGCCCGTGCGTTTTGTGTGTTACGCAAAGCACTCGTATCCGCACGTGCTGCTCCAGCAATGGTTTGACATTTGCATGTGTCACTTCCGCTCTCCGACTAGCTCATGAATATTTCCAACTCGCTACGTTGTAGTATACGAGAGTGACTGTAGCTCATGAATATTTCCGACTAGTTCATTAATATTTCCGACTCGCTACGTTGTAGTATACGAGAGTGACTGCCATTCAAATAACACGCAGAAGATGAGTGAGCAATACGGACGCTTACAGACCTGATTTTAGTCACAGATTTCGGCGAGTTTTTGACGTAGTTAAAAAAAAATCGCATACATATTATTGAATGAATATCATAGATTAAGAACTAGATCTAGATCTATACCAGTGCAGTAACCTGACCAGACACCGTGCTTTGCACAGCGTCCCCATCGCGACACTTGTGTACAGCGACAGGGCTGTGTATACAGTACTTAGACCGTATTTACCTGCTGGCTGTAGTTACCAGTGCAGTAGACTCCTAGTCCTAGATGCTATATATCCACAAGGCATCTAACGTTACATTTAAATTGCAATTCAAGAGTACACTATGACGTAGACAGGTTTCTAGACCTTTATAAAGACAACAGTGAAAATGCTGTCTCACTGCACCCCAACATAACTGACCAGACAAATGGTGTTAGGTACAGTTGAACCTCTCGTATCCGGACAAGTCGGGACCGGGGCTCATCCGGATAAGGGATTTGGCCGGATACAGGAGACTCGATGCTTTATACATGTACATATACATACACACATGTACTGATGTAGCCCATTGTAGTACCACATGTAGTAATGTGTATACTGCAACCTTTTCATTGTTACACTCAGTAACAGACCCCAAAATAGAGGTTCGTGTTTGCAAGAATGAAATCACTTTCTTTTATAATTTCTTGGGATGATTTATCTAAATAATTATTAAGAAATGTATCAAGTAGATCTTGAAAATAAACAGTACGAGTCGACGAAACTACACTTCAAAATTTGATCATCATGGCTCGGCAAAGGCGACTGTAGGTCGCCATTGTTAGATGGTCTCCCTCTCTCTCTTTGTGTGTGTAGTGTGTGTGAATATCATTCGTTGCTCAGCCAATGACTCGAAACAATGCATGTCCATCTAGTCATATCGACGGCTGTGTATGGACATATGTGGCAATGCGATATGAGAGGACTCGAGCGCATAATCTTCCCATGTTCTTGCGATGATTTGGGGATGTTTGGGGATGTTAAAATGTCTGAAGGTAAGCAATTTGGAAGGAAATTTGATGTAGGGCCCAGGGTGGTCCACAACTTGAAATTTTAGCATGTTGCAAGCTAAGAATCTGAGAATATTGCAGAAATTGAATATGCGCGGAGCACACATGATGAGTACGTAGTACGCAATATTTCGCTGCTTATCTCTCTTTGTGCTGCTTACATTCAATGTTCTCTCTCATGTTTTGCACACAAATATCTAAAGTACCTGGTACGTAGTTTGATGTTTCTTATGTTATGCACATTTTTGAATACTTTTACTTTGAGCTTGTTGCGAATTCTTGAGGATGTTGCACAAGAATTTTAGCATGTTGCAGCGACATGCTAAAACCCCTCATGGACCACCCTGGGGCCTAATGTATGTTAATCAAGTTGGAAGTAATATGTAATTCATATGTGTTTGTGTAGGAGTTCTCAAGGAGTTGGGAATCCCCCTTTCCTCCCGTAATCATTAAAAAAAAAAACACGGCGAGATTGCGTCCGTATAATAGAGAGATCCGGATAAAGGGAGGCCGGATAAGAGAGGTTCAACTGTACTTAGATTTCTTTACCTTAGAATTTTAGTTATCTCTTTATTTGCCACATTCGCACATCCGACTCAGTCGACGGCATGCCAAGTTCGCATATTCTGCTCAACAAACAAAGCCGATAAACCGATCGATAAATCGCTAATCCCGCGGTACAATCAAAGCGTTTCTCGTGCTTTTGTTCCTCTCACAAACGGCCTGCATTCTATATGGTGATTGACTATCAAGCGGTGTTCCAAACTAAATTTACGTGTACATTCTAAGTTTCTGTCACTATTTTATGTGCAAAAGTCATCAATCATGCCTTTAGCGTTACAGTATATGTAGCAACTGGTAATTCAAACGAAAAATTGAAATTAGAATTGTCATACATTGTATATATGGAAGCAAAGTTCGGCATTCCTCTTTAACTTTGCTCACTATTATGTCCAGCTTAACATAAATTTTTAGAAGTTATTTAAATTGGAAAAACAGAATTCTTTCTCAATGCATGACTACCTTCGTGTCTCAGAATAACGTGGCACACAGGGGATTTCCACCGTGGCACATAAAGAGTTAAGAATCTAGTCTGATCATGAAACACGCACAGACACACACATATAAATATACACACACACACACAATCAACATTACATAAACCCTACGCACACACTGCCGCTTTTATGATGCCAATTATGGTTCTTTGTACCGAGCGAGGGCCTCGACGTCGACGGGCGTTGGGCATCAAAACGGCCACGGTTTACCTTTAGTGACTTACCCAGCTCGTTGTGATGTTGCCAACAATTCTTCCTGACCCTCCGTGTTCATTATTGATGGAGCTCGTGCGGATTGGCTACATGCAAAATGTGTACTAACTGGTTAGAAAGCTATAGGCCCTACTGTCACCTACTGTCGAACACCCATCCAAGTTTAGCGTTATGGACAAGCTGCTAGCTGCCATCGGGATTACTAGTATATCTTCAAGGTTCAAGGCATCCGCAATGATCAATAATGTCATGATATCACATACGGAGTCGGATGATGTACAAGTTGTACATTGTACCAAGTAGAAGTCTAGTGGTACGCGGTACGCGGCTGGTACGTGGATATGTAGATTCGTAAATAGACAATGGCTACAGAACAGTCAATGAATGACTAGCTAGACTAGGCCCTACGTTGTAGAATGTAATAATATGAACACTTACCAACAAGCAAGCAGGCAATCGCATAACTGAAACAGATTTCCTATGTACTTTTAAGGGCTTTACCCCTTTACATTATTTTCACGTCTTACTTCATCCAGGCGTAAATACGGTCTAAACTGTGCATACATACGACGCTAAAACGATATAAACACAGTCACAGATATCGCCACACACAGTGTGTGTTCGATCATACACTCAATGCTGAATGGGCCGGGACGTACGAGTCACTAGCACTACGATAATACATACAGTACAATGTACTAGTACGGAGCGCAAGCACAAGCAGGCCCTGTCTGTCATAAATGCCATGAGATGTAAATCTACAATCTATGGAAAGCCAGAATGGTTTAAGCCAGTGCAGTGATTTTTAGAGATTTTTCCCCTCCCCGGCCCCACTTCCGTCAGGTCAGTGTACTGGGAAAAACATGGGCGTCACCATGGGGGGGGGGGGGGGGGGGGGGGTGCGTTGGGTGCGGACGCACCCCCTTCAGACAAAAAAAAATCCATTTCAGTCTGCGAAAAAATATAATCGAATATGGGAGAGGTATCTTACCACCCTCCCATTGCCTAGTCCCTTCTATGGACTTAGTACACTATGGGGAATGACAATTTCCGGATTTTCCGCAAAAAGTGTGCTTCAGATCGCTTTATTTCAATTCTAAAAACTCAAAAGCTCCGTCGAGCGGGACCCTCCCCCTAAGCTCTACCTCACTATACTTTGTACATACACAGAGATGATGCACACTCGGAATAAAAGCCAAAAAAACTACCGGTATTTGTTTAAATTATTATTTTTGGGAGCGGGCTGCAAAAAATTCAAGTACAGTCGTATTGCACCAAAAGTTTGCACCATATCGCTGAATTTCAGGTCTGAAAATACAAAATCATCTTCGTTTGGGAGGAGAAATGCCCCTTATGTACACCCTCGTGTGCATGCTTTTTTCTGTTTGATTGCTTAACAGACAGCGTTCACGATATTCAGTGTAAGAATTGATACAAGAAGTTTATCTAAATGGCACCATTTTATAGGCAAATTGTTTAATAATAATTTACAACAAAATGTACTGCTACTTTAGTGGGACTGTTTCAAGTTGTTAAAACACGCAAAAACCTGCATCAAATTGCACCATTTACAACATCAAAATGCAAAAAGTTCTCACCGTGGGAGGGGGACACCCCCTCCCCCTCGCTCACTCCGCTTGCTCTTGTTTCGTCGCGTTCATGATATTCAGTGTAAATATTAAAACAGGAAGTTCATTTTTATGATACTATTTTATAGGCAAATTGTTCAACAACAATCTACATCAATATATACTGCTACCTTAAACAAGTGGGACTGTTTCAAGTCGATAAAACGCGCAAAAACCTATCATCAGTTATGTGGAATTGGTGAATTATAAATACTCCGTATTATTATCATTATTATTATTATTATCATCATCAAATTGCACCATTTACAACATCAAAATGAAAACAAAAAAGTTCTCACCTTGGGAGGGGGACAACACCCTCCCCCCTCGCTCCCTCCGCTCGCTCTTGCTTGGTCGCGTTCATGATATTCAGTGTAAATATTAAAACAGGAAGTTTATTCGGATGATACTATTCTATAGGCAAATTGTTCAATAATAATCAACATCAAAATATACTGCTACCTTAAACAAGTGGGACTGTTTCAAGTCGATAAAACAAGCAAAAATACGCATCAAATTGCACCATTTACAACATCAAAATGCAAAAAGTTCTCACCGTGGGAGGGGGACAACCCCCTCCCACACACCCCCTCCTTGCTCGCTCCGTTCGCTCGGGCTCGGTCGCTTCGCTCCCTCGCATGCTAACAACGCCCCCCCCCCCCCCCCCCCCCAAAAAAAAAAAAAAAAAAAAAAAATGAAATACTAGCTACGCCGGTGCCCTTTCCCCGCTTGGTTTCCCTAAAAAAACCTAAAAGTCTGGGGATTGAGTTTCTTCCTGAATTCCAAATGTCTGTCCAAAAAAAATCTCGTTACATATTGTTACGGTCCCAGAGTTAGGCAAATTGGGACTCCACTTGAAAGTTGGTAGGGCAAGTCTTATAGGCGGACACATTAACTGAGAACATTGTTTGTACGTATCTATGGTTCTTCCTTTCCCCTTACCACGGACGAGCCCCATAGAGTTTATCACCCCCAAGTAGACTCCCTGTCCCCAGACCAGACCACAAATGGTCATTGGTAACGGTCACTGTAGTGAGGGTGTACGAGAGGGGGAAGCGCCCCCTCTCGATCCATCGTTGCGTCAACCACATGGAAAAACTCATTGCTTGCATTACAGGGGCGGATCCAGGAATTTTGTAAAGGGGAGGCGTCTTTACAAAGTCAAAGGCTGGCGCGACCTTCCCCCCTCCCCATTTTCTTGTGTTGACGAAATAAAGAGAGGGGCACTAAAGGGGGATGCGCCCCCTCTCAATCCACGATTGCGTCAACCACAAGTCAAAATCGGGGATTAACCACAAATGCAATAACACGTTGACCACAAATGTCATAACGCGTCACAGGGGAGGATCCAGGAATTCCGTAAAAAGGGGGGGCGCCTTTACAAAATCAGAGGCTACCGAGACACTCCCCCCCCCCCCATTTCTTTTCTTTTTTTTAATCTAATAATTACAGCGAGGGTGCACCAGAGGGGGATGCGCCTCCTCTCGACCTATCATTGCGTCAACCACTCCAAACTCATTGCTTGCATTACGGGGGCGGATCCAGGAGTTTCGTAAAGGGGAGGCGGCTTTACAAAATTAAAGGCTACCGCACCCCCCCCCCCCATTTTTCTTGTTATCTATCTTCTTTAAACCACAAAAAAAAAAGAAAAGGAAGGGTGCACCAGAGGGGGATGCACCCCCTCTCGATCCATCATTGCGTCAACCACAAATGACCAAACTCATTGCTTGCATTACAGGGGCGGATCCAGGAATTTTGTAAAGGGGAGACGTCTTTACAAAGTCAAAGCCTGGTGCGACCCTCCTTTTCCCCCATTTTCTTCTTTTTATTTCTGTTGTCTTGATGAAATGAAGAGAGGAGACACTGATGGGGGATGCGCCCCCTCTCAATCCGCGATTTCGTCAACCACAAATATCAATATTGCATTAACCACAAATATCATTCATGCGAATTACACTGTGGTCATAATGCGGAAAAAAATATGATGGGGCCTGCGTAAAAGCATTAGCTTGTACAGCCGCAGGTCCCGTGAGTAATCAGATTAGGGGAAGTTTAAAGTACGGATGTTTTTTAAGACCAACTATATATGGGGAAACCGATTAAAACAAACAAAACAAAAAATCCAATTAAATATATATCACTAAATAAAAATACAAAAAAAACAGAAAGCTGAAAGGTCACATGTTGCAGCAGTGAACAACTGCAGAGATTCAAGGGGTGTGTTGCAGAGTATAGAAAATGGCGTAACTGTATGTCATAAATACATAAGTAGAAGGTGGGATAATGAGATTTGTCGTGAATGTAAACAATACCGAAAGCTCAGGAGTAACATTCCAGCATGGGTCCTAAAACCAAGCATTCCGTGTGACCATAGTAACCGACAGCTGTCACGCGCGAGAGTTTCGATAACCGAGTGGAACAATAGGTGCATGAACAGCGCAATAACACGTCGACCACAAATGTCATAATGTCAGGGGCGGATCCATGAATTCCGTAAAGGGGGGTCTTTACAAAGTCAAAGGCTGGCGCGACCTTCCCCCCTCCCCATTCTCTTGTGTTGACGAAATAAAGAGAGGGGCACTAAAGGGGGATGCGCCCCCTCTCAATCCACGATTGCGTCAACCACAAGTCAAAATCGGGGATGAACCACAATATGCAATACCCCCCAACATATTTTTTTGTATATGTTGTTTTAAAAAAAAAATAAAGAAAAGAAAAGAAAGGGGACACCAGAGAGGGATGCACCCCCTCTCGATCCATCATTGTGTCAACCACAAATGACCAAACTCATTGCTTGCATTGCAGGAGCGGATCCAGGAATTTCGTAAAGGGGAGGCGTCTTTACAAAGTCAACGGCTGGTGCGACCTTCCTCCCTCCCCCATTTTCTTCTTTTTATTTCGGTTGTCTTGATGAAATAAAGAGAGGAGGCACTGAAAGGGGATGCGCCCCTCTCAATCCGCGATTGCGTCAACCGCAAATGTCAAAATCGGAGATTAACCATAAAATGTCATAACACGTCGACAACATAATATGTCAAAATTTTCAAACTAATTGCAAAATGTCATAACGCATCATAGGGGTGGATCCAGGAATTCCGTAAAGGGGAGGGGCGCCTTAAAAAATCAAAGGCTGGCGTGACCCCCCCCCCCCCATTTTCTTATCTTTGTTTCTGTTGTTTTAACATAAATAGAGGGGGAAGCGCCTCTCTCGATCCGTGATTGCGTTAACCACAAATATCGAAACTCACTGCTTGCATCACGGGGGCGGATCCAGGAATTCCGTAAAGGGGAGGCGGCTTTACAAAAGAAAAGGTTGGCGCGACCTTCGCCCCCCCCCCCCCATTTTCTTATTTTTATTTCTGTTGTGTTGAAAAAATAAAGAGAGGGGGCAGTAAAGGGGGATGCGCCCCCTCCAAATCCGCGATTGCGTCAACCACAAAATATCAATATTAGATTAACCACAAATGTCATAACACGTCACAGGGGCTGATCCAGGAATTCCGTAAAGAGGGGTGAGAGGTGCCTGTACAAAATCAATGGCTGGCGCGACCCCCCTTTTCTTATTTTTGTTTCTGTTGGTTTAACCTAATATAGTAAGGGTGCACGAGAGGGGGAAGCGCCCCCATTCGATCCATCATTGCTTCAACCACATATGCCACATTGCTTGCATTACAGGGGCGGATCCACAAATTTTGTAAAGGGGAGGCCTCCCCCTCCCCATTTTCTTCTTTTTATTTCTGTTGTATTGACCAAAAAAGAGATGGGCGCTAAAGGGGAATGCGCCCCGTCTCAATCCGCGATTGCGTCAACCACAAGTCAAAATCGGGGATTAACCACAAATGTCAAAACACGTCGACCACAATGATGTCATAACGCGTCACAGAGGTGGATCCAGGAATTCCGTACGGGGGGGGGGGGGGGGCTTTACAAGATCAAAGGCTGGCGAGACACTCCCCCCCCCCCCCAATTTCTTATTTTTGTTTCTGTTGTTTTAACCTCATAATTATAGTGAGGGTGCACCAGAGGGGGATGCGCCCCCTCTCGATCCATCATTGCGTCAACCACAAAATCAAAATCATTGCCTGCATTACGGGGGCGGATCCAGGAAGGGGAGGACACTTTACAAAATAAAAGGCTGACGCGACCTTGCCCCCCCCCCCCCCCCATTTTCCTGATCTTATTTCTGTTGTGTTGAAAAAAAATAAAGAGAGGGGGCACTAAAGGGGGATGCGCCCCCTCTAAATCCGCGATTGAGTCAACCACAAATATCAATATTGGATTAACCACAAATGTCATAACACGTCGAACACAAATGTCATAACGCGTCATCCAGACATTTTGTAAAGGGGAGGCGTCTTTACAAAGTCAAATCCTGGCGCGACCTTCCCCCTCCCCATTTTTTTCTTTATATTTATGTTGTGTTGACCAAATAAAGAGATGGGCACTAACGGGGGATGCGCCCCCTCTCAATCCACGATTGCGTCAATCACAAGTCAAAATCGGGGATTAACCACAAATGTCATAAACATGTCGACCATAAATGTCATAACGCGTCACAGGGGTGGATCCAGGAATTCCGTAAAGGGGGGGGGCGCCTTTACAAGATCAAAGGCCGGCGAGACACTCCCCCCCCCCATTTGTTATTTTTTGTTTCTGTTGTTTTAACCTAATTATCATAGTGAGGGTGCACCAGAGAGGGATGCGCCCCCACTCAATCCATCATTGCGTCAACCACAAATGACCAAACTCATTTCTTGCATTACAGGGGCGGATCCAGGAATTTCGTAAAGGGGAGACGTCTTTACAAAGTCAAAGGCTGGTGCGACCCTCCTCCCTCCCCCATTTTCTTCTTTTTATTTCGGTTGTCTTGATGAAATAAAGAGAGGAGGCACTGAAGGGGGATGCGCCCCCTCTCAATCCGCGATTGCGTCAACCACAAACGTCAAAATCGGAGATTGACTATAAATGTCATAACACGTCGACCACATAACATGTCAAAATTTTCAAACTAATTGCAAATATCATAACGCGTCACAGGGGTGGATCCAGGAATTCCGTAAAGGGGAGGGCCGCCTTTAAAAAATCAAAGGCTTGCGCGACCCTCCCCCCCCCCCCCCGATTATCTTATTTTCATTTCTGTTGTTTTAACAAAATATAGTTAGGAGGCACCAGAGGGGGGAAGCGCCCCTTTTCGTTCCATGATTGCGTCAACCACAAAAATCAAAATTCATTGCTTGCATTACAGGGGCGGATCCAGGAATTCCGTAAAGGGGAGTCACCTTTACAAAATCAAAGGTTGGCGAGACTCCACCCCATTTTCTTATATTGTTTTCTGTTGCGTCAACAAAACATTGCGAGGGGGCACCAGAGAGGAATACGCCCCCTCTCGATCCGCGTTTGCGCCAACCGCAAATGTCAAAATTGGACTAACCACAAATGTCATAAGACGTCGACCACAAAAATGTCGACATTTCCAAACGTACTGCAAATGTCATAACGCGTCACAGGGGCGGATCCTGGAGTTTCGTAAGGCTGCGTTCACATAGAAGTATTCGGTATTCGCTATTCGCTATTCGCTATTCGCTATTCGCTATTCGCTATTCGGGCACCGAATACACCGCCAACCGCACCGTCAACTCACCATCCCATGCAGTGAGGATTTCTTCCTCCTACATCCCAGCAAATCTTATTAACAATTTCTAAACTGCATCAGAATGTCAGTCTACATGCTTATTTTTGCTAAAGGGCAAATCCAGACCAAAAGTGTCATTATTTCATAAACGAGAGACGGTATACGCTGCAAGAAAATCGAACAAGCTCGATTCCCACTTTGCTATACTTTTCGCAGCTATTCGGTACTTTCGAATAGTGCCCTCTTATGTGAACCGGTGTGAGGAAATCCTATCGTTCGATTCAAGCTATTCGCGTGCCCCAAAAAACGAGCCCGAATACCCGAATAGTATACTTCTATGTGAACGCAGCCTAAAGGGGAGCCACCTTTACAATAGATCTGCCGCACCCCTGTTTTTCCTCTTTATTTCTGTTGTTTAAAAAAGAAATGAAATATACTTTCAATTGTTAGCTGAGCTAACCTATTAGCATAAGAATGTTGACAGGTGCCGGGTTCGAAGCTTTCGCAGGCGGAGAGAGCTGTGGAGCTCACTGACCTAGTTCGACACGCAGCAGAACGGACGTCTTATTCCTTCTCGCTTCAATTGTTATCGTGCACTAGCTGGGTTCTGAAGTCCCCACAGTTTCTCAACCCGCAACACTGACCCCGTCATTTGTTCCTTTAAGGAGTATTTTGACTCTTCTATCGCCCAGGTGAAAGAGGAAAGCGAGAAAAAGCTTTCTGCCGCTTCCACGGAACTTCAACAACTAAAAAGGGCGTCGGAATTGTCATTTCGTTTCAAGGGCAATAGAGTTCAATTCGAATTCAACTCTATTTTGCAGGAAAAGCTAGAGAAGGGCGTGGCCTTACTGGAGGAAGGCAAGCACGTTGCTACCCTTTCCAAGTTGAAAGAGGGCATGGCCGACATCAGGAAAAGAAAGAAGTTAATCAGGCTTGCTGATAAATCTGATGCAGGTTAGTGTTCTAAAAGAATTATAAACATTCTTTGTGAGAGGTTCTAATCGTTGGTGTGATAATGAGGAAAGCGAGGGCGCGGAGCACCTGGGCCAAAAAAAAAAAATGTATGTATTTTTAGAAGTGAAATTGAGTGATTGTTGCACATTGTGAAAAATTGAAAAATTGAATGATTATGTATGGAAATACAGTATTGAAAAAAAATTGTAGGGGGGGGGGGGCAAATGCCCCCCCCCCCCCTGCTGGGTACGCCGTAAGGCCATGGCGATGAGGGCTGAACGCTTGTTATGGAAATTTAATGATTCTAATTAGTTGGTGTATAAAAAACAAAAACAAACAAAAATACAACCTGCAATTTGTATCGTGACAGAAATATGCATTACATTGAACAGGCTGCTGCTATTATGTAAATAAGTTTCAGTCTGTCAGCTTCGGTGAATTCTTGAATATGTGATTCTTTACAAATTATTTAATTGTTATGCAAGTAGCACTATTTCATTTTATAGGGTGGTCAGCAGTGGACGAATATCTGAGCGATGACCTTGCAAGCGATTCTGAGGATGAAAAACGTATCAGGCAGGCACAGGCAAGGGCAGCGAGAAATCGCAAAACGTCTCGGAACATCCCAGCCGCCAAGGGCAAACCTCCGAAGAGTGATGGATATAGGACTGCAAGCCCTTCTTCTGGTCACTTTTTTCGCGGCTTTGCCTTTAGCGTAAAAAGTAGATACGCTTATGGGAGTACCGGTAACTCCCCCACCCTTGGTTGGCGAGGGGCCAGCAGTGGGCCAAAGCCGACAGATTTCTGTTTCGCGTGCGGAAAGCAAGGGCACTGGAGGTGGGGGTGTCCAGGGGCCGGCAACCAAGGTCCCCCGATCAGGGATAACATCGCGCAGCAACGCTAAAGGTCCTGCTTCTATGGGACAAATTGAGCAAGGTAAATTAGTTTGATCGTTTAATCCGTTGACTACGATGCACGAGTTATCTCGTGATAGCCGTTCTCCACTCAGATACTAAGCACGAGTTATCTCGTGGAAAAAGGAGCCTTTGAATGCACATTTTAAACCTAGAAATTCACATATGGTGAAATGTTAATCTGACTGAAAATAACATTCAATAATTAATGAATCAAGGGAACTGACATATACTTCCCTTGGGGTAATACCTTGAATATTAGAAGTGAAAATTGGGTGGAAAATTAAAAAGCCAAGCCCGCCCTGTTAATGTATCGAGCGATACTCGCGTATTCAACTAGACCGTAAGCAACGGGATAATTGTGTTCTCAACATGATTGCGATGAAGAACAATGAGATGATAGTGTATGAGAGAGGTCAGAGGAATAATTAAGAATGTTGTCATCAATGATGAATGGATAATGTAGTCTACTTCTTGTCGGAAGCGGGCATAACCAATTCGTGAGCTAGTACATCTGATCTGAGTTCTCTTGTGATTTTACCACGTACAGGCTTTCGGTATGACACGCTGCATGACGATGGTGCTAAGTTAAAGGTCCAGTTTACCTTTGGGAGCAGTGATTTCAAAAATGTTCAAGATATCACATTTGATGCATATTTGTAGGTCTGTTGTATCACAAAACATCCTTCCATATAAAATTTTTGCAATAAAGCCTGAAATATAAGGAGACATCAGTGTTTTTCCCAATAAACCGTAACTGTACACGGTTTAGTCTTGATACATTTTTATTATAACTATTGTTCACAGTTTGTGCATTTAACGACGCTTACATATATTATACGGATTCAAATATTTGCAGTGGTTGTTTCTATCCCTAACTCACATTTTAGAACTATTTTGAAGCACTAATGCTGGATTTTTGTTTAAACTGCAAATGGTAAATTATGAAAGATGAGTTGGAAACAGCTTCCGGTACTTTTCGAGATATTTTGGAGACAGACTTTAACTGCCTAATAGTCGCCACCTGTGTTCGCAAACACTTTCGCAAACATTCGCTAAAGTGTTGCTAATTGTCGCTAAACATCGCTAAAAGTCGCTAACTGTCGCTAATGGCAGAAGCGAACTTTGATTTTTCGCAAACATTCGTCAGAAAAGTTGGCGAATCTCAAATTCGCTACGTTCGCAAACGTTCGCCGCTCAGTGAGATACCAGCTTTAGCGGAGCTAGCAGTATCGCTTTTGCTGAAAGTGAACGGTACGAAGAAGAATTTTACTTAAACAATTACTTTGAATATTAGCAAGGTAGCTCAGAACCGATAGTCAAAGGAAGACTAAAGGCGTCAATACAATTTTGGAAAGACATTGGTGCATCTCAATTTGTGTTAGATACCATTGAACATGGTTATATGTTACCGTTATTGCAGACTCCTCCCCGACTAGAATCAAGAAACAATAAATCTGCCCTGTCTCACCCTGAATTTGTCAATGAAGCTGTTCTTGATTTATTAAAGAAAAAACTAATTGTTGAGTCTTTTGTTGCACCTCATGTTGTTAACCCCTTTCAGTGTCAATTCAAAGCTCTGGTAAAAAGAGACTGATTCTCGATTTACGTTTAGTTAATAAATATTTGTGGAAGGACAAAGTTAAATTTGAGGATTGGAATATAGCACTTACTTATTTTAAAAAGGGAGATTTTATGTTTCATTTGACCTTAATTTAGGTTACCATCATCTTGATATTTTTCAGGATCATACTCGCTTTTTAGGATTTAGATGGGATTTGGTAATGGCACCAGATATTATACTTTTCAAGTATTGCCGTTTGGCTTGTCCACAGCTCCGTACGTTTTTACAAAATGCCTCAAACCGATTGTTAACCATTGGCGAAGTAAAGGGATATTCATTGTTTTGTATTCAGATGATGGTTGGGGTCGTGCTGCTTCGTTTGATACATGCGAAGCCGTGCCAAGGCAGTGAAAGATGACATATTAAAAGCAGGTTTGGTACCTAATGTCGAGAAATCGCAGTGGATCCCAGTCCAATGTTTGGATTGGCTTGGGTTAACATGGGATAGCAGTATTGGTTGTCTAAAGATTACCAAGAGGAGGATGAAGGACCTGGAGTCATGTTTGGACACTTTTCAGACACGTTTGCCAAAAGTTTCAGCAAGAAAAATAGCGGCTATCGCTGGAAAGATCAATTCTCTTTACCCAGTAGTGGGTGCTTTAACTCAGTTAAAAACTAGATTTATGCATTATGAAATCATTCGCAGAGATCATTGGGATAAAGAGTACAATATAGACAGTGACAATAACTTGATTGCCGAGTTATTTTTCTGGAAGGCAAATCCTTTCATCCTTAATGAACGCATGTTCTTTGATTATTCTATTCCACAGACCATTGTATACTCTGATGCCAGTAAGTCAGGCTGTGGAGCCTGGATTGGTGAGTGCGCTGGCATGAAAATGGTAAGAAACTGGACTAAAGTAGAAATGTCGAAAAGCTCCACTTGGAGAGAACTTATGGCACTAAGTTTGGAGTTGAAATCATTGGCACCCTACTTCCAAAGTAAGGTTGCGAAAGTAATTACAGACAATAGAGGTGTAGTCTCTATTGTGGAGAAGGGTAGCATGATTGCAGAATTGCACGAGCTTAGCTTGGACATTTTTAATTTTTGCAGAAAAAGTAGGATTACTTTATAGGTTCACTGGGTTCCCAGAGAGGAGAACCGTTGTGCAGATGCACTTAGTCGGATTATTGATTTCGATGACTGGGGAGTTTCTGTTGAATTCTGTAAATTTTTGGATGAGTTGTGGGGGCCCCATACTGTTGACAGGTTCGCAGATGATTTTGATTTCAAATTACCAAAGTTTAATTCTAAATATTGGTGTCCTAATACGGATGTAGTAGACGCGTTTTCGTGCGATTGGGCGGGCGAGAATAATTGACTGGTGCCCCCTATCGATAGTATTGGGCAAGTTTTGAACCACGTTAGAGTGTGTTCGCTATGGGAACTCTAGTCGTACCATATTGGCCCTCTGCCCCATTTTGGCCCCTTTTGTTTTCGGAGAATAGAGAATCTCATTTATTAATATCACGTGTAGTAAAGATTGATAATCCTGAAGGAGTTTTCGTTCAAGGCAGAAATAGGAATTCTATATTTGGGACAAAGAAATTCCAAAGTCCAGTGTTATGTGTACGATTGAATGGGGTGGCGAGCGGCAAATGAAAATTCTGCATAATTTCATAACATATCAGTCGTAGGACTATATTATGGTATCAGCCGCCTGACTATGGAATCAGCCGCATGGCTATGGAATCAGCCGCGTGGTTATGGAATCAGTCGCATGGCTATGGAATCTGCCGCATGGCTGAATGAAAGCTATGTAGCTTTCTTTCCGCGGTTTGATGAATATTTATGCTGCGCTTGGCAGTGGCGAATGAAATTCATGAAAAATTTTAGTCTTTGGGGTCTATGCATCATGTTGCTTTGGTGTCGAATGTATAGCATGTCTTGTAATGACCACACAGGATAGGTATAAGTTGTGCTATTCCTCTTTTTATATTCCCCCCAGATTTTCGCCACAGGACGAATATGGTAAAACATTGACCAAGATTTTGGCAGCTTCAAGAGCTGATAACACGGTTTATAAATACAAGAGAGCTTGGTTAGCCTGGGAAGAATGGTGTACGCGATTTAAGGTAAATTCAGCTCTGGCTGAACCAGAAGACATTAGTCGATACCTCATTCATTCATATCAAAGTGGTGCTCCTTACTCCAGGATGGAGTCGGCCTTTTACGCTATAAAATGGCATTATGACTGTAATCCCAAGGTACACATTAACCCGTGTGATCGGAAGTTTCTACACATTGTACTTCAAGGATTGAAGAAGCTGCTGTATAAACCAATTGTAAAGAAGGAACCTATTACACCAGAAATTTTGAAGGCAGTTGTAGAGAAATATAGTTCATCCACTAGTTTAGTGGATATTCGTTTATGTGCCATGATATTGATTGCATATGCTGGATTTCTACGATATGACGAACTGATAAATATTCGTAGGTGCGATCTTGATATGTATGTTTCCCATGTGAACATTTTCATTATGAAAAGTAAAACTGATACAGCTGTATTTATAGACAAGGAGCATGGGTCCTCATAGGCGCTACTAATACATCAACCTGTCCAGTTTCGGCTTTGCGGAAGTATTTGTTGGCTGCGGAGTTAGATGATCCAGCTGATGAGAAATTTCTTTTCAGACCCGTCAATTATTGTAAGTCCAAAGAATCATACAAATTAAGGGATGGACAATTGTCATACACTAGGTGTTTGGATCTGTTGCGGGATGCCCTGTCAGCAGTGGGTTTAGAACCGAAAAAGTTCGGCATGCACAGCCTTCGAAGCGGCGGTGCTACAGCGGCCGCAAAATTTGGAGTCCCAGATAGACTGTTTAAGAAGCATGGTAGATGGCGTTCAGAAACTGCCAAGGATGGATACATTAAAGATAGTATGAATGATCGTCTCTCGGTATCTTTGAATTTGGGCCTCTAAAACATTGCGTATGGATATATCGTTGATTGTATATGATAACGTTAGTAAGCAAATAGACTGCCTCGTTTATTCTGCATTATATGAAGCATATGAGATATTACTGACACATTGTTTATGGAATGAAACTTGGATTAAAATCTCCTAAATGAAATTGTATGCGTTTTGTTTCCTTGTTACCCGTTCTTTAATTGACTGAGAGGGGAGGGCATAGGAATAGCCCTGTCTTGCCGTCGAAGCTTGGTGCTCCCCTAGGATTCAGGTACTATGTATATATTATGTTCTTTTGCAGGTTATGCGTTAGGGAAGGGAGGCGGGATTGAAAATAATTTATTCACGTTTGAGTAGCGAATTAGGGAATAAATATATTTTCAATTGTTAGCTGAGCTAACCTATTAGCATAAGAATGTTGACAGGTGCCGGGTTCGAAGCTTTCGCAGGCGGAGAGAGCTGTGGAGCTCACTGACCTAGTTCGACACGCAGCAGAACGGACGTCTTATTCGGAGACGGAATTGCGACGTCCATCACTGGTATTGTCGGGACGGCCTGCAAGCTCAAGATAGAGGATCATAGGACCAGGACGAAACAGCGGTCGGGATAAGAGCATCAGGAGGCGGTATTGGTTCCGGCATGTCAAGAAGCAGTTCGTGAGGGTTGTTTCCAGGCGCGTACGTAAGTCATCAGTTCCCTCCGTCCGTTCTGTCTTGCCGTCGAAGCTTGGTGCTCCCCTAGGATTCAGGTACTATGTATATATTATGTTCTTTTGCAGGTTATGCGTTAGGGAAGGGAGGCGGGATTGAAAATAATTTATTCACGTTTGAGTAGCGAATTAGGGAATAAAGAAGGCAGCAGAGAGGAATGCGCCCCCACTCGATCCACGATTCCACTATAGGGGCGGGTCCAGGAATTCCGTAAAGGGGAGACGCCTTTAAAAAAAAAAAAATCAAATGCCTGCGCAATTAAGCCACCTATCCTTTTTTTTTTTTCTTTTTTGGTTTGATTTCTTTCGTGTTAACAAAAATAGAGACGGGGAGGGGGTATACCTGGGGTATTGCATGGGGCGGAACCAGGAATTCCGTAAAGGGGAGGTCTGTAGAGCCAACTAATGTCAAAATCGCCCACTAATGTCAAAACAACCACTAATGTCATAACACGTCGACGACAAATGTCAAAACAACCACTAATGTCATAACACGTCGACGACAAATGTCAAAATCGGATCAACCACTAATGTCATAACACGTCGACGACAAATGTCAAAATTTCCATTTTGACTGCAAATGTCATAACACGTCGACGACAAATGTCAAAATCGGATTAACCACTAATGTCATAACACGTCGACGACAAATGTCAAAATTTCCAAATTTTCTGCAAAATGTCATGACGCGTCACAAGGGCGGATCGAGGAATTCCATAAAGGGGAGGCGAATTTACAAAATCAAAGGCTGGCGTGACCCTCGTCCCCCCCCCCCCATTTTCTTATTTTAATTTCTGTTGTGTTCACAAAATAAAGAGAGTTGGCACTAAAGGGGGATGTGCCCCCTCTAAATCCGCGATTGCGTCAACCACAAATATAAATATTGGATTAACCACAAATGTCATAACACGTCGACCACAATGTCATAACGCGACACAGGGGTGGATCCATGAATTTTGTAAAAAAAAAGGGGGGGGGGGCTTTACAAATTCAAAGGCTGGCGCGGCCCCCTTTTCATATTTTTGTTTCTATTCGTGAGGATGCATTAGAGGGGGAAGCGCCCCCTCTCGATCAATCATTGCGTCAACCACATAATTATGGAAAAACTCATTGCTTGCAATACAGGGGCGGATCCAGGAATGTTGTCAAGGGGAGTCGTCTTAACAAAGTCAAAGGCTGGCGCGACCTTCCCCCTCCCCATTTTCTCGTGTTGACGAACTAAAGAGAGGGGCATTAAAGGGGGATGCGCCCCCTCTCAATCCACGATTGCGTCAACCACAAGTCAAAATCGGGGATTAACCACAAATGTCATAACACGTCGACCACAAATGTCATAACGCGTCACAGGGGTGGATCCAGGAATTCCGTAAAGGGGGGGGGGCGCCTTTACAAGATCAAAGGCTGACACTCCCCCCCCCCATTTCTTATTTTAGTTTCTGTTATTTTAACCTAATAATTATAGTGAGGGTGCACCAAAAGGGGATGCGCCCCCTCTCGATCCATCGTTGCGTCAACCACAAATAACCAAACTCATTGCTCTCATTACAGGGGCGGATCCAGGAATTTCGTAAAGGGGAGGCGTCTTTACTAAGTCAAAGCCTGGTGCGACCCTCCTTTTCCCCCATTTTCTTCTTTTTATTTCTGTTGTCTTGATGAAATAAAGAGAGGAGGCACTGAAGGGGGATGCGCCCCCTCTAAATCCGTGATTGCGTCAACCGCAAATGTCAAAATCGGAGATTAACCATAAATGTCATAACACGTCGACCACATAACATGTCAAAATTGTTAAACTACACTGTAATTGCAAATGTCATAACGCGTGACAGGGGTGGATCCAGGAATTCCGTAAAGGAGATGGCCGCCTTTAAAAAAATCAGAGGCTTGCGCCCCCCCCCCCCATTATCTTATTTTTATTTCTGTTGTTTTTAACAAAATATAGTGAGGGGGCACCAAAGAGGGAAGCGCCCCCTCTCGTTCCATGATTGCGTCAACCACAAAAATTCATTGCTTGAATTACAGGGGCGGATCCAGGAATTCCGTAAAGGGGAGTCACCTTTACAAAATCAAAGGCTGCCGAGACCCCACCCCATTTTCTTATATTCATTTCTGTTGCGTTAACAAGACATAGCAAGGGGGCACCAGAGGGGGATACACCCCTCTCGATCCGCGTTTGCGCCAACCGCATGTGTCAAAATTGGATTAGGGTAACCACAAATGTCATAAGACGTCGACCACCAAAATGTCGAAATTTTCAAACGTACTGCAAATGTCATAACGCGTCACAGGGACGGATCCAGGAGTTTCGTAAAGGTGAGCCACCTTTACAAAATTAGAACTGCCGCACCCCCTTTTTTTCTTTTTATTTCTGTTTTTTAAAAAAAAAAAATATGAAAGAAGGCAGCAGAGAGGAATGCGCCCCCTCTTGATCGGCGATTGCACATTAGGGGCGGGTCTAGGAATTCCGTAAAGGGGAGACGCCTTTAAAAAAATCAAATGCCTGCGCAAGCCACCTCTCCTTTTTTTAGTTAGTTTCTATCGTTGTAACAAAAATAGGGACGGGGAGGGGGTATACCCCCCCCCCCCTCTCGACCCGCGACTGCGTCAACTACAAGTTTTTGGCAAATCTCATCGTTTGCATTGCATGGGGCGGAACCAGGAATTCCGTAAAGGGGAGGCCCCTTTACAAAAGATTGCCGCACCCCATTCTTTTCTTTTTCTTTTACGTTTAAACAAAAGAAATCAAAAGAAAAATAAGGGGAGGGGGATTGCGCAAGCCTTTCATTTCGAAAAGACGTCTCCCCTTTGCGCTTTAAGGAATTCTTGGACTCGCCCCCGTAATGCAAACAATGAGTTTTGACATTTGTGGTTGACGCGATCGCGGATCCGAAGGGGGGGGGGGCGCATCCCCCTCTGGTACCCCCTCTCTATTTCTTTTTGTTTTTGTTGTTAAAACAACAGAAATTAAATGAAAAATAGGGGTGCGGCATAACGCGTTACAGGGGCGGATCAAGGAGTTTCGTAAAGGCTTCCACCCCCTCCATTTTATTTATTTTTGTTGTTTAAAAAAGGGGGCACCAGAGATGTATCAGTCCCCTTCCAATCTATGATTGCGTCAACCACAAATGTCAAAACTCATTGCTTGCATTAAGGGCGGATCCAGGAATTCAGCAAACGGGAGGCGCCTTTACAAAATAATTATAAGGGCTGCGGCCGCACCCCCCCCCCCTATTTTATTGTTATTGTTTCAAAAAAAGAGAGGAGACACCAGAGGGGGATGCGCCTCCTTCTTGATCCGCGATTGCGTTAACCATGATATCAGAACTAATTGCTTGCCGTACAGAGACGGATCCAGGAATTCCGTAAAGGGGAAGCGCCTTTACAAAATCTAAATCTGCCGCACCCCCTATTTTTTCTTTTGATTTTTCTATTGTTAAAAGAAAAAATTGAAGGAGTCACCGTGAGCCCCCTCTCGATCCGCGATTGGGTTAAGCACAAATGTCAGCACTCATTGCTTGCATTAGAGGGGCTGTCTAAATTCCGTAAAGGAGAGAAGCGTCTACAAAATCAAAAAGTTGCGCAAACTGCCTCGCCTTTTTTTTTTTTATTTAATTTCTTTTGTGTTAACCACAATAAAGACGGGGAGGGGGTACCGTGTCCCCCTCTAGATCCGCGACTGCGTCAACCAGTGGAGGCTCCTTTACAAAATTAAAGACTGCCGCTTTAACTGTCGTTTAAACAAAAGAAATAAACAGATATTAATAAGGGGGAGGGGAATTGCGCCAACCTTTCATTTTTGAGAAGACGTCTCCCCTTTACGCTTTACGGAATTCCTTGACCCGCTCCTGTAATACAAGCAATGAGCAAGCATTTCTGTTGTTAAAACAACAGAAATGAAAAATAGTAGGTGCGGCAGTTTTTCAATTTGTAAAGGCTCCTCCCCTTTACAGAATTCCTGGATCCGCCCCTGTAATGCAAGCAATGAGTTTTGACATTTTGTGGTTGACGCAATCGCGGATCGAGATGGGCGCATCCCCTTCTGATGCCTCCTCTATTCTTTTTTCTTCAAAACAACATAAATGATAAAAAGATGGGGTGATGATGCGTGAGGCTTTAATTATGCAAAGGTGCACCCCCCCCCCCCTTTACGGAATTCCTGGACCCGCTCCTGTAATGGAAGCAATGAGTTTGTTCATTTGTGTTTGACGCAATCATGGATCGAGAGGGGGCGCATCCCCATGGTGCCCCCTCTATAATATTTTGTTAAAACAAGAGAAAATGAAAAGAAGAAAATGGGGTGGTGTCGCGGGAGCCTTTGATTTTGTAAAGGCGCCTCCCCTTCACGGAATTCATGGATACGCCCCTGTAATGTAAGCAATGGGTTTGGTCATTTGTGGTTGACGTAATCAACCACTAATGTCATAACGCGTGGACGACAAATGTCAAAACAACCACTAATGTCATAACGCGTCGACGACAAATGTCAAAATTGGATCAACCACTAATGTTATAACACGTCGACGACAAATGTCAAAATTTCCATTTTTACTGCAAATGTCATAACACATCGACGACAAATGTCAAAATCGGATTAACCACTAATGTCATAACACATCGACGACAAATGTCAAAATTTCCAAATTTTCTGCAAAATGTCATGACGCGTCACAAGGGCGGCGGATAGAGGAATTCCATAAAGGGGAAGCGCCTTTACTAAATCAAATACTGGCGCGACCCTCGCCCCCCCCCCCCCATTTTCTTATTTTTATTTCTGTTGTGCTCACAAAATAAAGAGAGGGGGCACTAAAGGGGTATGCGCCCCCTCTAAATCCGCGATTGCGTCAACCACAAATATCAATATTGGATTAACCACAAATGTCATTAACACGTCGACCACAAATGTCATAACGCGACACAGGGGCGGATCCATGAATTCCGTAAATTGGGGGGGGGGGGGCGGGCCGAGGCCTTTACAAATTCAAAAGCTGTCGCCACCCCCTTTTCTTGTTTTTGTTTTTGTTAGTGAGGGTGCACGAGAGGGGGAAGCGCCCCCTCTCGATCCATCATTGCGTCAACCACATATGGAAAAACTCATTGCTTGCATTACAGGGGCGGATCCAGGAATTTTGTAAAGGGGAGGCGTCTTTACAAAGTCAAAGGCTGGTGCGACCTTCCCCCCTCCCCATTTTCTTGTTTTGACGAAATAAAGAGAGCGGCACTAAAGGGGGATGCGCCCCCTCTCAATCCACGATTGTGTCAACCACAACTCAAAAATAACACGTCGACCACAAAATGTCATAACGTGTCACGGGGGGGGGGGGGGGGATTCCAGGAATTCCGTAAAGGGGGGGGGCGCCTTTACAAAATCAAAGGCTGGCGCGACACTCCCCCCCCCCCATTTCTTATTTTTGTTTCTGTTGTTTTAATCTAATAATTACAGTGAGGGTGCACCAGGGGGATGCACCCCCTCTCGACCCATCATTGCGTCAACTACAAATATCAAAACTCTTTGCTTGCATTACGGGGCGGATCCAGAAATTTCGTAAAGGGGAGGCGGCTTTACAAAATTAAAGGCTACCGCATCCCGCCCCAATATTTTTATTTTGAGAAAGAAAAGAAAAGGGGCACCAGAGGGGGATGCGCCCCCTCTTGATCCAAGCACAAATGACCAAACTCACTGCTTGCATTACAGGGGCGGATCCAGGAATTTCGTAAAGGGGAGGCGTCTTTGCAAAGTAAAAGTCTTGCGCGACCCTCCCCCTCCCCTATTTTCTTCTTTTTATTTCTGTCGTGTTGACGAAATAAAGAGATTGGGCACTAATGGGGGATGCGCCCCCCCTCAATCCGCGATTGCGTCAACCGCAAATGTCAAAATCGGGAATTAACCACAAATGTCATAACGCGTCGACCACAGATGTCAAAATTTTCAAACTAACTGCAAATGTCATAACGCGTCACAGGGGTGGATCCAGGAATTTCGTAAAGGGGAGGGGCGCCTTAAAAAATATCAAATTCTCGCGTGACCCCCCCCCCCCCATTTTCATCTTTATTTCTGTTGTTTTAACATACTATAGTGAGGGGGAACCAGAGGGGGAAGCGCCCCCTCTCGATCCATGATTGCGTCAACCACAAATATCCAAACTCATTGCTTGCATTACGGGGGCGGATCCAGGAATTCCGTAAAGGCGGGGGGGTGGGGGGAGGGCTTTACAAAATCAAAGGCTGGCGCGACCCCCCTTTTCTTATTTTTGTTTCTGTTGGTTTGCCCTAATATACTGAGGGTGCACCAGAGGGGGAAGCGCCCCCTCTCGATCCATCGTTGCGTCAACCACAAATGGGAAAACTCATTGCTTGAAATTATGGGGGGATCCAGGAATTTTGTGAAGGGGAGGCGTACGTCTTTACAAGAAAGTCAAAGGGTGGCGTGACCTTCCCACTCCCCATTTTCTTCTTTTTATTTCTGTTGTGTTGATAAAATAAAGAGAGGGGCACTGAAGGGGGATGCGCCCCCTCATAATCCGCGATTGCGCCAACCAAAAGTCAAAATCGGGAATTAACCACAATGTCATAATACGTCGACCACAAATGTCATATCGCGTCACAGGGGCGGATCCAGGAATTCCGTAAAGGGGGAGGGGGGCGCCTTTACAAAATCAAAGGCTGGCGCGACACTCTGCCCCCTCCCCTATTCCTTATTTTTGTTTCTGTTGTTTTAACCGAATAATTATAGTGAGGGGTGCACCAGAGGGGGATGCGGCCCCTCTCGTTCCATCATTGCGTCAACCACAAATGGAAAAACTCTTGCTTGCATTACAGGGGCGGAACCAGGAATTTCACAAATAGTCAGGTCGCTTAATGTCAAAATTTGGGCTTACCGTTACAGAGTGGATAAAAGCACCAAATTTGGAGAGGTGATCCCCTAGGACCTACTCATTGATATTAGAGTAGGAGCCCTCTGGAATTTTTCGATCTTTAGGGTGAAAATGCTAAATGTTGATATTTCTTTATAATAATATTGTATTGCGTAAGTAATAGTCAGGTCGCTTAGCGAAATTACCACTACACATCAGATAAAAGCGTCATTTTTTTTTTCTTCACACGGATTCCTTTAGGACTATCAAACAATATTAAAGTAGGAGCCCTCCGGGATTCTTTTAGAAAAACGCTAAAAAGATCACATTTCAAAATGGCCGATACTTCATTGGCAAAAACCTCACTTTTCATGTAATATGGGTGATACGATGACAATAATACATTTGTTTTTGTATCTTTGGTTTGCTTTAGAACCTTGGCTTGAACATTGCGTTAGGAGCATTATATTCTTGTGTAATGTAAAGTCTCTGAACTACTGGGGAAGGGGTAGGGCAAAAGGGGCGGGACCCCCCCCCCCCTTTAAAAAAAATGGTTGTTCGCTTGTTCTTTTGCGTGCTTTTTCCTCGTTTTGCTCTATAAGCGGGGGATAAAAACTAAATTTGGCCCACGGATTCCTTGAGGACTAGGAAACAATATTAGACTAACCACACACATACACACACACACACACACACAAAAGATCAAATTTCAAAATGGCCGACATTATGGCAAGCCCCTCACTTTTCATGTGATATTACATATAGATAGGTGGTACGATGATAATATCAGTATATATCTTTATTTTTGGTTTGGCTTAAAACCTGAATTTGGACATTGCGGTAGGAGCATTGTTTGTATTCTTGCGTAAAGTAAAGTCTCTGAACGGCTTGGGGAGGGGTAGGGCAAAAGGGAGCGGCCCTCAACTTAAAAAGTGGTGGTTCGCTTGTTCTGTTGCGTACTTTTTTATCGTCTTGCTTTATGCACGGCGGATAAAAGCATCAAATTTGGCGAACAGATTTCTCAGAGTAAGAGTCCTGCATTTTTTAAGGAAGACACACACACACACACACACACGAAATCAAATTCCAAAATGGCCAGCACTTATATATCAAACTCCCCGCTTTTCATGCCATATATGGGAGCGATTAGAACCTTGATTTGTGCCATTGAGCTGAGTGTGTAACAAAGATTTCAACAGTTTCTTCACTCCCAAAGCAGAGTTCAACTGGAACAGCATTAATGGCTAATAACTGACTTGTAGGCATCTGTCTTGTCACCACTTGCCCTTGAACTCTTCAAGAGACACTTTAACGGTTGAGCGGTGTCTTGCTGGCAAATCACACAACGATACCATGCACTAAAATACCATGATGGATCACATTCTTAAAAACAAAAGTATTGGGATTTAATCCAATTATTTTAAAAACTTTAATATCCATCGCATTATTTCACTTACGGTGGATTGGAGTAATGTTGTCATAAAGTAAATGCATTTGTTAGAGAAGACATTTCTGGTAAAAATTTATCTCTAAGTATGTACTGGAATAATATCGCCTTGGAATGTTACAGCAGAAAGCACATGTAGGCCTACATGATAAAGGTAATCCTCTGGGGGAAAGAAGAACATTATACACTTTCTTGTAAAGCGACTATGATAGTCAGTTAGTTCCTTTCCTGCAAAATAAACCTCCCTCAGCATGCAAACGCAACTTTAAAGGACAAGTTCACCTTCATAGACATGTGGGTTGAGTGAATACAGTAATATTAGTAGAGCACCTCATTGAGAGTTTGAGGAAAATCGGACAATCCGTTCAAAAGTTATGAATTTTTGAAGTTTCTGCTCACTCAAGGCTGGATGAGAAGACTACTATAGCCTGTGATGTCACATGAGTACAACGATATAAAGAAAGAATAAAGAAAATTCAACATATTTTCACTTTTCTCGCATAACAAAAGAACACTTCTCTCTTTCAGAAGGCAGGGGGAATAATATTACCCTTAACATATGTCAGTAACAAGTCGAAGAAATGTGCACTTTATTCAAAAAGTAAAGTTTTGTGAAATTCTCTTTTTATTTTCTTTATATGGTTGTACGCATATGACATCATACACTGCAGTAGTCTTCTCATCCAGCACTGACTACGCAAATACTTTAAAAATTCATAACTTTTGAACGGATTGTCCGATTTTCCCCAAACTTTCACTGATGTGTTCTACTAATATTACTGCATTCACTCAATCCACATGTATATAAAGGTGGACTTGTCCTTTAAACATCTTTAACCCAAATATATATTACGGCCAGCACAACTATATGACAAGACATCGTGTCTATCTTTCTGCCCTCATTTGGTACAATTATCAGTAAAATTCCTGGTAAAAGATGAAGCTCACCCATGATCTCAGCAGGGAAATCTTCTGGTATACTGAGACACATATCAGTCGCACAAGAAGAAAGTATAGTAGCAGTAGAATGCACCCCCGTTATAGCAAACGTCGTCGGGACCGGCAGCTTTTTTCCCCTGTTATATCGACAATTCGATTTATTATAAACAAAACAGTAATGTAAAGAAAGATAGATGAGAGTTTTGGGACCTGATTTTCACTTAGTTGTTACGAAAATTTTTACCGCGTTCGTCATAACGGGAGTGCACTGTATCCACGAATAAATCTTACTGCGCTGAAAAATTATTTCAGTGTAAAATGATTCTTAGAGTATCAGAGCATGGGATAGCAGGGGTGGATCCAGGAATTCCGTGAAGGGGAGAGCGCATGCCCTCCCCCTCCATTTTTTCTTTGTATTTCTTTGCTTTAGCAATTTCAAAGAATAGAAGGGGCGCGCCCGCTGCGCCTCCATGCACCCAAATTCGCCACTGAGTAGGAAAACTGTTTATTTTAGAAACTATATTCTGTCTGTTTAAACTGTATACATTATATTTGATTAGTATATAATATATGTTTATAAGATTTGATCAGTAACTAATTCTACCAATTCCATGTTCCAGATGCTTTGATGTTGATCATGGTCTCAAGTTTGAGTTTATGCTTTCAGTTCCATGACAAATAAATCAATTCACAACAGATCTGGGGGGCATTTCATGAAGGAACTTGTCGGATAAAATGTCCGACAAGTCAATTATATCCGACAAGTTCAGAGAAATCAGCCAATCAGACTAAAGAATTTCTCAAAACTTGTCGGATATAATTGACTTGTCAGATATTTTATCCGACAAGTTCCTTCATGAAATGCCCCCTCAGAACTTATATGTTATCACATTGCCTTACTTACGCAATACAGTATATACATCCTATAATAAAGAAATATCAAAATCTAGCATTTTCACCCTAAAAATCGAACAATTCCAGAGGACTCCTATTCTAATAGCAATGAGTAGGTCCTAGGGGATCACCTCTCCAAATTTGGTGCTTTTATCCGCTTTAACTAAACGGTAAGTCCAAATGTTGACATTAAGCGACCTGACTAAGGGAATGTGATAACATATAAGTTCAGATCTGTTGTGAATTGATTTATTTTAGATTTTGATTTCATGTGTGTGTGTGTGTGTGTGTGTGTGTGTGTGTGTGTGTGTTTTGACCTTAAAAATCATAGGCGGACTCTTACTCTAATGAGGAATCCGTTCGCCAAATTTGATGCTTTTTTCCGCCATGTTTAAAGCAAGACGAAAAAAAAAAGTACACAACAGAACAAGCGAACCAACACTTTTTAAGTTGAGGGCTGCCCCCTTTGCCCTATCCCCTCCCCCAGCCATTCAGAGACTTTACATTACGAAAGAACATAAACAATGCTCCTACCGCAATGTCCAAATTCAGGTTTTAAGCCAAACCAAAAATAAAGATATATACTGATATTGTCATGGTAATATCACATGAAAAGTTAGGGGTTTGCCATAATGTCGGTCATTTTAAAATTTGATCTTATATGTGTGTGTGTGTGTGTGTGTGTGTGTGTGTTGTTAGTCTAATATTGTTTCCTAGTCCTCAAGGAATCCGTGCGCCGAATTTTATGTTTTTATCCCCCGTGTATGAAGCAAAACGAGAGAAAAAAATTAGGCAAAATAACTAGCGAACAACCATTTACAAAAAAAGGGGGGTCCCGCCCCTTTTGCCTTTATACCTCTCCCCAGTAGTTCAGAGACTTTACATTACGCAAGAATATAATGCTCCTAATGCAATGTTCAAGCCAAGGTTCCAAAGCAAACCAAAAATACAAAAACAAATGTAATATTGTCATCGTATCACTCATATGATATGAAAAGTGAAGGCTGTGTCACACCAGCCTTGCGTGCGACTTCCGAAGAACATTTTTGCTATCCGAAGGTCCCCGCAGATGACCCGCACATGACAGTACCTAGCATGTATCTCAAAAGTAGTTACCCGGAGGTGCGCACGCTGGCTCTATTTACCCGCTGCCAAAAAAGGCCCTGTCACACCAGCTAAGCGGGCTTATTGCGTATGGGGATTTTTCAGCACGCAGAATAATTTCTGCGGCCGGACAAGGTTTAGGGCGAGTTTGGCGTGGGTATTACATGATAAACGCGTGATACCTAAGTCCTTCTTGCGTGTATTCCGTTGAACTGCATGTTAGGCGCGTGGGTGTCACGTGATAGCTTCGTGATAGCTTCTTTTATGTCAGTTACGGGCGACATACGGGCTCTGCGAAGTACCTGCGCCACAACCGCGTGTTATCTGCGTACTAGTCGCCTGCGAGGTGAGTGCTAGTCTGAACAATAGGCTGGTTCGAGTGGATGGGCAAACAATATTTTGTCAACTAGCTTTCAAGACGTGAAGATGCCCCGTAGACGGAAAGTGTACAAGGGCAGAGAACGTCCAGTGGATGGACAGCCACAAAGCCCGGAAGATTTACAGCAAATGCATCAAATTGCTGCTGAAGTCCATTCGGCGGATGAAGTCCTGTCCGAAAGGGACCAGGTAGTCCTCGACGCCACAGAGGACAGAGGACAAAGAAGAGAATGAGCCCACAAATGGCACGCACTCCCTTCACATAGGCATAGATCAGCGGGCAACTTACCTACTTCAAGTGGGTCAAAAATGCCTGTGAATTGCGGCGGCTACGGCCCTCCTACGGGTGTTCTGCGTGGAACTCTTCGGGCAATCCTCGCGACTCATCCGGAAATAGTTTTGGTCATGCTCAAAACTTTGCTGCGGGAAAATTGGACTAGCGTGCGCACCTTCGGGCAACTAAGGACGAGATAAGTGCTAGGTACTGTCAAGTTCGGGCCAACTGCGGAGAGCTCCGGGTAGCAAATTTGTTTCCCCGCAAGTAAAGCCGCAAAACTTCCCCATATACGGTATGACAAGGCCTTGAGCATGCTCAAAACTTGTTCCGGAAGAGTCACGGGAGGTGCCCGTAGAGGTACGCGCAGAACACAAGTAGGAAACCCTTACCGGTAGCACCTCGCAGGCAACTCCAAAGCAGGTACTTCGCAATCCCCGTAAGTCGCTCGTAACAGAAAATGGATCGGTTTCAAAGCTCTCACGCGAGTCACACGGAACGCACGCAAGTAGAAGCTAAGTAGCACGCGTCTAGTCAGTAAGAAACAAGTGCGAAAATTGCAAACATTCTTGTCCGCCCGCGGAAAATCTTCTACGGGCTTTAAACTACCTCCTCGCCACAAGCCCGCGTAGCTTGCCCGGACAGGTGTGACACCGCCTTGCAGATTTTGTCAATTAAGTGTCGGCCATTTTAAAATTTGATCTTTTTAGTGTTTTTCAAAAAAAATCCCGAAGGGCTCCTACTCTTATATTGTTTAATAGTAATAAAGGAATCCGTGTAAAAAAACAACAACAACAACAACAAAATTGATGCTTTTATCCGCCGTGTAATGGTAATTTCTCTAAGCGAGCTGACTATTACTTACGAAACAGTATATATACCATAATTATAAAGAAATATAAAAATTCAGCATTTTCACCCTAACAATCGAAAAATTCCAGAGGGTTCCTACTCTAATATTGTTTAATAGTTCTAAAGGAATCGGTGGGAAGAAAATGATGGTTTTATCCGCCGTGTAATGGTAATTTCACTAAGCGACCTGACTATTACTTCCGCAATACAGTATATATCATATTATAAAGATATATCAAAATTCACCATTTTCACCCTAAAAATCGAAAATTCCAGAGGGCTCCTACTCTAATATTGTTTAATAGTTCTAAAGGAATTCGTGTGAAAAAAATGATGCTCTTATCCGCCGTGTAATGGTAATTTCACTAAGCGACCTGACTAAAAGGGGAGGGGCGCCTGTACAAAATGAAAGGCTGGCGCGACCCTCCCCACTTTTCTTCTTTTTATTTCTGTTCTGTTGATAAAATAAAGACAGGGGACACTAAGGGTGGGGGTGCGTCTCCTCTAAATCCGCGATTGCGTCAACCGCAAATGTCAATATTGGATTAACCACAAATGTCATAACACTTCGAACTCAAAATAATGTCATAACGCGTCACAGGGGCGGATCCAGTAATTCCATAAAGGGGTGGGGGAGGGGCTTTACAAAATCAAAGACTGGCGCGACCCCCCTTTTCTTATCTTTTTTTCTGTTTTAACCTAATATAGTGAGGGTGCACCAGAGGGAGAAGCGCCCCCTTTCGACCCATGATTGCGTCGACCACAAATTACCAAACTCATTGCTTGCATTACAGGGGCGTATCCAGGAATTCCGTGAAGGGGAGGCGCCTTTACAAAATCAAAGGCTCGCGCGACACCGCCGCGTTTTCTTCTTTTCATTTTCTCTTTGTTTTAACAAAAAATAGAGAGGGGGCACCATGGGGATGCGCCCCCTTTCGATCCATGATTGCGTCGACCACAAATGACCAAACCCATTACTTGCATTACAGGGCGTATGAAGGAATTCCGTGAAGGGGAGGCGCTTTTACAAAATCAAAGGCTCACGCGACACCGCCCCATTTTCATCTTTTCATTTTTTTCTTGTTTTAACGAAATATATGGAGGGGGCATCATGCGGGATGCGCCCCTCTCGATCCATGATTGCGTCAACCACAAATGACCAAACTCATTGCTTCCATTACAGGGGCAGATCCAGGAATTCTGTAAAGGGGAGGAGCCTTTACAAATTTAAAACCTGCCGCACCCCCTATTTTTCATTTCTGTTGTTTTAACAACAACAGAAATGCTTGCTCATTGCTTGTATTACAGGAGCGGGTCCAGGAATTCCGTAAAGCATAAAGGGGGGACGTCTTCTCAAAAGGAAAGGTTGGCGCAATCCCCCTCCCCCTTATTAATATCTTTTCATTTCTTTTGTTTAAACGACAGTTAAAGCGGCAGTCTTTAATTTTGTAAAGGAGCCTCCATCACTTCATGGAATTCCTGGTTCCGCCCCCTGTAATGCAAACAATGGGTTTTGCCATTAACTTGTGGTTGACGCAGTCGCGGATCTACAGGGGGACACGGTACCCCCTCCCCGTCTATATTTTTGTTAACACTAAAGAAATTGAATGAAAAAAAAAGGCGAGGCAGTTTGCGCAACTTTTTGATTTTATAAACGCTTCTGTCCTTTACCGCCCCTCTAATGCAAGCAATGAGTGTTGACATTTGTGTTTAACCCAGTCGCGGGTCGAGAGGGGGCTCATACCTCTATGGTGACTCCTTCATTTTTTTAAATAGAAAAATTAAAAGAAAAATAGCGGGTGCGGCAGATTTAAATTTTGTAAAGGCTCTTCCCCTTTACGGAATTCCTGGATCCGTCCCTGTACGGCAAGCAATTAGTTTTCATATTATAGTTAACGCAATCGCGGATCGAATAGGAGGCGCATCCCCCTCTGGTGCCACCTCTCTTTTTTTAAAACAATAACAATAAAATATGGGGGTGCGGCAGCCCTTATATAATTATTTTGTAAAGGCTCCTCCCGTTTTCTGAATTCCTGGATCCGCCCTTAATGCAAGCAATGAGTTTTGACATTTGCGGTTGCCGCAATCATGGATTGGGAGGGCACTGATACATCTCTGGTGCCGCCCCCTTTTTTTGTTAAAACAACAAAAATAAATAAAATGGGGGGTGGAAGCCTTTAATTTTGTTAAGGTGCCTACCTTTTACGGAATTCCTGGATCCACCCCTGTAATGCAAACGATGCAGCAGCTTTGATTTTGTAAGGGCGCCTCCCCTTTACGGAATTCCTGTATCCGCCCCTATCATGCAAGCAATGAATTTTGACATTTTGTGGGCATCCCCCTCTGGTGCTTCCTCTCTGTCTTTTTCTTTAGTTAAAACAATAGAAAAAATGGAAAAAATGGAGGGTTGGGGTGCGGCAGTTCTAGTTTTGTAAAGGCGCCTCCCCTTTACGAAACTCATTGATCCGCCCCTGTAACGCGTAAGGCAGCACCCCTATTTTTTTTTTCATTTCATTTCGGGGGGGGGGGGTACCACAGGAGCATGCGCCCCCCCCCCCTCTCGATCCGCGATCACGTTAACCACAAATGTCAAAACTCATTGCTTGCATTACGGGGGCGGGTCCAAGAATTTCTTAAAGCGCAAAGGGGAGACGTCTTTTCAAAATGAAAGGCTTGCGAAATCCCTCTCCCCCTTATTTTTCTGTTTATTTCTTTTGTTTAAACGTAAAAAAAAAAAAAGAATGGGGGTGCGGCAATCTTTAATTTTGTAAAGAGACCTCCCCTTTACGGAATTCCTGGTTCCTCCCCATGCAATGCAAACAACGAGATTTGCCAAAAACTTGTGGTTGACGCAGTCGTGGGTCGAGAGGGGGGGGGCGATATACCCCCTCCCTCTCTCTACTTTTGTTAGCACGAAAGAAATTAAATAATAAAAAAAAGAGAGTGGCTTGCGCAGGCATAAAGGCGTCTCCCCTTTACGGAATTCCTGGACCCGCCCCTGTAGTGCAATCGCGGATCGAGAGGGGGCGCATTCGTCTCTGCTGCCTTCTTTCATTTTTTTTTAAACAACAGAAATAAAATGAAAAAAAAAAGGGGTGCGACAGTTCTAATTTTGCAAAGGTGGCTCCCCTTTACGAAATTCCTGGATCCGCCCCTGTGACGCGTTATGACATTTGCAGTACGTTTGAAAATTTCGACATTTTTTTGGTCGACGTCTTAATGCATTTGTGGTTAATCCAATTTTGACATTTGCGGTTGGCGCAAACGCGGATCGAGAGGGGGCGTATCCCCCTCTGGTGCCCCCTCGCTATGTTTTGTTAACGCAACAGAAATAAATATAAGAAAATGGGGTGGGGTCTCGGCAGTCTTTGATTTTGTAAAGGTGACTCCCCTTTACGGAATTCCTGGATCCGCCCCTGTAATGCAAGCAATGAGTTTTGATTTTTGTGGTTGACGTAATTAATCATGGAACGAGAGGGGGCGCTTCCCCCTCTCGTACCCAATCACTATATTTTGTTAAAACAACAGAAATGAAAATAAGATAATGGGGGGGGGGGGTGGCGCAAGCCTTTGGTTTTTTTAAAGGTGGCCCTCCCCTTTACGGAATTCCTGGATCCACCCCTGTAACGCGTTATGACATTTGCAATTACAGTGTAGTTTAAAAATTTTGACATATTATGTGGTCGACGTGTTATGACATTTATAGTTAATCTCCGATTTTGACATTTACGGTTGACGGAATCGCGAATTGAGAGGGGGATGCATCCCCCTTTAGTTCCCCTCTCTTTTAATATTTCGTCAACACAAGAAAATGGGGAGGGGGTAAGTTCGCGCCAGCCTTTGACTTTGTAAAGACGCCTCCCCTTTACAATATTTCTGGATCCGCCCCTGTAATGCAATGCAATGAGGGATCGAGAGGGGGCGCTTCCCCCTCTCGTGCACCCTCACTATATTAGGTTAAACCAACAGAAACAAAAATACGAAAAGGGGAGTCGCGCCAGCCTTTGATTTTGCGCAGGTGCCCCCCTTTACGGAATTCCTGGATCCGCCCCTGTGACGCGTTATGACATTTGTGGTTAATTCAATGCTGATATTTGTGGTTAATCCAATACTGATATTTGTGGTTGACGCAATCGCGGATTTAGAGGCGTGCATCCCCCTTTAGTCCCCCCTCCCTTTATTTTTTCAACACAACAGAAATAGAAATAAAATATGGGGGTGGGGGCGAAGGTCGCGCCAGCCTTTTATTTTGTAAAGCCGCCTTCCCTCTACGGAATTCCTGGATCCGCCCTCGTAATGCAAGCAATGAGTTTTGATATTTGTGGTTGACGCAATCATGGATCGAGAGGGGGCGCTTTCCCCTCTGGATCCCCCTCAAGTATGTTAAAACAACAGAAATAAAGATAAGAAAATAGGGGGGGGGGCGTCACGCCAGCCTTTGATTTTTTTTTTTTAAGGCGCCCCTCCCCTTTACGGAATTCCTGGATCCACCTGTCTGACGCGTTATGACATATGCAGTTAGTTTGAAAATTTTGACATTTGTGATCGACGCGTTATGACATTTGTGGTTAATCCACGATTTTGACATTTGCGGTTGACGCAATCGCGGATTGAGAGGGGGCGCATCCCCCATTAGTGCCCAATGTCTTTATTTCGTCAACACAACTGAAATAAAAAGAAGAAAATAGGGGAGGGGAGGGTCACGGAAGACTTTAACTTTGCAAAGACGCCTCCCCTTTACGAAATTCCTGGATCCGCCCCTGTAATGCAAGCAATGAGTTTTTCCATTTGTGGTTGACGCAATCATGGACCAAGAGGGGGCGCATCCCCCTCTGGTACCCCCTTTCTTTTCTTTTTTTTTTCTTTTTTTTTGGTTAAAACTACATAGACAAAAAGAAAAATATAGGGGGGGTGCAGTAGCCTTTAATTTTGTAAAGACGCCTCCCCATTACGAAATTCCTGGATCCGCCCCCGTAATGCAAGCAATGAATTTTGATATTTTTGTAGTTGACGCAATGATGGGTCGACGAGAGCGGGCGCATCCCCCTCTGGTGCACCCTCACAGTAATTGTTAGTTTAAAACAACAGAAACAAAAAATGGGGGGGGGGAGTGTCGCGTCAGCCTTTGATTTTGTAAAGGCGCCTCCCCCTTTACGGAATTCCTGGATCCCCCACCCCCCCCCCTGTCACGCGTTATGACATTGTGGTCGACGTGTTATTGCATTTGTGGTTAATTCCAGATTTTGACTTGTGGTTGACGCAATCGCGGATTGAGAGGGGGCGCATCCCCCTTTAGTGCCCCTCTCTATATTTCGTCAACACAAGAAAATGGGGAGGGGTAAGGTCGCGCCAGCCTTTGACTTTGTAAAGACGCCTCCCCTTTACAAAATTCCTGGATCCGCCCCTGTAATGCAAGCAATGAATTTTTCCATATGTGGTTGACGCCATGATGGATCGAGAGGGGGCGCTTCCCCCTCTCGTGCACCCTCACTAACAGAAACAAAAACAAGAAAAGGGGGTGGCGACAGCTTTTGAATTTGTAAAGCCCCCCCCCCCCCCCCAATTTACGGAATTCATGGCTCCGCCCCTGTGTCGCGTTATGACATTTGTGGTTAATCCAATATTGATAATTGTGGTTGACGCAATCGCGGATTTAGAGGGGGCGCATCCCCCTTTAGTGCCCCCCTCTCTTTATTTTGTGAACGCAACAGAAATTAATATAAGAAAATGGGGAGGGGGGGGGGAGGGGGCGAGGGTTACGCCAGCCTTTGATTTTGTAAAGGTGCCTCCCCTTTATGGAATTCCTCTATCCGCCGCCCTTGTGACGCGTCATGACATCCCCCTCTGGTGCACCCTCACAGTAATTGTTACACCAGCCTTTGATTTTGTAAAGGTGCCTCCCCTTTATGGAATTCCTCTATCCGCCGCCCTTGTGACGCGTCATGACATCCCCCTCTGGTGCACCCTCACAGTAATTGTTACGCCAGCCTTTGATTTTGTAAAGGTGCCTCCCCTTTATGGAATTCCTCTATCCGCCGCCCTTGTGACGCGTCATGACATCCCCCTCTGGTGCACCCTCACAGTAATTGTTAGTTTAAAACAACAGAAACAACAGAAACAAAAAATGACATTTTTGCAAAACATTTGGAAATTTTGACATTTGTCGTCGACGTGTTATGACATTTGCAGTAAAAATGGAAATTTTGACATTTATCGTCGACGTGTTATGACATTAGTGGTTGTTTTGACATTTGTCGTCGACGTGTTATGACAGTGGTTGTTTTGACATTTGTCGTCGACGCGTTATGACATTAGTGGTTGTTTTGACATTTGTCGTCGACGCGTTATGACATTAGTGGTTGTTTTGACTTTTGTCGTCGACGCGTTATGACATTAGTGGGCTCTACAGAAGCCCTGAACTTTAATTCATTTTTCTTTTCTGGCCACTCCGGTGGCGGAATGGTGCCCGATTCGACTTCAACATTCGCTCCTCGTGGTCCGATTTGTCGCTAGCAATCCAGCGGAACTCTGGGAGCCTCGTCCTCCAGGGAGGAGGCTGAAAGATAACAGATGGGAGTTCGCCTCTTCGCGCACTCTGTTCCACCCCGTCGAATTTTCAGCGGGACGTTGACCGTCTGTCCCGCCGGAACTTCGGGGAGGTAACATTGCAAGCGCCATTGTTCTTTCGGGGACACTACACTTAAGCGCCAGCTTCTCTTTTGGCCACTCCGGTGCCGTATGTATCACCCCTAAATGTAATATCAACGCTAAATGTAATATCGACCCTAAATGTAATACACCTTAACCCTAAATGTAATAACAACCCTAAATGTAATACATTTTAACGCTAAATGTAATAATCGAGTCAACCCTAAATGTAATATCGACCCTAAATGTAATACATGTCAACCCTAAATATCGACCCTAAATGTAATACTTTTTAACCCTAAGTGTAATATCGACCCTAAATGTAATATCGACCCTAAATGTAATACATCTTAACCCTAAATGTAATATCGACCCTAAATGTAATACATTTCAACCCTAAGTGTAATATTGACCCTAAATGTAATATCGACCCTAAATGTAATACACCTTAACCCTAAATGTAATAACACCCCTAAATGTAATACTTTTTAACCCTAAATGTAATATCGACCCTAAATGTAATACATCTTAACCCTAAATGTAATACACCTTAACCCTAAATGTAATAACAACCCTAAATGTAATATCGACCCTAAATGTAATACATCTGAACGCTAAATGTAATAACAACCCTAAATGTAATACATTTTAACGCTAAATGTAATAACAATCCTAAATGTAATTCATGTCAACCCTATAAATGTGATACATCTTGACGCTTAATGTAATTACCACCCTAAATGTAAAACCCTCATTATAGAGAGTGTAACCAACGCAGAATATCGGGCAAAAGGTCAGGGGGTATATGAAGGGGATATGACGCAACTTTTTGCAGCACTCTTGAACGAACAGCAGTAGTTGCTTAGATTTGTTTTTGTTGTTTACCCAGGTATAGATCACACAGTCTTATTAATTCCTTTGTTTGCTGCAAAGTTAATTAGGTACATTTGACATAGTTTTTCTTTTTAATCTATACCTTTATCATACAATCACATAAACATTTTGTATTCCAATCTTCATTCAGTGTTCATGTTACTTTAAAGTTTTGATGAAAAAGAAAAAAAAATGGGCAAAAATTCTCTGCAAGGAAATTCTGAATATGAATAATATTGCAAGAAAAAAAACATATACCTACTGATGAAACGGGATGATAGAGCGAGTAGATTGAGAAAATTAGAAATTAGAAAGATTTGGGAAGATTTCGCAAATTCTTTACGAACCATAATTATCTATGTAATGCTTCAATGACGAAATAGCTGTCACACATTGACATGGCAGCAAATCACTGTCCGAAATATTAGCCTCATGACATTGTTCACCGATACTCCTGGTAATCACTACTATACATAGTGACACGAAACTGGGACAATTGGTCGCGGGGAGAGTACACGAAATAAATTTTAAAATGCCAGTAAAGCAAAAAGAAATAGATGTCTTTTTTATCATCTTTGAGTAGCCATTTGTATATTGACTTTTCTATGATATATAAATGTATGAGTAAGGCAAACTGACTTAACTTTTGCCCATATTTTTCTTTTTCAACGAAACTCTAAGCAATAATGAACACTGAATAAAGATTGGAATACAAAATGTTTGTGTGATAGTATGATATTTAAGAACTACAGTATGTGACATGGACCTAATTAACTTTGCAGCAAACAACAGATTTAATATGACTGTGTGATTTTTAACTGGGTAAACAACAAAAACAAGTCTAAGCAACTATTGTCGTTCTTTCAAGAGTGCGAGAGAAAAAATTGCGTCATAATTATCTCCTTCGTATACCCCCTGACATTTACCCAATATTCTGCGTTGCTTACCCTCTCTATAATCAGGTGTATTACATTTAAGGCCGTAATTACATTAAGCGTTGAATGTATCATATTTGATAGGGTTGACATGAATTACATTAAGGATTGTTATTACATTTAACGTTAAAATATATTACATTTAGGGTTGTTATTACATTTAGCGTTAAGATGCATTACATTTAGGGGCAATATTACATTTAGGGTTGAAATGTATTACATTTTGGGTTGTTATTACATTTAGGGTTGAGGTGTATTACATTTAGGGTCGATATTACATTTAGGGTTAAAAAATATTACATTTAGGGTCGATATTACATTTGGGGTTAAAAAGTATTACATTTAGGGTTGACTCGATTATTACATTTAGCGTTTAAATGTATTACATTTAGGGTTGTTATTACATTTAGGGTTAAGGTGTATTACATTTAGGGTTAAGATGTATTACATTTAGGGTCGATATTACATTTAGGGTTAAAAAGTATGACATTTAGGGTTGATATTACATTTAGGGTTTAAAAAGTATTACACTTAGGGTCGATATTACATTTAGGGTTGACATGTATTACATTTAGGGTCGATATTACATTTAGGGTTGACATGTATTACATTTAGGGTTGTCTCCGGTTATTACATTTAGGGTTAAAATGCATTTCATTTAGGGTTGACTCGATTATTACATTTAGCGTTAAAATGTATTACATTTAGGGTTGTTATTACATTTAGGGTTAAGGTGTATTACATTTAGGGTCGATATTACATTAAGCGTTGATATTACATTTAGGGGTGATACACCGTAATGGTGCCCGATTCGACGTGACTATTATCACACGACCACAGGCAAGGCAACAAGATGAACAAAAACAATAAATATAGATATATGCCGATGTGGGTGGATAGATATAATTATGTCGATGTGTGTAGAGAGATACATGTCGAAAGAACGTCTCCGAGGTGAAACGCCTTGAAATGGCGCATTGAGAAACATGCATTTCTGAGGAAAGTCGCGTAAAGATTTGATACTTCAGCTAAATGTGTCGTGGCCTGAATCAATTTCGTCACCTTTGTCGCCTTTTCGGCACTCGTCTGTTATTTTCAATTTTGAGTGGTGCATTTGCTTGATGCTTTATAGCAAAGTAAGTATGAACAATTCACTTTAAATGAAAAAGAAAAATATGAAATTGACTATCAACTTTGCAATGTCAAGTTCAAATCGGACCACAAGGAGACGAAACTCCATTGTCTGTGTTCTGTCTTTGTTCGTTTTGTTGCTCATCTTTTCTCTCTCTCTCACTCTCCTCTCTCTCTCTCTCTGCGTTGTGTGTGTGTTTGTGTGTTTGTGTCTTCATTTCACAGGAAACAAATCATTGTTGAAGTACTACACTTTGGTGAAAAGCAACAAAAGATTTGTGTCTTTTAATCAATTTACATTGGTCAACTTGTCTCAGCTATAATCTCTTGTTTCATATTGCTGTAATAACATAATCAATTTTGTCATTACATCTTAAAATTCAACATCTCATAATTCATTCAATTTGTCGAAAGACCGACGTTCTTTTTCATTTCAAATAACGAAGGGATTTCATGAACTTATCTCAAATATTCTAGTTATTGTTAACCGATGAGTTCATCAACATGTTACAAAATCAGAACTTGACATTACACCGAATTCACAATATATTAGGCTTTCCTGTTCAATGGAATTCCGTGACTTTTTTCATTTAAAGTGAATTATTCATTCTTACTATGCTGTAAAAGTATCAAACGAATGCACCACTCAAACTAGAAAATAAGATAATAAGTGCCGAAAAGGCGACAAAGGTGACGAAATCGATTCAGGCCACATCACATATTAAGTTGAATATCGGGCACCATTACGGAAGCGGAGTGGCCAGAAGAGAAGATGGCGCTTAAGTGTAGCGTCCTCGAAAGAACAATGGAACGTTGCAGCGTCGTTTGCACGAAGAGGCGAACTCCCATCTGTTATATTTCAGTTCCCTCCCCAGAGTTCTGGAGGGCGAGGCTCCCAGAGTTCCACTTTATTGCTAGCGACAAATCGGACCACGAGGAAGTGAAACTTTCACTGACTGTGTTCTTTCTTTTGTTCTTGTTGTTGCTCTTCTTTGCTCTGGGTGTGTGTGTGTGTATGTGCGTGTACGTGCGTTGTGGGTGTGGATATCTGTCTGTGGTCGTGTGGGAACGTTGAAGTCAAATCGGGCATCATTCCGCTTTATTGCTAGCGGCGAATCGGACCACGAGGAAATGAAACTTTCACTGTCTGTATTCTATTTTTTTTTTCTTCTTGCTCTTCTTTGCTATGTGTTCGTGTGTATGTGCGTGTGCGTGCGTTGTGGGTGGAAACGTTGAAGTCTAATCGGGCGTCATTACGGCACCGGAGTCTCCAGAAGAAAAAGCGTAATGTCCTCGAAAGGACAACGGCGCTTGCACCGTTAGCTCCCAAGGAGTTCCGGAAGGACAGGCGATCAACGTCCCGCTAAAAAAAGAAAAAAAAAAGGGGTGGAAGAGAGTGCACGAAGAAACAAGCTCCCATTTCCCGCCCCTCAGCTCCCTCCCCGTAGTTCCGGAGGGCGAGTCTACCAGCGACTGGGTAGATTGCTAGTATTTCTTAAAGTTGTGAATTGCGTCATTATAAGAATTGATATCAAAAGTTTCGTCTCCTCGTGGTCCAATTTATCGGTAGCAATCCACCCAGTCGCTGGTAGCCTTGCCCGCCGAAACTCCGGGGAGGGAGCTGAGGGGCGGGAAATGGGAGCTCGTGTTTTCGTGCACTCTTCCATCCCGTCACGACCACAGACAGACATCCACACCCACAACGCATGCACACGCATATACACACACACACACAGAGAGAGAGCAAAGGAGAGCAACAACAAGAAAAAAAAAAGCACACAGACAGTGAAAGTTTCATTTCCTCGTGGACCGATTCGTCGCTAGCATTAAAGGGGAACTGTGGGAGCCTCGCCCTCAGTTCCGGGAAGGGAACTGAAATCTAACAGATGGGAGTTCGCCTCAGCGGGACGTTTACCACCTGTCCCGCCGGAACTCCGGGGGACCTAACGCGCAAGCGCAGTTGTTGTTTCGGAGGCAGTACACTTAAGCGCCAGCTTTTCTTCTGGCCACTCCGGTGCCGTAATTGTGCCCGATACGACTTCAACGCTCCCACATGACCACTGACAGGCATCCACACACAACGCACACACATACACACACACTCACACACAGAGCAAGAACAAGAAGAACAAAAACAGAACACAGACAGAGGTTTATCTCCTCGTGCTCCGATTCGTCGCTAGCAATTCAGTGGAAATCTCAGAGCCTGAGGAGCCGGGAAATGTGCAAACGCCGGGAAATGTGCAAACGTCTTGCCGGGAAATGTGCAAATCTCTAAATTTCATCAACGGGAAATGTGCAAATGTGCAAAACGTCGCCGGGAAATGTGTAAACCATTCATTTCACCTATATTATGTAGAGATGGAGGAGAAACTCTCAATCAAAGCTGCGCACGAACCATTACCATCTTTACCACCTGTCTTAGCGACCATCTGTCTTTTTATGCCTCCGCCACGAAGTGGTGCCGGAGGCATTATGTTTTCGGGTTGTCCGTCCGTCCGTACGTACGTCCGTCCGCTTTCGTTTACGCGATAACTTGAGTAATATTGACTGGAATTTTACCAAACTTAGTTTAAGTATAAAGTATGATGGGGCAATTATTTGATAAGATTTTGGGTGAAATCGGCCTAAGGTCAGAGGTCAAAGGTCAAGGTCAAATCATGAAATTGTATCCGTTTACGCGATAACTCAAGACTGGATCGAGCAAATTTCACCAAACTTTGTCGGAGGATGATGTATGATGGGGCAATTACTTGATAAGTATTCTAGTGAAATCGGACAGAGGTCAAAGGTCAAGGTCAAATCCTGACATTTATCTGTTTACGTGATAACTCAAAACTGGATGAAGCAGCTTTCACCAAACTTGGTCCAAGGATGACGTATGATGGGACAATTAGTTGAGTAGATTTTAGTGACATTGGCAAGAGGTCAAAGGTCAAAAGATCAAGGTCAAATGCTAATGATGTTGCTATTTCCCCCATATCTATGCAATGCCCAAAGGTATTTTCTTGAAACTTAGTGTAGACATGTTCTATTGCCTAAAGATTCTCCAAAGAGAGTTTCATGTCATAAGGTCAAAGGTCAAAAGGTCAAACGTGAGGTGAAAATGTTGCAATATCACTTTTCTTGCAAATGGTTCAATGTATCTTCATGGAACTTGGTGCATACGCATGTACTGACTGGCAGGGATTATCTAGGGATTTAGGGGTCGTGGGTCAATAGTCAGGGGGGTCAAAGGTCAAGGTCAACTCCTCAAAATTTTACTATTTCCTTCATACTACTACATGCAATGCTTGCATTATTAGTTTTAAAACTTAATATATAAGTGCATTATCTAATAGAGATTCTCCGGGAAATTTCCAGCCAGGTCAAATGTCAAAGGTTAAGGGTCAAAGGCCAGGTTTCAATGCCCCCCCCCCCCAAAAAAAAAAAAAAAAAAGAAATACTATTTTGTACTGTAATTACATTCTTTTTTCATACCTTGGAAATTACTCAATGCATAAACTTATAAAAGGGTCCGTCAGAAGTCAAGTAAAAACTCTCAATTCCCTAATTATGTGTACCTGCACTCTTAGACAATTATAGCAAACCCAGTTAAAGGAAAGTGAACTTTCAAGATATTTCTGACAAACCTGTCATTTCAATATTTTGCCAGTTATGTGAAACTGTCATACCTACCGGGAGAATCATGCATTATGGCGGAGGCATCAGTCGCCATAGCGACATTTCTATTTTTTATTACATTTGCAGCATTTTCTTGCAAACCCTACAACGATTTTTCACCAGATTTGGCAGATAACATCTTAATGGTGATATGATCGTAATTGTCAAAATGAGCCCCCCCCCCCCCCCCACTTACACACAGACACACCAGTCCTGGTGGTTTATTTCTGCATTTTCTTTCTCCGAATACAATTGCAAATGAAAACAGAATGATACAGATACATACAAATCAATACAAAGAAAAATCATCTGCGTAACATTCAGTCTGAAGTGGCATAATCATGAATCAAAATAACATATTAAGGCATACTGTATCTATTAACAAAGGAGAAATCAATACAGGGGACCGTCATCATAAGCAGAGCTTGACGTGAATGAGGCCCTATCTGAATATGTGATACCAATGTAATACAACACCAATTATATAAGTACTCATAAAACTCTTAATCTTGATACACAAAACACATTTTGCTACGGAAAAATTGATCAAGAAGATGCAGTAAATGCAGAAGATGCAGTAAATGTGGACAATCCCCCTCCTCTCCATCACTCCCCTCCCACCCCCAATGAGGGCACCCCTGGATCTGCCATAATCAAACATGAAATTTCAGTCATACAAGGCACTAACTTAGCTCTATCTTCTTTTTTTTTTTGTTCGACAGAAAAAGATTTTTAAAAATCCAGAGTTTAAGGACTCTGAGGCTTCAACTCCCCCCCCCCCCTTTTCGGCCGGGGGTGGGGGGGGGGAGGATTGGGGGCTAATTTCAATTCATAAAGATCATATCACCGTAATGAGGCTATCTGACAAGTTTCGTGAAAATCTGTAATAGACTTTTCAAGAAGAAACTGACAATGTAGAAAATCCCTCTCCTCCCCTCACCCCCTCCCCCGCGATCCGGACACCCCTGGATCCGTCATAATCAAACATGCAATTTCAGTCATTAATGTCTTCATAGCACTAGTTTAGGGACTCTGAGGCTTCAATTTGAAGACTCCTCCCCACTTATGGCCCAGTGCCCTTACCTTGGATCTGCCATTAAACGTGAACTCCTTTCATCAATATCTTTAACCCTAAAAGGGCCGGGGGGGGGGGCCTCGACGTTTCGCGCTATAAATCTGTAACGCGAGAAGGCCTCGTCGTGAGGCTTCTTGACTTTCTTCGTTCAAGTCTCGCGCAACTTTTGAGACCAAATTTGCAACGTCCGCGCATACTTTTTCGAAGCCACGCCCATTTGTGTAACGGAATGTCGCCCCAAAACGGGCACAATTTTGTGATTTTGTGTACATTTCCTATGGAAAACAATGTTCTGTCATGAATGTCATGAAAACCTGATTATTTTTACAATTAATTACTTTCATTTATTAATTTTGTGCTAATTATGGTAGAAGAGTGGTCAGTGACAATTTCCAATGAAAAAACAGAAAAAAACAAAAGCTTAAAAACAACGAAATACATAAGGAATTCTGAAAACAATGAAGTATATAAGAATTGAAATGATTTTTGGAAGTTTTTGTGATGTACAATTGTTGAATATGCAAAAACAGATTTACAGATCAAAAATTAGACTCTCAATGCTTTTAATTAGGCTAAAATATCATCTTGAGCGTAATTTGCATAATTAATGAATTAGAATTAGAAATTGATTGTGCCACAAAATCTTATGACACAATCTTGTAGATTATGACGTGGGTCTCACGCATGCGAAATTTCATCGCTATTGCACCATCAATGGCCGAGATCTCATTTGGGGGGGGGGTGGCGGAACAAAAATCCCGGCCCCTTTAGGGTTCAAGAACCATCCTAGCTCATTCTCATTATATAATACAAGAAGAATTTCGATAATACCGTAGTTCTGAGCCCCCCTCCCCTTTTTCGGGGGGGGGGGGGGGGGAATGGCTACTATAATTATAAACAAATTGAGATCCCATTGCTACCTGCCAATTTTGTTGAAAATCTGTCGAGGATTTTATTAAGAATATCTAAATGGTGGAAGTTCATGGGCAGTTTTGATATGGAGTTTATCTACTATCTTTATACACAATATCGCTAAAGTAAATGATTTGCACATTTCCCGGCGACGTTTTGCACAATTCCCGACGTTTGCACATTTCCCGGCTCCACAGAGCCTCGCCCGCCAGAAACCCATGGATTAAGGTGGAAGATCACAGATAGGAGTTCGCCTCTTCGTGCACTCTGCTCCACCCCGTCGGCTTTTAGCGGGACGTTGACCGTCTATCCCGTCGGAACTCCAGGAATTTAACGTTGCAACGTTCCATTGTTCTTTCGAGGTCAAGCGCCAGCTTCTCTTCTGGCCACTCCGCTTCCGTAACGGTGCCCGATATTCGAGTTAGTATGTGATGTGGCCTGAATCGATTTCGTCACCTTTGTCGCCTTTTCGGCACTCTTCTGTTATTTTCAACTTTGAGTGGTGCATTTGATACTGTGAAAGGAAAGTAAGAATGAACAATTCACTTTAAATGAAAAAAGAAAACTATGAAATTGGAAAAATCATTAGGACATTCGGACACATCTCCCACACTCAAACACAATATTTAAAAAATGTAATATCCATGGAGTGTAGAGTGGGTAAGACTATAGGGAAATACTAAATTCGTTCTCATTTTATATCGTTTATCGCTGTCCCACACCTTCCCGGCCAGAAAAGTGCCTTGTGCCTGTGTATGTGTGTTTGTGTTTTCATTTCAAAGGAAACAAATATCTAATGCTTGTGACCTTTTGAGTTCAATTCTTATAATGACGCAATTCACAACAACTGTAAGAAAAACTCCGGAAAGACAAGAAAATAGTGATTCGTGATATTACAAATAACGAACTTTTCCTGACTTTAAACATAAAAATAGGCAATTTGGGTCAGCTTTTCTTAATGTTAACAAACAAAATCACGCAATCAGTCTGTGTAATGAGACTCTACATACTTTGTATACGAAATTATGCTATTTTCTTCAAACAGTTTGAATTGTCGTAACAATAAGTAATTAACAGTACTACAGTTTGGTGGAAGGCATCAAAAGAGTTGTTTCTTAGAATAAATTTATAATACTCAACTTGTCTCGGCTAATCTCTTGTTTCATATTACTTTAATAACGTTAATCAATTTTGTCAATACAAAACGTTTTGTAAGCTCAAAAGTCATTAAATTTGTCGAAAGACTAATGTTCTTTTTCATTTCAAATAACGAAGGGATTTCATGAACTTATCTCAATCATTTTAGTTATTGTTAACCTATGATTTCATCACCATGCTACAAAATCAGAACTTGACATTGCACCGAATTCACAATCTTTTAGGTTTCCCTATTAAATAGAATTCCGTGACTTTTTACGCGACTAGAAAGAGCTATGCAAGGCAAAGTTGGTAGCAGTCAATTTCATAGTTGTCTTTTTTTCATTTAAAGTGAATTGTTCATTCTTACTTTGCTATCAAAGTATCAAATGCACCACTCAAAGTTGAAAATAAAAGAAGAGTGCCGAAAAGGCGAAATCGATTCAGGCCACATCACATATTAAGTCAAATATCGGGCACCATTACGGAAGCGGAGTTTCCCCAAGAGAAGCTGGCGCTCAAGTGTAGTGTCCTCGAAAGAACAATGGAACGTTGCAACGTTAAATCTCTGGAGTTCCGGGGGATAGACGGTCAACGTCCCGCTGAGAAGCCGACGGGGTGGAGCAGAGTGCACGAAGAGGCGAACTCCTATCTGTTATCTGGCACCTTAATCCCCGGAGTTCTGAAGGGCGAAGCTCTGTGGAGCCGGGAAATGTGCAAACGCCGGGAATTAAAGTGCAAACGCCTCGCCGGGAAATGTGCAAACGTCGCCAGGAAATGTGCAAACGCCGGGAAATGTGCAAATTTCATCAACGGGAAATGTGCAAACATGACGCCGGGAAATGTGCAAAAGTTCAATTTTGCCGGGAAATGTGCAAAACGTCGCCGGGAAATGTGCAAATCATTTACTTAAGCGATATTGTGTATAAAGATACAGTGTAGTAGATCCATATCAAAACTGCCCATGAACTTCCACCATTTAAATTTTCTTAATGAAATCCTTGACAGATTTTCAACAAAATTGGCAGGTAGCACGATTATGGCAATGGGATTTCAATTTATTTATATAGTAGCCACCCCCCCCCCCCCCGAAAAAGGGGAGGGGGCCTCAAAGTCCCAGAACTACGGTATTATCGAAATTCTTCTTGTATCATGATAACCAAATAAGAATGAGCTAGGTTGGTTCGTTAAACCGGGTCTAGGGCAATTACCCCCTGGGCAATTACCCCGCACCCTTCCCCTGGCCCTAATCCTAATCCTAATCCTGAACCTATTCCTATCCCTAACTCAAACTCCTAACCCTAACCCTAACCCTAACCATAATCGTTACTCTAAGCTTTCCACTAACCAGTATTTAGCCGGGGGGTAATTGCCCTCTCGGGGTAATTGCCCGGATACGCGTTAAACATATTGATGACAGGAGTTCACGTTTAATGGCAGATCCAGGGATGCAGGGCACGGGGCCATCGAGTGGGGAGGAGTCTTCAATTTGAAGCCTCAGAGTCCCTAAACTAGACTGAAATTGCATGTTTGATTATGACGAATCCAGGGGTGTCCGGATCGCGGGGGGGGGGGTGAGGGGAGGAGAGGGATTTTCTACATTTTCAGTATCTCCTTGAAAAGTCTAGGACATATTTTCACTAAACTTGTCAGATTGCCTCATTACGGTGATATGATCTTTATGAATTGAAATTAGCCCCCAATCCTCCCCCCCCCCCCTACCACCGGCCGAAAAGGGGGGGGGGGAGTTGAAGCCTCAGAGTCCCTAAACTCTGGATTTTTAAAAACCTTTTTCTGTCGAACAAAAAAAGAAGATAGAGCTAAGTTAATGCCTTGAAGACATTAATGACTGAAATTTCATGTTTGATTATGGCGGATCCAGGGGTGCACTGATTGGGGGTGGGGGGAGGGGAAGTGATGGAGAGGAGTGGGATTGTCCACATTTACTGCATCTTCTTGATAAATCTCAAGAAGAATTTTCACCAAACTTGGCAGATACCATCTTTACGGTAATATGGTCTTATATGGTAAAATGAGCCCCACCCCCTCCCACCGCCAAGGGGGGAGGGGGGGAGGAGGAGTTGAAGTTTCAGGTCCCTAAACTCTGGAATTTGTAATCTTCTCCTGTTGAACCGAAGAATATGGAACTACGTTATATGAAGACACTATAGTTACTAAAATTTCAGGTTTGATTATGACTTGTCCAGGAGTGCCTTGATAAGGGGTGTGAGGGGAAGGAGGGTGATTTTCCACTTTTTCTGCATAGTTTTGTAAAATCTATGACGGATTTTCACCAAACTTGGCAGATAGTATATTTATGGTGATTCGATCTTAATTTGTTAAATTGAATCCCCCCCCCCCCCCCCGCCGACGAGGAGCGGGGGGGGGGGGGTTGTACCCTCAGAGTCCCTATTCTCTTGATTTTTTTTACTTCAGTTCTGGCCGCTGCCCAAATTCACTGAAAATCGCAAAAGTGATTCCCATCCATAAAAAAGACGATCACACACAACTAAAAAACTACCGCCCAATATCCCTTCTCCCAAGCATATCAATTATAGAGAAAATTGTTTATAAAAGATTATTTTCTTTTTTGAATAAAAATGAAAATCTTATTCTTATTCTATTAGCTTTTATTAATAAGGAACATATTGTTAGAATTTTTATGGACCTGAGTAAGGCATTTGATACTATTGATCATAAAATTCTTATTTGTAAATTAAAACATTATGGAGTTATATTGATGGGGTACCCCTTGTAGAAAAAAAGTCTACGAAATTTATTGGTGTAATTATTGATTCTATTCTTACCTGGAATGAACAGGTAAATAATATAAGTAATATTGTATCAAGAAACATAGGTATATTGTTTAAACTGAAAGATTTTTTTGATAGAAAAATCTCTTTTTATTTTATATAATGCACTGATTTTACCATACATCACATACTGCAATATGGTATGGGCAAATTCTACCAAGACAAAAATTCAATCAGTTCATCTTCTCCAAAAAAGAGCACTCCGCATTTGTACCAACTCACATTATCTTGCAAATTCTGAACCACTATTTTTTGAATAGGGGTATGAACTCTACACGGCATCAGCATGGAGGAATACAATGCAAGCGGCAACAGGAGGAGTTGGTATTGTTATCGGCAAGATAGCTCAAAGGGCTCTTATTGGTGTAGAACGTATTTCAGACAGGCTGATTAAAGCAACCTTCCAGGGAAATCCTGCATTAACTGTAATTGTTGCATATGCACCATGTGAATATGCAGCTAGCACTGACAAAACTGACTTCAATGACAATCTTCGTCAAGCAATTGAAGCTGTTCCTCGCCATCACTTCTTGATGGTGCTTGGCGATCTCAACGCACGACTCGGTCCAGATGATGTCCTGTTCACATGCAATGACCAGACGAATGACAATGGCAGACGACTGCTTGATGTGATGGAAGAATATCAGTTATTGGCCACAAACACGCTCTTTCAGAAACGAAAGGGAAAACTATGGACATGGATGTCACCAAACAAGACCACCCATCAGTTAGATTATATTCTGACACGTAAGAAGTGGCGTAAAAGCATCGTTAACAGTGAAGCTTATGGGTCCTTTTCCTCTCTCGGATAAGTTTTAAGTTTGGATTTGAATGACTCTGTCGATGACAGTTCCCTTAACTGAAGAGGTAACTGATTCCACAATTTTGGTCCCATAACAAAAAAAGCACGATCACCATACCCATGTTTTACTCTGGGTGTTTGGAGTAAGAATGCATCTGATGATGAACGTAGCCTTCGTGTCGGATTGTATTTTTGAACAGAATTACTTATGTATATTGGGGAAAAAGAATGAACTGAATGATGTACTAATAACAGAATCTTGAAAATAATCCTTTTTTCTACAGATAACCAATGTAAGGAACGGAGAACTGGTGACATGGAATCAAACTTAATTAGTAAAAGTTAACAATCGGGCAGCAGAATTTTGCAACCGTTGAAGTTTTGTGACATCAGTTAGATTATATTCTGACACGTAAGAAGTGGCGTAAAAGCATCGTTAACAGTGAAGCTTATGGGTCCTTTTCCTCTCTCGGATCTGATCACAGGGTGGTGACTGCAACAGTAAGACTTAGTCTTAGGGCGCCGAAAAAGCAGAAAGTGAAATATGCTTGGGAGGAACTAACAACCGACCGTCAATGACAGGAGCAATACACAGTGGAAATAAGAAACAGATTTCATGTACTCCAGGAAGAGAATGAGTCTGCCACAGAAACGTACCAACGCTTTATTGATGCAAATCAACAAGCAGCAGAAACATGTCTCAAGCAGATCAATAATAATAATAATAATAATAATAATAGTGGCTACTTGTATAGCGCACAGGTCCACTTTTCAGTGCTCATGGCACTTCAAAAATGAAAAGCTATCATATATTTACATGCATATATACATATTCAAACATTTCAACAAATAAGAAAATGGTAAACAAAAACAAATATATATCAAATAAAGAATACAACATATACCAATTAAAAAATACAATATTGATCCAATATTAATGACATTCAGCAATTACAGTCCTCAGTATGAAAGGAACAGATAAGTTTTAAGTTTGGATTTGAATGACTCTGTCGATGACAGTTCCCTTAACTGAAGAGGTAACTGATTCCACAATTTTGGTCCCATAACAAAAAAAGCACGATCACCATACCCATGTTTTACTCTGGGTGTTTGGAGTAAGAATGCATCTGATGATGAACGTAGCCTTCGTGTCGGATTGTATTTTTGAACAGAATTACTTATGTATATTGGGGAAAAGAATGAACTGAATGATGTACTAATAACAGAATCTTGAAAATAATCCTTTTTTCTACAGGTAACCAATGTAAGGAACGGAAAACTGGTGACATGGAATCAAACTTATTAGTAAAAGTTAACAATCGGGCAGCAGAATTTTGCAACCGTTGAAGTTTTGTGACATCTTTTTTTTGAAAGATTACACAACAATGAATTCGAAAAATCCAACCGAGAAGAAATCAAAGCATGAATAAGTATCTCAGCTGCAGATTTAGACAAATATTTCCTTATGAAACAAATTACGCAACTGATATCGAACATTCCGCTGAATATGAGTTACATGACTTCGAAATGACATTTCCTGATCAAATATGACACCTAAATTACGGGCTGTTTTCGACGGAGTAATGCAAGTGCTATCGATGTTGACATGACATGACTGATAATCAACTTTCCTTAACATATGCTTTGATCCCAATAACAGAAACTCAGATTTATCATCATTTAGTTTAAGGCCATTGGATGTAAGCCAGATTTTCAGGTCTTGCAAACATGCTTCGAGTTTTGCAATGGCGGATGACAATGAAGACACAGTGGGTTTAAAAGACAAATATAGTTGTATATCATCCGCATAACAATGATAACTAATACAATGCTTGCGAAATACTTCACTAATTGGTTGCACTTACAGAGAAAAAAGCAGCGGGCCTCCAACAGAACCTTGAGGTACACCAAACTTTGTCATAGTTTTACAAGAAGGTAGAATCACCAATTCTGACGTAATGAGATCGATCACATAAGTAGGATATAAACCAATCAAGAGCAGTTCCTTTGATGCCCAAATATCTCAGCCGCTGAATCAGAATAGCATGATCGACTGTGTCAAAACCTGAGCTCATATCAAGCATGATTAGAGTAGTGATGTTACCACTATCTAATTCTCTGAACACAATATCTGATAAGTTGACTAACAGTGTTTCTACACTATGACCAGGCTTGTACGCAGATTGAAATGAATCAAGCAATTCATTATCTTGCAGAAACATTGTCAGTTGTGAGAAAACAACCTTTTCAAGCAATTTACTTAAATAAGGTAAATTTGAAATTGGGCGGTAATTTTTTAGACACTCCTGATCTAAGCCTGCTTTTTTCAAAGTTGGATGAATAACTGCTTTTTACACACCTGTGGAACTATACCTAATCTCAGGCTAGCATTTATGATTCTTGTGATAACGGGTGCTAAAACTCTGCCACACTTCTTAACCAAATCTGTTGGGATTGGATCAAGTTAACATGATTTGTTAGGTGAGTTCTTAATAAGCTTTTCTATCTCATTAACAGTGACAGACTGAAACTCACTCAATTCTGACTTGACTTCACATACAATGTCATTTGGCTGTTCACAACGAGTTGGGAAACTCCGTTGGATTGCCACAATTTTATCAATGAAATATTGATTAAAACAATTGGCTAACTCAACTTGATCACCATGAGTGAGGTGTTCCGGCAAAGGAGATCGCTGTTTTCGGTAAAGTGAAGCATTAGCAACTTTGTACAACTTCTTTGTATCTTTCCCACAATCCGTAACCTTTTTTGAATGATATTGTAACTTAGCATCTTTAATCAAGACATTTACACATCGCCTTTGCGCATGATACATCTGTTTGTGAATCTCCAGTTTTGTGGACCTTGACTTCCTTTCTAACTGTCTACGAAGCAGTTTTGCTTGAGCTATTTCTGGGGTATACCATTCCGTATTGGGGTGTATTGTGACCTTGATTCGCTTCTCAGGTGCCAACTTATCAAGGGTGGCAGTGAGTAAAGTGTTATACAAATTCACTTCATCATCAACATTATTAAGTTGAGATTCAGCTGATAAAAGAGACTTAACATGAGTATCAGCAACAAACTCTTGTGGGTTTACAGATTTCAAATTCCGTGTCACAACAAATTTTTTTTGATACAACGTTTAGGAAGGTTCAAATTCACACATTATTGCTGAATGATCTGATATACCTTCCACAACACCGGTATTACAAAGTTGTACAGTGTTACCTTTATGAGTTATAAGCAAATCTAATACATGGCCTCGATTATGAGTTGGCTCATTGATATGTTGAATCATATTAAAGGCTGACAATAATTCAGAGAACAACTTCGAATTCGAAGTTGATGAGTCCACAGGTATATTGAAATCACCTGCAATCAACAAGTCAGACGAGCAGAGAAGCTGTCTATCGAGCACATTAGAAAACTCATCCAAGAAAATCTGAAACTGTACTGAACTGGGTGGACGATATACATTGATGAAATGCAACGATTTCTGCAAATAATTCAGAGTCATCTGAATCATTTCAAATGTAACATTTGGGGAATCTAGAATTCTGACATCTAATTGACTTTTAAACAACACAGCTATTCCTCCTCCTCGTTTGCCAACTCTGGGAATGTGCTTAAATTATTCGTTGCCATGTCACTTCATTATCCGAAGGCAATTACAAGAAGGTTTAGTGGAGTAAACATTGTAAGGGTTCAGCTGTAAAATGTCCGAAAGATACTAGATGCACGTCTTGTATTGTTATCAACAGCATGATCTTTGGTAGCTGACACACTAAATGACGGACCTGGGTTGATTTCAACATCTCCACTGGTAAGCAGTGACATGTGAAAAGTAGAGCTTGCATTCTTATAATACAAAATGCATGCTTTTGAGTAGCCTTTTACTCTGATACCGGTACTAGACATGTTCTTATCATTCTTCACAGTTGGTAGTATAGACCTACTAAAAGTGCATGTGGCTGTACAACAATACATACATGGCAAAAGAGTCAGTATTAGACTCACAACAAACATATACCTCATTCGTTCCATTATACTGATCATTATCATCACTGCGTTGTGCAAAACGTACATAAAAATTTAAAAAAGCTACAGCTCATTCAAGTACAAAAGCATTGGTGAGCGCATGAACACAAACGCGTATGACTTCTACGCGCTTAACAGCTCTAGGCTCGCATGAGCGCATAAACACATACAGCGCATAAATACATATTCAGGTGAATATGAAGGCTGTAGTGTGGCTCCCGTACAAACGATATCAAACCCAAATCCAGTTTGCCGATCTTCAGCCAAATCCTCCAATTACTTAACACAAAAATTGTCCAGGAGATTCACAAAGTACATACAATACAGTTGGCACAGTGACACAAAAATAATATCACAGAACAACACAAAAATGATAAACAACTCAGAGCACAGAAAAGAGGCAACCACGCAGGGCGCTCTCTACGCTGAAAATCATCGGCTCGGAGGGAGGAGCAAAGCTTAAACCCTAAAGTTACTGTTGCCAGGAAGAAGACGAAAGCTGCATATAGGGCGTTCATCGCAGACAACGGTGAAGATGGCAAGAGCAGAGAAGAATATGCAAGGACAGGGAAAACTTGTACAGAACATATGCAATTCTGGATAAGGAAAGGATCCTCGATCCTTCTGGATCCTCGACAGAACAAGACATCAGGATCGGACGTGGCCACCGCATGGAATGCCTTGCACAGTATGAGGAAAGTGTGGAAATCTCAGCTTATTAGCGACGACATAAAACGGCGACTTTTTGTCACAACAGTTGAGTCTGTATTACTGTATGGAGCAGACGTGGACACTTACAGCCAGACAAGAGAAAGCATTGGACGGAGTGTACACACGCATGCTCAGGATAGTCCTTAATGTGTCATGGAGTGACTACGTTAGAAATGATGACTTGTATGGTACATTGCCAAAGGTGTCTGCCAAAGTGCGTGAGAGAAGGATGCGATTAACGGGACACTGTGCGCGACACCCTGGGCTATCTGCGAATTCCCTCGTACTCTGGGAACCTAAACAGGGAATTGCAAAACGAGGAAGACGTAAGGCCACTTTAATCAGTGTCCTGAAGAAGGATGCAGGCCTTGATAGCATTAATGACCTACGGACAGTCATGTTAGATAGAGAGGTTTGGAGGCGCAACTTATGGAACCCGAGTTGGCATCGGCTGAAGCAAGTACATGCCCTCGAATAAGTAGTAGTAGTAATAGTAGTATTTCTTAGATTGAAAACTCTGAAAATCCACGATATTCATACATTACAAAGCGCAATATTCATGTACAAATACAAATCCAACACCCTCCCTTCCTCCTCTTTCCACAACCTATTCACTGTGAACTCCAGCGTCCATGCTTACCCAACTCGACATTCTAAAGATTATCACCTCCACAATCCCAAGTTAGTGATAGCTCACAAGTCAATTAGACATCATGGACCTGACGTTTGGAACAATCTCCCTTAGCAAATTAAGACAACCACCAAATTATAGATTTTTAAGGCACTTATGAAAAAAATTCTTTTATCGAAATATAATGATATATGAGTGATAAGAAGTTTTGGGGTTTCTACGTTCACTCATAAAAAGTCAATATTGATATAGTATTAGTTTTAGTACTTTGCTGCGCATCACGATTGTTGATATTGTATACAGAAGTATGTAGAAGACATACATGTGACACAAAGAATAAACCAGAATCAATCTAATCAGGTATATATACCCAAACATTAAATTAACAAAATTGTATTGTATCACATGCACAGCTCCGCACAGCACGTCACAGCACAGCACTCACCTCAACACAGTATTATGGTAAAAAATGCCTATTGATAAGAAACAAACGAAAACTATTTTGAATTTCTCCTTTACTTTTAATCTCATAAATTATTACAATATTTTCGATTTGATTATTTATTCTGTTTTTGTAGACATGTCCATTATACAGATATGTAAATCGATTTTAAGCCTTGAATTTTACCCCGAGGCCTCGATCCATGTCAAGCTGCTGCTTATGACCGCGGTCTCCTGCTTTTCTGTTATTATAACCAAAACGTTTAATTTCTAATATCAATTTATTTAGATCCCCTCTGTTATATTCTTTTCTCTGAAATTCGTTTAATGAAACGACGTGATCATATGCTCTGAATGAACAATTCATTATTATTTACATAATCTACAAGTGTTGATTTGATGATTCTCCTCCGAACTTTCTTTTTTGTGAGTGATATGCTGCATGTTTTATACATCGAATACTGTCATGTTCATAGTTTGTATGTGTATATGTACCTTGAATTACTTTGTAAGACAGCATGTTTGCTTAAATGTCGTGTAACGTTGATTTCCAAATATGTGTATTCTTTTGTTATGTGTGATTTGGAAAAAGGCAGAAATAAAATCAATCAATCAAAAAAAAAAAAAAAAACCCGAAAAAGTTAGTGCTGTAAAGACATTAATGACCGAAATCTTATGTTTGATTATGGCGGGTCTAGGGGTGCTCTGATCCGGGGTTGGTGAGGGTGAGGGGGAGGGGGTGCTGTTCGTTATTCCGAAGGTTCGCTATTCCGAAGGTTCGTTAGTCCAAAGGGTTGTTAATCCGAAACACGCAAAGTCCCTATACCTAGAGGTTCGTTAATCCAAAAATTTGTGGCGTCATTCCGAAGGTTCGTTATTCCGAAGACTGGTTAATCCGTAAATGAAATTCGGAACAATGAACCTTCGGAATAACGAATCTTAGGAATAAAGAGCCTTCAGAATAACAAACCTTCGGAATAACGAGCTGTAACCAGGGGGAGGAAGGGGGATTTTCAAAATTTTCTCCATCTTCTTGAAAAATCTATGACGAACTTTCACCAAACTTGGCAGATAGCATCTTTATGGTGATAGTACTGTAAATACAGTTAATGCATGATGTTATAGGTTTAAGTTTACTATGACAGATGAAGGGATGCCCAAAAATAGGAGGGGGTAGGAAGGAGGCTTAATTTTCACATTTTTTGTCTTTGTCCTGAAAACTCAAGACGCATCACTCGGATAATAAAATTATATATATATCAGCTTTATAAAAAAAAACCCTTCTATAAAAAAATGATGGAGCTAATAGAGTGCTGGTGCCTGTTATGTTAAAGGGATGCTACAGTATTGGTTGAAGATGAGAATTGGCTTTGAACTTTTTGCGAGATACAAAGAAAACACATGATATAGTACAGAGCATACCATTTTAAGAGGAATTCAAAGTTTATTTGATGAAAATCGGGTTTCGAATTACTGAAACATCCACAAACGAAGTAAAACAAAGTGACTGTAATAAAATGTGGGTCCCACACTTTATTAGAATCGCTCTGTTCTTCTTCTTCCTCTGATTAAGTCCGCCTCCTTCAATAGACTGAAGATTCTTGCAGACTGGTGCTATTTTTACATTATGATACAATTTATTTACAGATATTTACAAGCACATAAGAAAATTTGACGAAAACAACTAGCCACTGTGATCAACCGTTAGACGGTTTCGAAATGATCCCACAGATGAAACAATGTCTGACGACAGGGAATTCCAGTTCCTTACAGTTCTTGGGAAGAACGAATGGCGATGCGATTCAGTTCTCGAATATGGTACCTGATAGGAGTGTGGTTGCGAGGCTCTCGTTAACTGAGTAGCCTGTTTGATGATATAGTCCTGTGCTGAAAGAGGAGTAAGATTATTGTGTATTTTGTACATCATAATTAGCCTGTCATTTTCTCTGCGCTGTTCCAGAGTGGTCCAATCAAGTTCTTGTAGCATTTTGGTGACACTCGAGGTGTTATGGTAGCGATTTAAAGTGAATCGCGCAGCTCTGTTTTGGATATCTCAGCCATTTCAAAACCAATTTTCATCAAATAACTGTTGAATTCCTCATGGAATTACATGTTCTTTCATACTTCATAAGAGGTTTCTCATTATCTCACGAAAAAATGTTAGAAACCTGAAATTAGGTCTCAACCAAAACTGTACAATCCCTTTGATTCATGAATTAATGTTAAGTGCGGCGGAGGCGGATTTGTCACATATTCACCTTCTTCTTGAAACCCCTATATAATAGATATTTGCCAAGCTTGAAACGTAGCGTAGCGTATTTATCTGGTGATATGACCTCAATTTGTCTAAATGAGCACTGCCCCAACCCCTAAGGTGGGAGGAGATGGAGCCCCCCCCCCCACCCCATCTCTGCCCCTTGAACTTAAAAGGGACCAAGACGAGGGGGTTGAGGTCGTTCGGGTGGAATTCAGAATTTTATTGAAAACCCTATACATATGAAAAAAAAAATGGAATACATACTTTTTAAAGAAATTTTCTATACAACCAAGAGTAATAGAACACAATTTTATCACATTTTTAGAAGGTAGATCTATACTTTGATGAAATTTCACGTCTCCTTACTAAATGACGTGGGGGCTACCGTGGTCTTATCCCTATCTTTGGGGAAGGGGAACAACTTGGATTTGTTGTCCCTTCGAACAAAGTGGGATTCTATTACCCTAGAGATGCTACCTCCCACGTTCGGTGAAAATCCGTCAAAGATTTCTCAAGAGGATGCAGAATATAATCCCCCCTCATCCCCCCCCCCCCCCGATAAGGACACCCCTCGATCCGCCACAATCAAATGTGAAATAAAATTTCAAGCATTAATGTCTTCATAGCACTAACGAAGCTCTCTTTTAGATAAAAGATAAAAGATAAAAATTGAGTTTAGGGACTCCGAGGCTTCAACCCCCCCCCTTAAGCGGTGTGTGTGTGTGTGTGTGTGTGTGTGTGTGTGTGTGTGTATGGGAGGGGGGACTCATTTTAACAAATTAAGAGCATATCACCGTAATAATATATCACCGCAATCTGCCAATTTTGGTGAAAATCCGTCGAAGATTTTTCAAGAAGATGCTGAAAATGTAGAAAATTCCTCTCCTTGCCCTCACCCCCCTCGATCTGGAGACCATTTGATCCGCGCCATAACCAAACATGAAATTTCAGTCATTAACGCTGTGTCTTCATAGCACTAACTTAGCTCTATCTTTATCGGTCTGACAGAAGAAGATTAAGAAAATTCCAGAGTTTAGGGACGCTGAAGCTTCAACCCCCCGCAGCCCCCCCCCCCCCGCTTCGGCGGTTGGGGAAGGGGGGTGGGGCTCATTTGAACAAATTAAGATCATAATTATTACCATAATCTTGCTACCTGTCAAGTTTGGTGAAAATCCCTCATAGATATTTCAAGAAGATGCTAAAAAATGTGGAATATCCCCTCCACCCATCACCCCTCCCCCCCCCCACCGATCTGGGCATCTCTTGATCCGCCATAATCAAACATGAAATTTCATTCATTAATCACGTTAATGTCTTCATAGCACTAAATTAGCTCTATCTTTTTCGGTTTGACAGATGAAGATTTTTTAAAAATCCAGATTTTTGGGATATTAAAAGTGAAGCTTAAACCTCCCCCCCCCCCCCTTCGCCGATTGGGGGGGGGGGGGCGCATTTTAACAAATCAAGATTATATTAACATAAATATGACTGTATCTCTCAAGTTGGGTGAAAATCCGTCCTAGATTTTTCGAGAATGTGCTGAAAATGTGGAAAATCCCCCTCATCCCCCTCACCCCCGATCAGGGCACCCCTGGGTCCGCCATAATGAAACATGAAATTTTAGTCATTAATGTCTTCATAGCACTAACTTAGCTCTATCTTGTTCGGTTCGACAGATGAAGAAAAAAAAAATCAAGCGTTAAGGGACTCTGAGGCTTCAACTCCTCCCCCCCCCCCCCCTCCTTAGGACGGGTGTGTGTGTGTGGGGGGGGGGGGCTCATTTTGACAAATTACGATCATATCACCATTAAGTTGTTATCTGCCAAATCTGGTGACAATTCGTTGTAGGGTTTGCAAGAAAATGCTGAAAATGTAATTAAAAACTAGAAATGTCGCTATGGCCACTGATGCCTTCGCCATACATAATGCATGATTCTCCCAACAGGTGTATAGTATAATGTCTTCACAATGTGAGAGAACAGTTTCACATAACTGGCAAAATACTGAAATGACAGGTTTGTCAGAAATATCTTGAATGTCCACTTTCCTTGAACTACGTTTACTATAATTGTCTATTAAAGGGTGCAGGTACATGTATTTCGGGAATTGAGGATTTTTACTTGACTTCTGACTGACACTTTTGTAAGTTTATACATTTAGTAATTTTCAAGGTATAAAGAAAAAGTGTAATTACAGTGTAAAATAGATTTTTTTTGCATTTAAACCTGGCCTTGACCCTTAACCTTTGACCTTCTGGCAGGAAATTTCCAAGAGAATCTCCATTAGGTAATATATGTATATTAAGTTTTAAAAATAATAATGCAAGCATTGCATATACTAGTATATGAGGGAAATAGTAAAATTTTGACGAGTTGACCTTGACCTCTGACACATGACTCCTAAATTCCCTAGATAATTTCTGCCAGTCAGTACATGTGTATATACCAAGTTCCATGAAGATAGGCCTACATTGAACCATTTGAGAGAAAAGTGAAATTGTAACATTTTCACCTAATCTTTGACCTTTGACCTTATGACATGATAACTCCCTCTGGAGAATCTTTATGCAGTAGATATGTATACACTAAGTTTCAAGAAAATACCTTTGGGCATTGCATGGATATGGGGAAATAGCAACATTTGTAGCATTTGACCTTGACCTTTTGACCTTTGACCTCTTGCCAATGTCACTAAAATCTACTCAACTAATTGCCGTATCGTATCGTAATTGTCCCACCATACATCATCCTTGGTGAAAGCTGCTTCATCCAGTTTTTAGTTATCACGTAAAAAGTTACATTGTAGGATTTGACTTTGATCTTTGACCTTTGACCTCTGTCCAATTTCACTCAAAAATTAATCAAGTGATTGTAACACCATACATCATCCTTTGACAAAGTTTGGTGAAATTTGCTTGACCCAGTTTTGAGTTATCACGTAAAAAGTTACATTTTAGGATTTGACTTTGATGTTTGACCTTTGACCTCTGTCTGATTTCACTCAAAAATTAATCAAGTAATTGTCCCACCATACATCATCCTTGGACAAAGTTTGGTGAAATTTGCTTGATCCAGTCTTGAGTTATCGCGTAAACAGATATAATTTCATTTCCCGGCGAGACGTTTGCACATTTCCAGGCGTTTGCACATTTCCGGCTCACACAGGCTTCCAGATTTCCACCGCCTTTGGGAGCTAACGGTCGAAGCGCCGTTGTAGTTGGAACTACACTTAGGCGCCAGCTTCTCTTCTGGCCACTCCGGTGCCGTAATTGTGCCTGATTCGACTTCAACGCTCCCACACGAGCACAGACAGGCATCCACACACACCGCACATACACACACACGCCCCCCCCCCCCCACACACACACACATACACTCAAACCCACACACAGAGAAAAGAAGAGCAGCAACAGGAACAAAAACAGAACACAGACATTATCTCCTCGTGCACCAATTCGTCGCTAGCAATTCAGTGGAAATCTGGGAGCCTCGCCCGCCAGAAACCCAGGAATTAAGGTGGAAGATAACAGATAGGAGTTCGCTTCAACGTGCACTCTGCTCTAGCCCGTCGACTTTTCAGCCGGACGTTGACAGTCTATCTCGCCGGAACTCAAGGGATTTATCGTTTCGAGGACCCTACACTTAAGCGCCAGCTTCTCTTCTGGCTACTCCGCTTCTGTAATGGTGCCCGATATTCGACTTGATATGTGATGAGGCCTGAATCGATTTCGACACCTTTGTCGCCTTTTCGGCACTATTGTGTTATTTTCTAGTTTGAGTGGTGCATTTGCTTGACACTTTTACAGCAAAATAAGAATGAACAATTCACTTTAAATGAAAAGAGGAAACTATGAAATTGACCGCTACCAACTTTGCCAGGGCTTAACTCTTTCTAGTCGCGTAAAAAGTCGAGGAATTCCATTGAACAGGGAAACCTAATATATTGTGAATTCCGTGCAATGTCAAGTTCTGATTTTGTAGTATGTTCATGAAATCATCGGTTAACAATATCTAAATGATTGAGATAAATTCATGAAATCCCTTTAATCCTTTAAATTTGATGATTTGAAACAATTTAACTACTTATTGTTACGTCAACTTAAATTGCTTTGAAGAAAATAGCATAATTTTGTATACAAAGTATGTAGATTGTGTGATTTCATTTGGTAATATTGACAAAAGCTGAGCCAAAGTGCCTATTTTGATGCTTAAAGTCAAGAAAAGTTCAAGTTATTTGTAAGATCACGAATTACTATTTTCTAGTCTTTTCGGAGCTTTTCTTAAAGTTGTTGTGACTTGCATTATTATAAGAATTGATATCAAAAGGGTCACAAGCATTAAATGATTTGTTTCCTTTGAATGAAGACACAAACACATACACACACAACGCAGAGAGAGAGAGAGAGAGAGGAGAGTGAGAGAGAGAGAAAAGATGAGCAACAAAAAGAACAAAGACAGAACACAGACAATGGAGACAATGGACAATGGAGGAGATCCTCGTGGTCCGATTTGAACTTGACAGTGCAAAGTTGATAGCAGTCAATTTCATATTTTTCTTTTTCATTTAAAGTGACTTGTTCGTACTTACTTTGCTATAAAGCATCAAGCAAATACACCACTCAAAATTGAAAATAACAGAAGAATTCCGAAAGGGCGACAAAGGTGACGAAATTGATTCAGGCCACGACACATTTAGCTGAAATATCAGATCTTTACGCATGTTTCTCAATGCGACATTTTAAAGCGTTTCACCTCGGAGACGTTCTTTCGACATGTATCTCTCTACACACATCGACATAATTATATCTATCCACCCACATCGGCATATATCTATATCTATTGTTTTTGTTCATCTTGTTGCCTTGCCTGTAGTCTTGTGATAATGTTGACGTCGAAAGAGAAGCTGGCCCTAAAGTGTAGTGTCCCCGAAAGAAAAATGGCGCTTGCAACGTTAGCTCCCGGAGTACCGACGGGACAGACGGTCAACGTCCCGCTGAAAATTCGACGGGAATTCGCTCCTCGTGGTCCGATTTGTTGCTAGCAATCCAGCGGAACTCTGGGAACCTCGCCCTCCAGAACTCCGGGGAGGAGGCTGAAAGATAACAGATGGGAGTTCGCCTCTTCGTGCACTCTGTTAGGCTTTGCTTTCTTATAACAATCTCCTTAACATAACCCAGAGAGTCACAAATATCGCTGCACAATGAGAGCGTAACCACAGTTTGTCTATTCCATGACTGTAAGTAATATTTTCTTACTCTAGATAGCATTCTATTTGTGGTATAATTATGTTATGTAGTCTTTACATTTATGATGTTTATCCATATTTGAGCTGCAGAAATAAAATTCAAACTTCAAGTTCAAAATTTCATATATCTTTCATAATTGTAAAGCAAATTAAAGAAATGCGAAAACTTTTCACAACTTTCAATTCCAGTGTACTTTGGTCCATTATGTGATAAATTTGCCGTCATAATACATTGACTTGGCGGGGATCGTCATATTGTACATAATTATTTATAACAATCTGTAACTATCCGAAAATATCCTCAATTCTCCGAAAGTGTTCCGAACTATTCGGAAGTTTATGGAAGTTGAAAGAACAAAATTACGTGCCAATTCGTAAGAATATCCGCAAGTAGACGCAAGTATCCACATTTCGTCGTATCTCTCCGTATCGCCCGCATATTTTTTCCCGTATGTTTTGTAAAAATACTCTGGTGACAGCAAGAGATCCCCGGGTGTCCGCAGAAAAAAAAAAAAGACTTATTTGGACATAACGCCGGACGCAGAGCATTATGTGACTGGAGCCTTACGTAGACACACGAACGCTCACACACAACACACATACGTAGGGCCTACGTAGCCCACGATCACCAAAACCCTCAGATACTCATGCAGGCATAAAACTGCGCCCACAAACACGCACCATAACATACCCTTTGATATACACACACGCCACTATATACCACATACACACGTAAGCATAGAGGCACACGAATACACACAGACAAACAAACCCCTACCACTATGCAACCACCACACATGCACAGTTTCTACATATTGCATTATTATACTCCAAACACACACACACACACACACACACACAACAATACGGAAACCCATACACAAGTCACTTATTGTACGCACCTACAAATCAAACACATCACATATCATTCAGCTCACAACAAATACACACACACACATACACATAACTTACCAGTCATACCCATCCCACCAAAGCTTAACACCGGAGGAACCACCCCGAGCCCGGGGGCGACAATCCTTGACGGGGCGACAATCCGTGTCGCAACAAAATTTTTGCCATCATGGCTTGTCGCCTTCGAGGTCAAAAACTGGGAACTGCACAAGCGTCACGGATTGTCGTCTGGAGACAATCCGTGCCACCAACTCCGTCACGGATTGTCGCCCCGAGCCGGGGGCGACAATCCGTGTCGCAACACACTCTCTTCCACCCCGTTGGCTTTTGAGCGGGACGTTGATCGCCTGTTCTTACGTAATTCCGGGCGAGCTAATGGTGCAAGCGCCGTTGTCCTTTCGGCGACATTACGCTTTTTCTTCCGGCCACTCCGGTGCCGTAATGATGCCCGATTTGACTTCAACGTTCCCACAGACAGACATCCACACCCACAACGCACGCACAGCACATACACAGACACACACAGATTAAAGAATAGCAACAACAAGAAAAAAAAAAAAGAACACAGACAGTGAAAGTTTCACTTCCTCGTGATCCGATTTGTCGCTAGCAATAAAGCGGAACTCTCGGAGCCTCGCCCTCCAGAACTCCGGGGAGGGAACTGAAATATATCTGGTGGGAGTTCTCCTCTTTGTGCACTTTGTTCCATCCTGTCGGCTTTTCAGCGGGACGTTGAAAGCCTGTACCGCCGGAACTCCATGGGAGCTAACGGTGAACGGTGTTTCGGAGGTACAACACTTAAGCGCCAGCTTCTCTTCTGGCCAATCCGGTGCCCTAATTGTGCCCGATTCAGCTTCAACGCCTACACGACCACAGACAGGCATCCACACACAACGCACGCACACGGACACGCGCACACACACACACATACACACACACACATTCACAAACAGAGCAAGCACAACAAGAACAAAAATAGAACACAGACATTAGGGCCCGTATTCTGCTAAAAACTTAGACCCGAGTTTAAACCCACGCTTGGGTCTAAAGTGGGTTTTGGGGGTTTAAACCTGGGTTTAAACCACCAGTTTAGACCCAGGTTTAAACCCAGGTTTAATTTGTATTCTACTAAGTCCAGCTGTGGTCTAAATTGGGTTTAAATTAAACCTACCCAGGAGGAGGTTTATTTCGAGTTTAAATCGAGTCTAACGATGACTGGTAAGTGAAGGGTACCAGCACACAGATCAATGCCAATGGCACAAAACGAGAGGCTGGCTGGATACGTACAGCAGCTAGCTTGCCGGCCACACGCGTGTACACACGAGATACGCCTACTACGTACTAGATCCACGGTACTTGTACACTTAGAAGAGACTCGAGATCTAAATGTTAGAAATACTACTACTACCTAGTAGATAGTATTACATATACGTTAGTCTAAACTTTACGATGAAAATAACCTGAAGACTAGACCAAGAACTCAACGTAGGACTAGAGGGTAGAGCCTGCAGATGAGGTCGATTTGGCATAGAGTTCTACTGTAGCTAGTTGGAGACTAGATCATGGAGCTACAAATATATTAGCTCCATGACTAGATCGAGAACCTACCCATAGATCGTAGGACTAACGTTAGGACTAGGAGTAGGGTCCTACTAACGTTAGAACCTATTCGAATAGCTATTAAACGCTAGAGTACATTATTGTAACGTTAGGACTAACGTTAGATCTATTAAAAGTTAAGTTAGTGTGGTACGGTAGGTAAAATCTACTTCAATATCGAGACAGGGTTGATGGATTGGCCGAGATCTATTTCTAAATTTTAGAATGGTTTCCATTTTTATTAACTGACAATCTTAAGAGAAAAGCTTTTATTCAATTTCCTACCTCAAAGTCCTGGTTTGATCAATCGCCAATCCAATCGCGAATTGCACGATCCAATCGACCTAAGAAGCCATGTCCCATCCAGCGCACACAGCAACCGTGCCGCCGGCCGGTGCGGCGCGATGACTCTACTGAGCATTCAAAGCTAGCTAGCCAGAAATAATAGCGCTAAGCGCTACGCTTACCATGTATCCTGTGATGTGCGTCGCACACGTACACAAACTGCACAGTAATGTACAGTGCTTCACGAGTCGTCACAAGCAAAAATACAGCGGGCCCTTATTCGACATATATACCCGTAAAAACTATTCAAAATCCAAGAAAGTCACGCTCATGTGGCTGATACACTGCCAATAATAAATTTAAGTGGATTTGTGGAGAGAAAAGTACTCAGAGAGGGAGAATTTCTTCTCCAATAGAGGGCACCATGGTGGCTTGACCCAAGACTATTTCAGGTTTAATTTAAACCCAAAATAGACTTGGGTTTAACTAAACCTCGCTAGCAGAATACAAAATTAAACCTCGGGTCTAGCTAAACCATAGGTGAGTCTAAAATGGGTTTAAACCTTGGTCTACAGTAGAATACGGGCCTAGGGGTTTATCTCCTCGTGCTCCGATTCGTCGCTAACAATCCAGTGGAAATCTGGGAGCCTCGCCCGCCAGAACTCCGGGGATTAAGCTGGAAGATAACAGATAGGAGTTCACCTCTTCGTGCACTCTGCACCACCCCGTCGGCTTTTCAGTGGGACGCTGACCATCTATCCCGCCGGAACTCCATTTAACGTTGCAACTTTCCATTGTTCTTTCGAGATCAAGCGCCAGCTTCTCTTCTGGCCACTCCGCTTCCGTATTTGACTTAGTATGTGATGTGGCCTGAATCGATTTCGTCACCTTTGTCGCCTATTTCGGCACTTCTGTTATTTTCAAGTTTGAGTGGTTCATTTGATACCTTATTAATAACAAATTCAGAATGAACAATTCACTATAAATGGAAAAAGAAAACTATGAAATTGACTGATACCAACTTTGCTAAGGCTTAACTCTTTCTAGTCGCGTAAAAACTCACGGAATTTTATTGAACAGGGAAACCTGATATATTGTAAATTCAGTGCAATATCAAGTTCTAATTTTCGTAGCATGTTAATGAAATCATCAGTTGACTGTAAAAACTAAAATGATTGAGATAAGTTCATGAAATCACTTCGTAATTTCAAATGAGTGGCCAAAAACAGAAGTTTGGCGCTTGAGGGTAGTGTCCCCGAAAGAACAATTTAACGATGCAACGCTAAATCCACAGAGTTCCAGGGGTGGAGAGCAGGGTACGGGAAGAGGCAAACTCCCATCTGTTATATTTCAGTTCCCTCCAGGGAGTGCTGTACGTAGGGCGAGGCCCCCAGATTTCCGCTGGATTGCTAGCGACGAATCGGACGACGAGGAGCGAATGTTGAAGTCGAATCGGGCACCATTCCGCCACTGGAGTGGCCAGAAAAGAAACATGACTTAAAGTTCATGGCTCCCGAAAAGACGGCGGTGTTGTACAGGAAGCTCCCGCAGAGTTTCGGCGGGCGAAGCAGGAAGTGTATCAACGAGAAGACGAAGGGAAGGCGTCGACGCTTGGCATGCCTCTGGCGTGTTCCCTAGCGATCAGTTGGTCAGGTCAGGACTCGAAGAGCTTTCCTGCTGCTGAAAGAACAAAATGAGTGAAAATGGATGACAGCTAGGGAGAAAAACAAAAGCAAACTAACCACCAAAAAAGGTTCAGCTTTGGCCGTTGGCACGGGAGGAAATGGTGGAGGTGGTCGAAGCAGGCTGCCCTCCGGTCCGGCGCGGCGTGGCCAGAAACGCACTTTTAGTTCGACGGCCTGCAGCTGGCGAAGTGACGGCAGTGCTAGCCCCTCTGCTGAGCTCCCCCGGAGTTCCGACAGGGGCGGCTGTCGTCTGCCGCCTGTCAGGTGACTATCGCCTCCTGGTTTGATGCAGCATGTTTGCGACCGTGCAGCCGGTCTCGGGACGCAAATGGCCTTCTCTTGGGCTGGTTCTTTCGAGACCAAGCGATCCAAGTCCGAATCCGAAATGGCCCTCTTTAAATTGTTTTTCCTTTGGAACACGTGCTTATACAGCACTACGAGGGGAGGGGTTCTTGTAATGCCGGGACTATTATAGGGGAGGCCGTTTCAGTGAACGATATTTGGTTTTGAATGCCGACGGACCGGGAGATCGAGTAGCTCATTCTAGTGGAAGGTGGAAGTTCACAACACCAAAATGGAACTGGGAGCACACTTTCGGTGGCAGAGAATTGGAATGCAGGTCTATGGTCATTCCAAATGCAAAGCGAGGCCCACCGAATCATTTTACCATTAATATTGTGGAATGTGAGAGATTTTGGAGCAGAGGGGCTCTTGGAACGCAGCGAGATATATGAGGAAGTCGGTCAAACGGTGCGTTTGTCAGACAAGATGAAGAGTGCTATAGAGAAAAGACTCCCCTACTCTGCGAGCATCACTCACATGCGAAATCAAGGCGCAAAGTCCGCGCACGGGCACGTCAGACGCCATATTAGCGACGTATTCATGACGTAAATTTTACGTCACTTTACTGACGTGTTCATCATGTCATATTAGCGGTGTATTTATGACGTTAATTTCACGTTAATTTTTTGATGTGTTCATCACATCATGTTAGCGACGTATTCATGATGTAAATTTCACGTCAGTTTTGTTACGTGTTCCTCACGTCATTTAAGCGATTGATTTATAACGTATCTTTCACATCAGTTTTGTGACGTATTTATCACGTCATGTTAGCGACGTATTTATGACGTAAATTTCACGTCAGCTTTGTTACGTATTCATCACGTCATATTTGCGACGACGTCATATATTTATGATGTAAATTTCACGTCACTTTTGTTCCGTTTTCATCACGTCATATTAGCGACATATTTATGACGTAAAGTTCCCATCAGTTTTTTATGTGTTCATCACGTCATACAAGCCATGCACTTATAACGCATATTTTACATCAGTTTTACGATGTATTTATCACGTCATATTAATGACGTATTTATAATGTAAATTTCACGTCACTCTTGATACCTGTTCATCACATCACATCACATCATGTTAGCGACGTATTCATGATGTAAATTTCACGTCAGTTTTGTTACGTGTTCCTTACGTCATTTAAGCGATTGATTTATAACGTATATTTCACATCAGTTTTGTGACGTATTTATCACGTCATTTTAGCGACGTATTTATGACGTAAATTTCACGTCATGTTAGCGACGTATTTATGACGTAAATTTCACGTCAGCTTTGTTACGTATTCATCACGTCATATTTGCGACGACGTCATATTTATGACGAGAATTTCACGTCAGTTTTGCGACGTGTTCATCATGTCATGGTTGCGAGGTATTCATGACGTAAATTTCACGTCACTTTGGGGACGTATTCATCACGTAGTATTAACAATATATTTATGAGGTAAATTTCACATCAGTTTTGCAACGTGTTTTTGTTCATCACGTCATGTTAGCGACAGATTTATGATGTAAATTTCACGTCACTTTTGTTCCGTTTTCATCACGTCATATTAGCGACATATTTATGACGTAAAGTTCACATCAGTTTTTTATGTGTTCATCACGTCATACAAGCCATGCACTTATAACGCATATTTTACATCAGTTTTACGACGTATTTATCACGTCATATTAATGACGTATTTATAATGTAAATTTCACGTCACTCTTGATACCTGTTCATCACATCACATCACATCATGTTAGCGACGTATTCATGATGTAAATTTCACGTCAGTTTTGTTACGTGTTCCTCACGTCATTTAAGCGATTGATTTATAACGTATATTTCACTTCAGTTTTGTGACGTATTTATCACGTCATGCTAGCGACGTATTTATGACGAAAATTTCACGTCATGTTAGCGACGTATTTATGACGTAAATTTCACGTCAGCTTTGTTACGTATTCATCACGTCATATTTGCGACGACGTCATATTTATGACGTGCAACGTGTTTTTGTTCATCACGTCATGTTAGCGACAGATTTATGATGTAAATTTCACGTCACTTTTGTTCCGTTTTCATCACGTCATATTAACGACATATTTATGACATAAAGTTCACATCAGTTTTTTATGTGTTCATCACGTCATACAAGCCATGCACTTATAACGCATATTTTACATCAGTTTTACGACGTATTTATCACGTCATATTAATGACGTATGTAAATTTCACGTCACTCTTGATACCTGTTCATCACATCACATCACATCATGTTAGCGACGTATTCATGTCATATTACCGATTTATTTATGACGTTAATTTCAGTTCAGTTTTAGGACGTATTCATCATATCTTGGTAACGAAGTACTTATGACGTAAATTTTACGTCAGTTTTGTGACTTGTTCATCAGGTCATATTAGCGACGTATTTATGATGTAAATGTCAAGTCAGTTTTGTTACGTGTTTCTCACGTCATATAAGCTATTCATTTATAACGTATATTTCACATCAGTTTTGCGACGTATTTTTCATGTCATATGTAAGCGACGTATTTATGACGTACATTTAACGTCAATTTTATTACGTGTTCATCACGTCATATTTGCGACGTATTTATGACGAGAATTTCAAGTCAGTTTTGCGACGTGTTCATCACGTCATGGTTGCGACGTATTTATGAAGTAAATTTCACGTCACTTTTGTTACGTGTTCATCACGTCATATAAACGACGTATTTATGACGTAATTTTCAGGTCATTTTTGTTATGTGTTCATTACGTCTTATCAGCGACGTATTTATGACGTAAATTTCACCCCATTTTTTTATGTGTTCATCACGTCATGTTTGCGATGTATTTATGATGTAAATTTTATTTCACTTTTGTCAATTGTTCATCACGTCATATTAGCAATGTATTTATCACGTAAATGTCACTTCAGTTTTGCGACGTATTTATCACGTCTTGTCGGCGTCGTATCTATGACGTAAATTTTACGTCAGTTTTGTTACGATGTATTTATGACGTGAATTTGATGTGAATTTCACGTCAGTTTTGCGACGTATTAATGACATCTTGTTATTGATATACTTAAGACGTAAATTTTACATGAGTTTTGTGTCGTATTCATCACGTCATGTTAGCGACGTATTTATGACGTTAATTCTACATCAGTTTTGTGATGTGTTCATCACGTCATGTTAGCGACGTATTTATGACATAAATTTCACCACAGTTTTGTAAAGTGTTCGTCACGTCATATAAGTGATTCATTTATAACTTATTCCACGTCAGTTTTGCAACGTATTTATCACGTCATTATGTTAGCGACATATTTATGACATAAATTTTACGTCAGTTTTATTACGTGTTCATCACGTCATATATGCGACATATCTATGACGAAAATTTCACATCAGTTTTGCAACGTTTTCATCACGTCATGGTTGCGAGGTATTTATGACGTCATATGTTAGCGACGTATTTATGACAGATTTTACGTCAGTTTTATTACGTGTTCCTCACGTCATATTTGCGACATATTCATGACGAGAATTTCACGTCATTTTTGCGACGTGTTGATCACGTCATGGTTCCGAGGTATTTATGACATAAATGTCACGTCACTTTTGTTACGTGTTCATCTTGATTATTTTGCTAACATGACGTGATGCACACGTCTCAAAACTGACGTGAAATTCATGTCATAAATACGTCGGAACTATGACGTGATGATCACATAATAAAACTGACATAAAATTCACGTCATAAGTATGTCGCAAATATGATGCGATGAACACATAATAAAACTGATGTGAAATATAAGTCATAAATGAATTGCTTACATGATACGAGAGCATGTAACAAAACTGACGTAAAATTTACGTCATAAATACGTCGCTAACATGACGTGATGAACACTCACAAAACTGATGTAAAATTTACGTCATAAGAACGTCGCTAACAAGACGTGATAAAATACATCACAAAACTGACGTGAAATTAACGTCATAACTATATCGCTAGTATGACGTGATGAACAAGTTCAACAGTGACGTTAAATTTACGACATAAATACGTCGCTAACACGACGTGATGAACATGTGACAAAAGTGACGTGAAATTCACGTCATAAATACATCGTAACAAAACTGGCATAAAGTTTATGTCATAAATACGTCGCTGACAAGACGTGATAAATACTTCGCAAAACTGACGTAAAATTTATGTGATATATCTATCACATAAATTGCTAATATGGTGTGATAAGTTGACAGTTGACAGTTGACAGAAGCGAAGAACATGACGTGATGAACACATCAAAAACTGACGTGAAAATTACGTCATAAATACATCGCTAATATGACGTGATGAACACGTAACAAAAGTGACGTGAAATTTACGTCATGAATACGTCGCAATCATGACGTGATGAACAACATTATAAAACTGACGTGAAATTTATGCCATATATACGTCGCAAAACCAATCTGAAATATACGTTCTAAATGAATCACTTTTAAGACGTGAGGAACACGTAATAAAACTGACATGAAATTTCCATCATCACTTCGCAAAACTGACGTAAAATTTACGTGATAGATAAATTGATAATATGGTGTGATAAACAATTGACAGAAGCGAAGTGAAATTTAGATCATAAATACATCGCTAACATGACGTGATGAACACATCAAAAACTGATGGGAAATTAACGTCATAATTACATCGCTTACGTCGCTGACGTGAAATTTACATCATAAATACGTTGCTAACATGACGTGATGAACACATAAAAAAACTGACGTAAAATTTACGTCATAAATGCGTCGCTGATAAGACGTGATAAACACGTAACAAAACTGACGTGAAAATTACGTCATAAATACATCGCTAATATGACGTGATGAACACGTAACAAAAGTGACGTGAAATTTACGTCATGAATACGTCGCAATCATGACGTGATGAACACATTATAAAACTGACGTAAAATTTATGCCATATATACGTCGCAAAACCAATCTGAAATATACGTTATAAATGAATCACTTTTAAGACGTGAGGAAGACGTAATAAAACTGACATGAAATTTACATCATGAAAACGTCGCTAACATGACGTGATGAACACATTGAAAAACCGACGTGAAATTTAGGTCATAAATACGTCGCTGATAATTCTTATAATACCGCAATTCACAACAACTTTAAGAAAAGCTCCGGAAATACTAGAAAATGGTGATTCGTGATCTTAAAATTACGAACTTTTCTTGACTTTAGGCATAAAAATAGGCAATTTGGCTCAGCTATTGTTAATGTTACCAAATGAAATCACACAATTAGTCTGTGTAATGAGTTTCTACATACTTGGTATACAAAATTATGCTATTTGATAATAATAATAATAATAATAGTGGCTACTTGTACAGCGCACAGGTCTACTTTTCAGTGCTCATGGCGCTTCAAAAAGGAAAAGATATCATATATTTACATGCATATACATATGCAAACATTTCAACAAAGAAGAAAATGGTAAACAAAAACAAATATATACCAAATAAAGAATACAACATATACCAATTAAAAACACAATATTGATCCAATATTAATGACATACAGCAATTACAGTCCTCAGTATGAAAGGAACAAATAAGTTTCCAGTTTGGATTTGAATGACTCTGTAGATGACAGTTCCCTTAACTGAAGAGGTGACTGATTCCACAATTTTGATCCCATAACGGAAAAAGCACGATCACTATACCCATGTTTTACTCTGGGTGTTTGGAGTAAGAATGCATCTGATGATGAACGTAGCCTTCGTGTCGGATTGTATTTTTGAACAGAATTTCTTATGTATATTGGGGAAAAGGAATGAACTGAATAATGTACTAATAACAGAATCTTGAAAATAATCCTTTTTTCTACAGGTAACCAACGGAGATCTGGTGACTTGGAATCAAACTTATTAGTAAAAGTTAACAATCGGGCAGCAGAATTTTCAATCGTTGAAGTTTTGTGACATCTTTTTTTGAAAGATTACACAACAAGGAATTTGAAAAATCCAACCGAGAAGAAATCAAAGCATGAATACGTATCTCAGCTGCAGATTTAAACAAATATTTCCTTATGAAACTTAAATTACGCAACTGATATCGAACATTCCGCTGAATATGAGTTACATGCCTTCGAAATGACATTTCCTGATCAAATATGACACCTAAATTACGGGCTGTCTTCGACGGAGTAATGCAAGTGCTACTGATGTTGACATGACATGACTGATAATCAACTTTGCTTAACATATGCTTTGTCCCCAGTAACAGAAACTCAGATTTATCATCATTTAGTTTAAGGCCATTGGATGTAAGCCAGATTTTCAGGTCTTGCAATGGCGGATGACAATGAAGACACAGTGGGTTTAAAAAACAAATAAAGTTTTATATCATCCGCATAAGAATAATAACTAATACAATGCTTGCGAAATACTTCACTAATTGGTTGCATATACAGAGAAAAAAGCAGCGGGCCTCCAACAGAACCTTGAGGTACATCAAATTTTGTCATACTTTTACAAGAGGTAGAATCACCAATTCTGACATAATGAGATCGATCACATAAGTAGGATATAAACCAATCAAGAACAGTTCCTTTGATGCCCAAATATCTCAGTCGTTGAATCAGAATAGCATGATCGACTGTGTCAAAAGCTGAGCTCATATCAAGCATGATAAGAGCAGTGATGTTACCACTATCTAATTCTCTGAACACAATATCTAATAAGTTGACTAGTGTTTCTACACTATGACCAGGCTTGTATGCAGATTGAAATGAATCTAGCAATTCATTATCTTGCAGATACATTGTCAATTGTGAGAAAACAACCTTTTCAAGCAATTTACTCAAATAAGGTAAATTTGAAATTGGGCGGTAATTTTTTAGACACTCCTGATCTAAGCCTGCTTTTTTCAAAGTTGGATGAATTACTGCTTTTTTACACACCTGTGGAACTACACCTAATCTCAGGCTAGCATTTATGATTCTTGTGATAACGGGTGCTAAAACTCTGCTATACTTCTTAACTAAATCTGTTGGGATTGGATCAAGTTCACATGATTTGCTAGGTGAGTTCTTAATAAGCTTTTCTGTCTCATTGACAGTCACAGACTGAAACTCACTCAATTCTGACTTGACTTCACATGCAATGTCATTTGGCTGTTCACAACGAGTTGGGAAACTCCGTTGGATTGCCACAATTTTATCAATGAAATATTGATTAAAACAATTGGCTAACTCAACTTGATCACCATAAGTGAGGTGTTCCGGTAAAGGAGATCGCTGCTTTCGGTAAAGTGAAGCATTAGCAACTTTGTACAACTTCTTTGTATCTTTCCCACAATCCGTAACCTTTTTTGAATGATATTGTAACTTTAGCATCTTAAGTCAAGGCATTTACACATTTGTGCATGATACATCTGCTTGTGAATCTCCAGTTTTGTGGACCTTGACTTCCTTTCTAACTGTCTACGAAGCAGTTTTGCTTGAGCTATTTCTGAGGTATACCATTCCGTATTGGGGTGTATTGTGACCTTGATTCGTTTCTCAGGTGCCAACTTATCAAGGGTGGCAGTGAGTAAGGTGTTATACAAATTCACTTCATCATCAACATTATTAACTTGAGATTTATCAGCAACAAACTCTTAAGGTTTACAGATTTCAAATTCCGTGTCATAACAAACGTTTTTTTGATACAACGTTTAGGAAGGTTCACTTCACACATTATTGCTGAATGATCTGATGTACCTTCCACAACACCGGTATTACAAAGTTGTACAGTGTTACCTTTATGAGTTATAAGCAGATCTAATACATGGCCTCGACTATGAGTTGGCTCATTAATATGTTGAATCATATTAAAGGCTGACAATAATTCAGAGAACAACTTCGAATTCGAAGTTGATAAGTCCACAGGTATATTGAAATCATCTTCAGTCAACAAGTCAGACGAGCAGAGAAAGCTGTCTATCGAGCACATTAGAAAACTCATCCAAGAAAATTTGAAACTATACTGAACTGGGTGGACGATAAACATTGATGAAATGCAACGATTTCTGCAAATAATTCAGAGTCATCTGAATCATTTCAAATGTTGTACCATTTGGGGAATCTACAATTCTGACATCTAATTGACTTTTAAACAACACAGCTATTCCTCCTCCTCGTTTGCCAATTCTGGGAATATAATTAAATGTGAAGTCATGTGGTGTCAATTGACCAATCGGAGCAGCATCATTAGGCGTAAGCCATGTTTCACAAATAGCAACAATGTCTAATTCATGATCAAGAATATAATCTACAAATTCAGCGGTTTTTTTCTTCAACGATCTGGCACTTAACATAGCAAATTTCAAATTCCTACATGAAATATCAGAATTCACAAATTTTCTTTCGTGCAACAACTTCACAGTTTGATCCCTATTTTGTCTTACTACTCTTTTACCTCTGTGAGTCTTTTTCACTCTGTTAATCTGTAGTGCTGTTATTCGTTGCCATGTCACTTCATTAATCCGAAGGCACTTACAAGAAGGTTTAGTGAAGTAAACATTGTAAGGGTTCAGCTGTAAAAGGTCCGAAATACTATATGCACGTCTTGTATTCTTATCAACAGCATGATCTTTGGTAGCAGACACACTAAATGACGGACCTGGGTTGATTTCAACATCTCCACTGGTAAGCAGTGACACGTGAAAAACAGAGCTTGCATTCTTGTAATACAAAATGCATGCTTTTGAGTAGCCTTTTACTCTGATACCGGTACTAGACATGTTCTTATCATTCTTCACAGTTGGTAGTATAGGTAGACCTACTAAAAGTGCATGTGGCTGTACAACAATACATACATGGCAAAAGAGTCAGTATTAGACTCACAACAAACAGATACCTAATTCGTTCCATTATACTGATCATTATCATCACTGCGTTGTGCAAAACGTACATAAAAATTTAAAAAAGCTACAGCTCATTCATTTTCTTCAAAGCAATAAGTAGTTAAATTGTTTCAAATCATCAAATTTACAGTACTACACTGGTGAAAGCCAACAAAAGATTTGTGTCTTTTAGTCAATTTACATTGGTCAACTTGTCTCAGCTAATCTCTTGTTTCATATTGCTGTAATAACGTTAATCAATTTTGTCATTACATCTTTAAAGCGACAAAGCGTTTGTAAGCTCAAAATTCATTAAATTTGTCGAAAGACCGATGTTCTGTTTCATTTCAAATAACGAAGGGATGTCATGAACTTATCTCAAACATTATAGTTATTGTTAACCGATGATTTCATAAACATGCTACAAAATAAGAACTTGACATTGCACCGAATTCACAATATATTAGGTTTCCCTGTTCGATAGAATTCCGTTACTTTTTACGCGACTAGAAAGAGTTAAGCCCTGGCAAAGTTGGTAGCAGTCAATTTCATAGTTTTCTTTTTTCATTTAAAATGAATTGTTTATTCTTACTATGCTGTAAAAGTATCAAGAAAATGCACCACTCAAACAAGAAAATAAGATAATAGTGCCGAAAAGCCGAGAAAGGTGACGAAATCGATTCAGCCCACATCACATATTAAGTCGAATATCAGGCACCATTACGGAAGCGGAGTGGCCAGAAGAGAAGCTGGCGCTTAAGTGTAGCGTCCTCGAAAGAACAATGGAACGTTGCAACGTTAAATCCCTGGAGTTCCGGCGTTACAGGCGGTCATCGTCCCGCTGAAAAGCCGACGGGATGGAACAGAGTGCACGAAGAGGCGAACTCCCATCTGTTAGATTTTAGTTCCCTCCCCGGAGTTCTGAAGGGCGAACATTGAAGTCAAATCGGGAATCATTACGGCACCGGAGTGGCCAGAAGAAAAGCTGGCGCTTAAGTGTACTGCCTCCGAAACAACAACTGCGCTTGCACGTTAGGTCCCCCGGAGTTCCGGCGGGACAGGCGGTAAACGTCCCGCTGAGGCGAACTCCCATCTGTTAGATTTCAGTTCCCTCCCCGGAACTGAGGGCGAGGCTCCCAGAGTTCCCCTTTATTGCTAGCGACGAATCGGTCCACGAGGAAATGAAACTTTCACTGTCTTTCTGCTTTTTTATTCTTGTTGTTGCTCTTCTTTGCTCTGTGTGTGTGTGTGTGTGTATATATGCGTGTACGTGCGTTGTGGGTGTGGATGTCTGTCTGTGGTCGTGTGCTAACATTGAAGTCAAATCGGGAATCATTACGAAACCGGAGTGGCCAGAAGAAAAAGCGTAATGTCCCCGAAAGGACAACGGCGCTTGCACCGTTAGCTCCCCAGGATTTCCGGAAGGACAGGCGATCGACGTCCCGCTCAAACGCCCACAGGGTGGAAGAGTGCACGAAGAGACGAGCTCCCATTTCCCGCCCTTCAGCTCCCTCCTCGGAGTTCCGGCGGGCAAGGCTACCAGCGACTGGGTGGATTGCTACAGATAAATCGGACCACGAGGAGACGAAACTCAACTGTCTGTGTTCTGTCTTTGTTCTCTTTGTTGCTCATCTTTTTTTTTTCTCTCTCTCTCTCTCTGCGTTGTGTGTGTATGTGTGTTTGTGTCTTCATTTCAAAGGAACCAAATCATTTAATGCTTGTGACCTTTTGATATCAATTCTTATAATGACGCAATTCACAACTTTAAGAAAAACTAGCAATCTACCCAGTCGCTGGTAGCCTTGCCCGCCGGAACTTTGGGGAGATAACTGAGGGGCGGGAAATGGGAGCTCGTTTCTTCGTGTACTCTCTTTCATCCCGTTTTTTTGTTTTGTTTTGTTTTGTTTTGTTTTGTTTTTTTGAGCGGGACGTTGATCGCCTCTCCTTCCGGAACTCCTTTGGAGCTAACGGTGCAAGCGCCGTTGTCCTTTTGCGGACATTACGCTTTTTCTTCTGGCGACTCCGGTGCCGTAATGACGCCCGATTAGATTTCAACGTTTCCACACGACCACAGACAGACATTTATACCCACAACGCACGCACACGCACATACGCATACACACACACACACATAGCAAAGAAGAGCAAGAAGAACAAAAAAAAAAAAATAGAATACAGACAGTGAAAGTTTCTTTTTCTCGTGGTCCGATTCGTCGCTAGCAATAAAGCGGAATGATGCCCGATTTGACTTCAACGTTCCCACACGACCACAGACAGATATCCACACCCACTAGGCACACACACGCACATACACACACACACACACACACACACACACAGCAAATAACAGCAACAAAAAGAAACTAGAACCGGAATTTGTCAACACTGACAGATTAGGTGATCCGATCTTTTCTGAAATCAATGATTTGAGTCCTGATCCAAATATTCATGACCATACAGGTTTCATTTGTGTTTTGATTGGACATTTGCCGTGTGATGTTTAGATTCTCATTTAGAAAAGGGAGTTAGACCTGCCATCTTTGGTACCGAATTCCGTATACACTAACGGAAATGCAGAATGAAGTATATTTGACCTTTGACCTCGCTTTGCACACCCAAGATGGCGCCTGAGCAAAAAGTGATTACTTTATGAAATGATTCTTGTAACATGGTCTTTACGTGTGCAAAATATGGGAAAGATAGGACATGTATTCACCAAGATACAAGATGATATATTTATGACCTTTGATCCTAATTCAAATACCCAAGATGGTGTCCGATCAAGTAGTTGTTATTTTATGAAATAATGAACGTGACATGAACTAAATATATACTAAATATGGGGGTGATAGGGTGTATTTTTCTTGAGTTATTGCAAAGGAAGTTGCAGAAACAAAGAAATATCTCAATACATCGGAGATAAGCTAATTTCAACCACGTTTTTTGACATGATTCCGTCTTCGTATGAAAAACAAAGGGCACACTAGCTATAGCGCAAAGTCTCAGCTACAACATGTTAAAATCTGGGAGGAATTCACCGAAGGGTAAGTGAGCTTGTGCTCGATAAACACAATCATGTCAATTTTCACATCTAGAAAAATTCCCTCCCATAGAGATAACACGTCATAACGAAGATAAAGAAAGAAGTACATATGACCTTTGACCCCAATTTGCACAGACAAGATGACATCTGAGCAAAAAGTGGTTATTTTGTGAACTGATCCTTGTAACATGGTCTTTGCGTGTGCAAAATATGGGAAAGATAGGACAGGTATTCACCAAGATACAGGATGAAACATTTATGACCTTTGACCCTAATTTACATACCCAAGATGGCGTCTGATCAAGTAGTTGTTATTTTATGAAATAATGTACGTGACATGAACTAAACATGTGCTAAATATGGGGGTGATAGTCAATGTTGTTGTTCATCTATTGCACAGAAAATAGTAGAAAGAAAGAAAAATAAAGAAAAAATTATGTTATTTTATAGAAATTTGAAGGAGAAGCATAAACAAATCAGAGAAAGATAAAGTTAGGAAGGGAGATTAAGACTAACTAACGAAATAGAAGAAAAAAAGTGTTTGAAAAAATGAAACGAGGGATGAGCCTCGAATCAGGGACCTTAGGATTACGAGTCGGATGCGCTATGCAATGACCTATTTCATGCTCCATAGGCCCCGTGTATTAAGCAAAATGACGCTGAATCGAAGTCGCGTGCCATTTTCAACCAAGTTTTTCGACGTGATGCCGACCTCGTATGAAAAAATGGAGAGCACATTAACGGTAGCTCAAAGTCTCAGCTATAACATACTAAAATCTGGGGAAAATTCACCGAAGCATAAGTGAGCTAGTGCTCGAAAAAGATAGTCATGTCAATGTTCACTGCCAGAAAAACTGCTCTCCCATAGAGATAACACGTAAACTGGTCAAATCTTACAAGGATACTTTCCATCCATTTTTACGAGGCGATGACGTCATCCAATCAAAATGTTGTTTCACATTAATGAAAGAACATTTCATAAGCTACAACATATTAAAATCTGGGTGTAAATTGGCAAAGGATAAGTGAGATACGCTCGAGTAAACTTGAAATTTGATGACGTCATTTTGAAAATTTACTTTTTTTATTTTATTAAGAAATTTGATATCTTTTAATCATTTTGCCAGCATCGCCAACCCATGAAATAACATGTACAACTCATCAGCTTTCAGAATATGTAAAGAAAATTGGGGGTCACCGTCCATCCTGACGAGTAAAATCGGATTTAAAATTGGCTTTTTTTTTTGGCATCGTTGCACTGTATATCGCCATATGGTCCAGGCCGTAAGGGCCTGACAGTTAAAGTGACAATATAGGTTTTCTTGCACTTTACAAACGTTATGATATATCAAATGCTACATATCCTTGTATTTTCGTTATTTTGAGACATTGAAACGGCCTGGGCCATATTGGGGTGGGTATAAATGTGTAGCTTAAAATGATACCAACCTCATCTGACCACTCACATAGTGGCCCAGTCTGTAGGAGCCTGACAATTAAAGTGGCAATGTAGGTGCTTCTTGCCATTTACAAAGGTCGCATATATAAAATGCTACATAACTTTGTAATGCCTTTATTTAAAAAAAGAAATACTAAAACGGCCTAGCCACATTTGCGTCGGTATAACTGTGTAGCTTTTACAAAGATCGCATATAAAATGATATATACATAACCTTATACTGCCTTTATTTCAAACAAACACTGAAACGGCCTGGGCCACATTGGGGTCGCTGTAAATGTGTAGCGTAGGATGTTAGCAACCTCATCTGACCACTCACATAGTGGCCCAGGCTGTAAAAGGGCCTGACAGTTAAAGTGACAATGTAGGTGTTTCCTGCCATTTACAAACGTTATATATATCAAATGCTACATATCCTTGTATTTTCGTTATTTTCAGACATCGAAACGGCGTGGGCCACACTGGGGTCGGTATAAATGTGTAGCTTAGGAGGTTAGCAACCTCATCTGACCACTCACATAGTGGCCCAGGCCTTAGGGGCCTGACATTTAAAGTGGGGGTGGGGTAAGCAATTTCAACTGGTTTCAACTGGTCTCTATTTGTAACTGGTTTCAACTGGTTTTAACTAGTTTCAAGTAGTTTCAACATGTTTCAACTGATCTCAACTGATCTCAACTGGTTTCAACTGATTTTAACTGGTTTCAACTGGTTTTAACTAGTTTCAAATGGTCTCAACTGGTTTCAACTGTTCTTGACTAGTTTCAACTGGTTTTAACTCGTTTCAACTGGTTTCAACTTTTTTTGAACTGGTCTCAACTGGTTAGAACTGGTCTCAACCGGTATGGACTAGTTTCAACTGATCTCAAGTTATTTCAACTGGTCTCAACTGGTTTCAACTGGTTTGATCTGTTCTCAACTGGTTTTAACTGGTTTCAACTGGTTTGAACTGCTCTCAACTGGTTTTAGCTGGTTTCAACTGCTTTGAACTGGTCTCAACTGGTTTGAACTGGTTTTAACTGGTTCAATGTATCTCAACTGGGTTCAACTAGTCTCAACTGGTTTTCACTGGTTTCAAGTACGTAGTTTCAACTGATCTCAAGTGGTTTCATTTGGTTTCAACTGGTTTCAACTTGTTTGAAATGTCTAAACTGGTTTTAACAGGTTTTCACTGGTTTTCAACTGGTCTCTGTTTCTAACTAACTGGTTTCAAGTAGTTTTAACTTTTTTCAACTGGTTTCAACTGGTTTTAACTAGTTTCAAGTAATTTTAACAGGTTTCGACTGATCTAAACTGGTTTCAACTGATTTTGACTGGTTTCAACTGGTTTTAACTGATTTTAACTAGTTTCCACTGGTCTCATCTGGTTTCAACTGTTCTCGATTTTTTTCAACTTTTTTTACACGGTTTAAACTGGTCTCGACTGGTTTTAACTGGTTTCAACTTCTTTCCTTGATATTCATCCTTGCATTCATCCAGGTTTGATTTATCTTTTTTTTTCAATTTGCATTTCTTTATAGTAATTGTTTTCATCATTTCTTTTCAAACTCATCCATCTCTCCCTTGCTTTCCTTTATAATACAAGTTTCTCTTCTTCCCTTCCATTGTCTTTTAATGAACGCTCTATTTTGTAAACCTTTTGTTTTTGTGGGTTGAACTTTTTGAATACTTGAGATCAGTTGAAACTAGTTGACACCAGTTGAACCCAGTTAAAACCAGTTTAACTAGATGAAACCAGTTAAAACCAGTTGAGATCAGTTCAATTCAGTTGAAACCAGATGAAACCAGTTCAAACCAGTTGAAACCAGTTGAGAAATTAGTGTGCGTAATGAGTCTCGGCATTATAACGGTGATGAAATCAAATTAGTCCATACTGAGAGTTTCATTGAATTCCCAGTAAATTGGGTATTTGGCAGTAACAACGCAAAGTAAAGAAACATCGGGCAGTATATTCGATGTGTTGTACAAGGAGAGAAAATTCCTTGTATTTGTTATGTCGATTTTTGTTACTCGCTAGAAATCCGGGGAAGGTTCGACGAAATAAAGAATCTGTTATTGGGGAAATCGTACATTACATTGCCAACGGGATTGAAACCATTTCCAAAGTAAAACCGTCAAATTTTCGTGCAAGGGAAACGAAATCATTGGTTTTCAAAAAAACAGGATGTTATGAATTCAAGTGAATGATAAATGACCAATTTAAGATGCTTGATAGTCTAGTTACTCGCAGCTTGCCACAAGTACCAAAGTATTTAAAAGTAATAGAACGAATGAAATGTCTTTTTCCTTCTAACTCTTTAATTGCGCGTCCTATGGTTTCTTATTTTTGCGTCGTTTGCGTCATTAGAAAATGACGCAATGTATTGAAAATTATTCGTAACAAAGCCGTCAATTTGTCAATCTGATTAGAAAGCTATTTTGTTCAAAAGAAACAAAACTTTCATTTCTTATTATGACGGAATTGAGAAGTTTAAAAGAAACTTTAAGAAACTTCAGGAACTTCAAGAAAGAGTATGTTAGGGAATTAAGTGACTGATAAATGACCGTTTTAAGATGCTTGATAGTCTAATTACTGGCAGTTTAAAACAAGTACCAAAGTATTTGAAAGCAGCAGAAGGAATGAAATGTCTTTTTTCTTCTTGATCTTTAATCTCGTGTGCTATGGTTTCTTATCTTTGCGTCATTACTACAAATGACGCAATGTATTGAAAATGATTTGTAACAAACCCGTCAATTTTGTCAATCTGATTCCAAAGCTATTTTGTTCGTTATTGGTTAAATCGTACCATTACATTGCAAACGGGCGGGAGTTCGTTTACAACGTAAAACCGTCAAATTTTCCTGCAAGGTTAAACGAAATCATTGGTTTTCAAGAAACAGTATGTAATGAGACCAAGTCACTGATAAATGACCAATTTAGGATGCTTGATAGTCTAATCATTTGAAGTTTGAAACAAGTACCAAAGTATTTGAAAGTAGCAGAAGGAATGAAATGTCTTTTTCTTCTTAATCTTTAATCGCTTGTCTTTGCGTCATTACTACTAATGACGCAATGTATTGAAAATGATTTCTAACAAACTCGTCAATTTTGTCAATATGATTACAAAGCTATTTTGTTCAAAAGAAACAAAAAATTTCATTTCTTGTTATGGCGGAAATCAGAAATTAAAAAAAAAACTTAAGAAACTTCAGGAACTTCAAGAAAGAGTATGTTATGAAATCAAATGACTGATAAATGACCAATTTAAGATGCTTGATAGTCTAATTAATTGCAGTTTGAAACGAGTACCAAACTACTTGAGAGTAGAAGAATGAATAAAATGTCTTTTTTCTTGTAATCTTTAATCGCGTGTGCTATGGTGTCTTATCTTTGCGTCATTACTACTATTGACGCAATGCGTCATTACTACTAATGACGCAATGTATTGAAAATGATTTGGAACACACCCGTCAATTTTGTCAATCTGATTGCAAAGCTATTTTGTTCAAAAGAAACAAAACTTTCATTTTTTATTATGACGGAATTCAGAAGTTTAAAAGAAACTTGAATTTCAAAAAAGAGTGTGTTATGAAATCAAGTGACTGACAACTGAGCAATTTAAGATGCTTGACAGTCTAATTACTTTAATTTGAAACAAGTACCAAAGTATTTGAAAATAGTACAATGAATAAAATGTCTTTTTTTCTTCTTGATCTTTAATGGCGTGTGCTATGGTTTCTTATCTTTGCGACATTACTACTAATGTATGACGCAATGTATTTAAAACGATTTGTAACAAACCCGTCAATTTTGTCAATCTGGTTCCAAAGCTATTTTGTTCGTTATTGGTTAAATCGTACATTACATTGCAAACGGGTGGTAGTTCGTTTGCAACGTAAAACCGTCAAATTTTCGTGCAAGGTAAGCGAAATCATTGGTTTTGAAGAAAGAGTATGTTATGAAATCAAGTGACTGATTAATGACCAATTTAAGATGCTTGATAGTCTAATCATTTGCAGTTTGAAACAAGTACCAAACTATTTGAAAGTAGCAGAAGGAATGAAATGTCTTTTTTCTTAATATTTAATCGCGTGTGCTATGGTTTCTTATATTTGCGTTATTACTACTAATGACGCAATGTATTGAAAATGATTTTTAACAAACCCGTCAATATTGTCAAACTAATTAGAAAGCTATTTTGTTCAAAAGAAACAAAATTGTCATTTCTTATAATGACGGAATTCAGAAGTTGAAAAGAAACTATGAAACTTCAGGAGCTTCAAGAAAGCGTATGTTAGGAAATCAAGTGACACAATGTATTGAAATGTAATGTATCAGTATAAATGACCAGTATAAATCGGTATAAATATATAGCTTGGGATGTTAACAACGTCATCTGACCACTCACATAGTGGCCCAGGCCGTAAGGGCCTGACAGTTAAAGTGACAATATAGGTTTTCTTGCACTTTACAAACGTTATGATATATCAAATGCTACATATCCTTGTATTTTCGTTATTTTGAGACATTGAAACGGCCTGGGCCATATTGAGTGGGTATAAATGTGTAGCTTAAAATGATACCAACCTCATCTGACCACTCACATAGTGGCCCAGTCTGTAGGATCCTGACAGTTAAAGTGGCAATGTAGGTGCTTCTTGCCATTTGCAAAGGTCGCATATATAAAATGCTACATAACTTTGTAATGCCTTTATTTAAAAAAAGAAATACTAAAACGGCCTAGCCACATTTGCGTCGGTATAACTGTGTAGCTTTTACAAAGATCGCATATAAAATGATATATACATAACCTTATACTGCCTTTATTTCAAACAAACACTGAAACGGCCTGGGCCACATTGGGGTCGCTGTAAATGTGTAGCGTAGGATGTTAGCAACCTCATCTGACCACTCACATAGTGGCCCAGGCTGTAAAAGGGCCTGACAGTTAAAGTGACAATGTAGGTGTTTCCTGCCATTTACAAACGTTATATATATCAAATGCTACATATCCTTGTATTTTCGTTATTTTCAGACATCGAAACGGCGTGGGCCACACTGGGGTCGGTATAAATGTGTAGCTTAGGAGGTTAGCAACCTCATCTGACCACTCACATAGTGGCCCAGGCCTTAGGGGCCTGAAATTTAAAGTGGGGGTGGGGTAAGCAATTTCAACTGGTTTCAACTGGTCTCTATTTGTAACTGGTTTCAACTGGTTTTAACTAGTTTCAAGTAGTTTCAACATGTTTCAACTGATCTCAACTGATCTCAACTGGTTTCAACTGATTTTAACTGGTTTCAACTGGTTTTAACTAGTTTCAAATGGTCTCAACTGGTTTCAACTGTTTTTGACTAGTTTCAACTGGTTTTAAACTCGTTTCAACTGGTTTCAACTTTTTTGAACTGGTCTCAACTGGTTAGAACTGGTCTCAACCGGTATGGACTAGTTTCAACTGATCTCAACTGGTTTCAACTGGTTTGATCTGTTCTAAACTGGTTTTAACTGGTTTCAACTGGTTTGAACTGGTCTCAACTGGTTTTAGCTGGTTTCAACTGCTTTGAACTGGTCTCAACTCGTTTTAACTGGTTCAATGTATCTCAACTGGGTTCAACTAGTCTCAACTGGTTTTCACTGGTTTCAAGTACGTAGTTTCAACTGATCTCAAGTGGTTTCATTTGGTTTCAACTGGTTTCAACTTGTTTGAAATGTCTTAACTGGTTTTAACAGGTTTTCACTGGTTTTCAGCTGGTCTCTGTTTCTAACTGGTTTCAAGTAGTTTTAACTTTTTTCAACTGGTTTCAACTGGTTTTAACTAGTTTCAAGTAATTTTAACAGGTTTCGACTGATCTAAACTGGTTTCAACTGATTTTGACTGGTTTCAACTGGTTTTAACTGATTTTAACTAGTTTCCACTGGTCTCATCTGGTTTCAACTGTTCCCGATTTTTTTCAACTTTCTTTACACGGTTTAAACTGGTCTCAACTGGTTTTAACTGGTTTCAACTTCTTTCCTTGATATTAATCTTTGCATTCATCCAGGTTTGATATATCTTTTTTTTCAATTTGCATTTCTTTATAGTAATTGCTTTCATCATTTCTTTTCAAACTTATCCATCTCTCCCTTGCTTTCCTTTATAATACAAGTTTCTCTTCTTCCCTTTCATTGTCTTTTAATGAACGCTCTATTTTGTAAACCTTTTGTTTTTGTGGGTTGAACTTTTTGAATACTTGAAATCAGTTGAAACTAGTTGACACCAGTTGAACCCAGTTAAAACCAGTTTAACTAGATGAAACCAGTTAAAACCAGTTGAGATCAGTTCAAATCAGTTGAAACCAGATGAAACCAGTTAAAACCAGTTGAGACTAGTTCAAACCAGTTGAAACCAGTTGAGAAATTAGTGTGTGTAATGAGTCTCGGCATTATAACGGTGATGAAATCAAATTAGTCCATAGTTGAAAAGAAACTAAGAAACTTCAGGAACTTCAAGAAAGCGTATGTTAGGAAATCAAGTGACACAATGTATTGAAATGTAATGTATCAGTTTAAATGACCAGTATAAATCGTTATAAATATATAGCTTGGGATGTTAACAACGTCATCTGACCACTCACATAGTTTCTTTTCAACTTCTGAATTCCGTTATTATAAGAAATGACAATTTTGTTTCTTTTGAACAAAATAGCTTTCTAATTAGTTTGACAATATTGACGGGTTTGTTAAAAATCATTTTCAATACATTGCGTCATTTGTAGTAATGACGCAATGATAAGAAACCATAGCACACGAGATTAAAGATCAAGAAGAAAAAAGACATTTCATTCCTTCTGCTGCTTTCAAATACTTTGGTACTTGTTTTAAACTGCCAGTAATTAGACTATCAAGCATCTTAAAACGGTCATTTATCAGTCACTTAATTCCGTAACATACTCTTTCTTGAAGTTCCTGAAGTTTCTTAAAGTTTCTTTTAAACTTCTCAATTCCGTCATAATAAGAAATGAAAGTTTTGTTTCTTTTGAACAAAATAGCTTTGTAATCAGATTGACAAAATTGACGGCTTTGTTACGAATAATTTTCAATACATTGCGTCATTTACTAATGACGCAAATGACGCAAATGACGCAAAAATAAGAAACCATAGGACGCGCAATTAAAGAGTTAGAAGGAAAAAGGCATTTCATTCGTTCTATTACTTTTAAATACTTTGGTACTTGTGGCAAGCTGCGAGTAACTAGACTATCAAGCATCTTAAATTGGTCATTTATCATTCACTTGAATTCATAACATCCTGTTTTTTGAAAACCAATGATTTCGTTTCCCTTGCACGAAAATTTGACGGTTTTACTTTGGAAATGGTTTCAATCCCGTTGGCAATGTAATGTACGATTTCCCCAATAACAGATTCTTTATTTCGTCGAACCTTCCCCGGATTTCTAGCGAGTAACAAAAATCGATATAACAAATACAAGGAATTTTCTCTCCTTGTACAACACATCGAATATACTGCCCGATGTTTCTTTACTTTGCGTTGTTACTGCCAAATACCCAATTTACTGGGAATTCATGGAAACTTTCAGTATGGACTATTTGATTTCATCACCGTTATAATGCCGAGACTCAATACACACACTAATCTCTCAAATGGTTTCAACTAGTTTCAACTAGTCTCAACTGGTTTGAACTGGTTTCATCTGGTTTCAACTGAATTGAACTGATCTCAACTGGTTTTAACTGGTTTCATCTAGTTAAACTGGTTTTAACTGGGTTCAACTGGTGTCAACTAGTTTCAACTGATCTCAAGTATTCAAAAAGTTCAACCCACGAAAACAAAAGGTTTACAAAATAGAGCGTTCATTAAAAGACAATGGAAGGGAAGAAGAGAAACTTGTATCATAAAGGAAAGCAAGGGAGAGATGGATAAGTTTGAAAAGAAATGATGAAAGCAATTACTATAAAGAAATGCAAATTGAAAAAAAGATGAATCAAACCTTAATGAATGCAAAGATTAATATCAAGGAAAGAAGTAGAAACCAGTTAAAACCAGTTGAGACCAGTTTAAACCGTGTAAAAAAAGTTGAACAAAATCGAGAACAGTTGAAACCAGATGAGACCAGTGGAAACTAGTTAAAATCAGTCGAAACCAGTTGAAACCAGTCAAAATCAGTTGAAACCAGTTTAGATCAGTCGAAACCTGTTAAAATTACTTGAAACTAGTTAAAACCAGTTGAAACCAGTTGAAAACAGTTAAAACTACGTGAAACCAGTTAGTTAGAAACAGAGACCAGTTGAAAACCAGTGAAAACCTGCTAAAACCAGTTTAGACATTTCAAACAAGTTGAAACCAGTTGAAACCAAATGAAACCACTTGAGATCAGTTGAAACTACGTACTTAAAACCAGTGAAAACCAGTTGAGACTACTTGAACCCAGTTGAGATACATTGAACCAGTTAAAACGAGTTGAGACCAGTTCAAAGCAGTTGAAACCAGCTAAAACCAGTTGAGACCAGTTGAAACCAGTTGAAACCAGTTGAAACCAGCTAAAACCAGTTGAGAACAGATCAAACCAGTTGAAACTAGTTGAGACCAGTTGAAATGACTTGAGATCAGTTGAAACTAGTCCATACCGGTTGAAACCAGTTCTAACCAGTTGAGACCAGTTCAAAAAAAGTTGGAACCAGTTGAAACGAGTTAAAACCATTTGAAACTAGTCAAGAATAGGTGAAACCAGTTGAGACCATTTGAAACTAGTTAAAACCAGTTGAAACCAGTCAAAATCAGATGAAACCAGTTTAGATCAATCGAAACCTGTTAAAATTACTTGAAACTGGTTAAAACCAGTGTAAACCAGTTGAAAAAAGTTAAACCTACTTGAAATCAGTTAGTAAGAAACAGAGACCAGTTGAAAACCAGTGAAAACCTGTTAAAACCAGTTTAGACATTTCAAACAAGTTGAAACCAGTTGAAACCAAATGAAACCACTTGAAATCAGTTGAAACTACGTACTTGAAACCAGTGAAAACCAGTTGAGACTAGTTGAACCCAGTTGAGATACATTGAACCAGTTAAAACCAGTTGAGACCAGTTCAAAGCAGTTGAAACCAGCTAAAACGAGTTGAGACCAGTTCAAACCAGTTGAAACCAGTTAAAACCAGTTGAGAACAGATCAAACCAGTTGAAACCAGTTGAGACCAGTTGAAATAACTTGAGATCAGTTGATACTAGACCATACCGGTTGAGACCAGTTCTAACCAGTTGAGACCAGTTCAAAAAAAGTTGGAACCACTTGAAACGAGTTAAAACCAGTTGAAACTAGTCAAGAATAGTTGAAACCAGTTGAGACCATTTGAAACTAGTTAAAACCAGTTGAAACCAGTTGAAACCAGTAAAAATCAGTTGAAACCAGTTTAGATCAGTCGAAACCTGTTAAAATTATTTGAAACTAGTTAAAACCAGTTGAAACCAGTTGAAAAAAGTTAATCCTATTTGAAATCAGTTAGTTAGAAACAGAGACCAGTTGAAAACCAGTGAAAACCTGTTAAAACCAGTTGAAACCAAATGAAACCACTTGAGATCAGTTGAAACTACGTACTTGAAACCAGTGAAAACCAGTTGAGACTATTTGAACCCAGTTGAGATACATTGAACCAGTTAAAACCAGTTAAAACCAGTTGAGACCAGTTCAAAGCAGTTGAAACCAGCTAAAACCAGTTGAGACCAGTTCAAACCAGTTGAAACCAGTTAAAACCAGTTGAGAACAGATCACACCAGTTGAAACCAGTTGAGACCAGTTGAAATAACTTGAGATCAGTTGAAAGTAGTCCATACCGGTTGAGACCAGTTCTAACCAGTTGAGACCAGTTCAAAAAAAGTTGAAACCAATTGAAACGAGTTAAAACCAGTTGAAACTAGTCAAGAACATTTGAAACCAGTTGAGACCATTTGAAACTAGTTAAAACCAGTTGAAACCAGTTAAAATCAGTTGAAACCAGTTGAGATCAGTTGAAACATGTTGAAACTACTTGAAACTAGTTAAAACCAGTTGAAACCAGTTACAAATAGAGACCAGTTGAAACCAGTTGAAATTGCTTACCCCACCCCCACTTTAAATGTCAGGCCCCTAAGGCCTGGGCCACTATGTGAGTGGTCAGATGAGGTTGCTAACATCCTAAGCTACACATTTATACCGACCCCAGTGTGGCCCACGCCGTTTCAATGTCTGAAAATAACGAAAATACAAGGATATGTAGCATTTTATATATAACGTTTGTAAATGGCAGGAAACACCTACATTGTCACTTTAACTGTCAGGCCCTTTTACAGCCTGGGCCACTATGTGAGTGGTCAGATGATGTTGCTAACATCCTACGCTACACATTTACAGCGACCCCAATGTGGCCCAGGCCGTTTCAGTGTTTGTTTGAAATAAAGGCAGTATAAGGTTATGTATATATCATTTTATATGCGATCTTTGTAAAAGCTACACAGTTATACGGACGCAAATGTGGCTAGGCCGTTTTAGTATTTCTTTTTTTAAATGAAGGCATTACAAAGTTATGCAGCATTTTATATATGCGACCTTTGTAAATGGCAAGAAGCACCTACATTGCCACTTTAACTGTCAGGCTCCTACAGACTGGGCCACTATGTGAGTGGTCAGATGAGGTTGGTATCATTTTAAGCTACACATTTATACCCACCCCAATATGGCCCAGGCCGTTTCAATGTCTCAAAATAACGAAAATACAAGGATATGTAGCATTTGATATATCATAACGTTTGTAAAGTGCAAGAAAACCTATATTGTCACTTTAACTGTCAGGCCCTTACGGCCTGGGCCACTATGTGAGTGGTCAGATGACGTTGTTAACATCCCAAGCTATATATTTATACCGATTTATACTGGTCATTTATACTGATACATTACATTTCAATACATTGTGTCACTTGATTTCCTAACATACGCTTTCTTGAAGTTCCTGAAGTTTCATAGTTTCTTTTCAACTTCTGAATTCCGTCATTATAAGAAATGACAATTTTGTTTCTTTTGAACAAAATAGCTTTCTAATTAGTTTGACAATATTGACGGGTTTGTTACAAATCATTTTCAATACATTGCGTCATTAGTAGTAATGACGCAAATATAAGAAACGATAGCACACGCGATTAAATATTAAGAAGAAAAAAGACATTTCATTCCTTCTGCTGCTTTCAAATACTTTGGTACTTGTTTTAAACTGTCAGTAATTAGACTATCAAGCATCTTAAAACGGTCATTTATCAGTCACTTAATTCCGTAACATACTCTTTCTTGAAGTTCCTGAAGTTTCTTAAAGTTTCTTTTAAACTTCTCAATTCCGTCATAATAAGAAATGAAAGTTTTGTTTCTTTTGAACAAAATAGCTTTGTAATCAGATTGACAAAATTGACGGCTTTGTTACGAATAATTTTCAATACATTGCGTCATTTACTAATGACGCAAATGACGCAAATGACGCAAAAATAAGAAACCATAGGACGCGCAATTAAAGAGTTAGAAGGAAAAAGGCATTTCATTCGTTCTATTACTTTTAAATACGTTGGTACTTGTGGCAAGCTGCGAGTAACTAGACTATCAAGCATCTTAAATTGGTCATTTATCATTCACTTGAATTCATAACATCCTGTTTTTTGAAAACCAATGATTTCGTTTCCCTTGCACGAAAATTTGACGGTTTTACTTTGGAAATGGTTTCAATCCCGTTGGCAATGTAATGTACGATTTCCCCAATAACAGATTCTTTATTTCGTCGAACCTTCCCCGGATTTCTAGCGAGTAACAAAAATCGACATAACAAATACAAGGAATTTTCTCTCCTTGTACAACACATCGAATATACTGCCCGATGTTTCTTTACTTTGCGTTGTTACTGCCAAATACCCAATTTACTGGGAATTCAATGAAACTTTCAGTATGGCCTAATTTGATTTCATCACCGTTATAATGCCGAGACTCATTACGCACACTAATTTCTGAACTGGTTTCAACTGGTTTGAACTAGTCTCAACTGGTTTGAACTGGTTTCATCTGGTTCAACTGAATTGAACTGATCTCAACTGGTTTTAACTGGTTTCATCTAGTTAAACTGGTTTTAACTGGGTTCAACTGGTGTCAACTAGTTTCAACTGATCTCAAGTATTCAAAAAGTTCAACCCACAAAAACAAAAGGTTTGCAAAATAGAGCGTTCATTAAAAGACAATGGAAGGGAAGAAGAGAAACTTGTATTATAAAGGAAAGCAAGGGAGAGATGGATAAGTTTGAAAAGAAATGATGAAAGCAATTACTATAAAGAAATGCAAATTGAAAAAAAAAAGATAAATCAAACCTGGATGAATGCAAGGATGAATATCAAGGAAAGAAGTTGAAACCAGTTAAAACCAGTCGAGACCAGTTTAAACCGTGTAAAAAAAGTTGAAAAAAATCGAGAACAGTTGAAACCAGATGAGACCAGTGGAAACTAGTTAAAATCAGTTAAAACCAGTTGAAACCAGTCAAAATCAGTTGAAACCAGTTTAGATCAGTCGAAACCTGTTAAAATTACTTGAAACTAGTTAAAACCAGTTGAAACCAGTTGAAAAAAGTTAAAACTACGTGAAACCAGTTAGTTAGAAACAGAGACCAGTTGAAAACCAGTGAAAACCTGTTAAAACCAGTTTAGACATTTCAAACAAGTTGAAACCAGTTGAAACCAAATGAAACCACTTGAGATCAGTTGGAACTACGAACTTGAAACCAGTGAAAACCAGTTGAGACTAGTTGAACCCAGTTGAGATACATTGAACCAGTTAAAACCAGTTCAAACCAGTTGAGACCAGTTCAAAGCAGTTGAAACCAGCTAAAACCAGTTGAGACCAGTTCAAACCAGTTGAAACCAGTTAAAACCAGTTGAGAACAGATCAAACCAGTTGAAACCAGTTGAGACCAGTTGAAATAACTTGAGATCAGTTGAAACTAGTCCATACCGGTTGAGACCAGTTCTAACCAGTTGAGACCAGTTCAAAAAAAGTTGAAACCAGTTGAAACGAGTTAAAACCAGTTGAAACTAGTCAAGAACAGTTGAAACCAGTTGAGACCATTTGAAACTAGTTAAAACCAGTTGAAACCAGTTAAAATCAGTTGAAACCAGTTGAGATCAGTTGAAACATGTTGAAACTACTTGAAACTAGTTAAAACCAGTTGAATCCAGTTACAAATAGAGACCAGTTGAAACCAGTTGAAATTGGTTACCCCACCCCCACTTTAAATGTCAGGCCCCTAAGGCCTGGGCCACTATGTGAGTGGTCAGATGAGGTTGCTAACCTCCTAAGCTACACATTTATACCGACCCCAGTGTGGCCCACGCCGTTTCAATGTCTGAAAATAACGAAAATACAAGGATATGTAGCATTTTATATATAACGTTTGTAAATGGCAGGAAACACCTACATTGTCACTTTAACTGTCAGGCCCTTTTACAGCCTGGGCCACTATGTGAGTGGTCAGATGAGGTTGCTAACATCCTACGCTACACATTTACAGCGACCCCAATGTGGCCCAGGCCGTTTCAGCGTTTGTTTGAAATAAAGGCAGTATAAGGTTATGTATATATCATTTTATATGCGATCTTTGTAAAAGCTACACAGTTATACCGACGCAAATGTGGCTAGGCCGTTTTAGTATATCTTTTTTTAAATAAAGGCATTACAAAGTTATGTAGCATTTTATATATGCGACCTTTGTAAATGGCAAGAAGCACCTACATTGCCACTTTAACTGTCAGGCTCCTACAGACTGGGCCACTATGTGAGTGGTCAGATGAGGTTGGTATCATTTTAAGCTACACATTTATACCCACCCCAATATGGCCCAGGCCGTTTCAATGTCTCAAAATAACGAAAATACAAGGATATGTAGCATTTGATATATCATAACGTTTGTAAAGTGCAAGAAAACCTATATTGTCACTTTAACTGTCAGGCCCTTACGGCCTGGGCCACTATGTGAGTGGTCAGATGACGTTGTTAACATCCCAAGCTATATATTTATACCGATTTATACTGGTCATTTATATTGATACATTACATTTCAATACATTGTGTCACTTGATTTCCTAACATACGCTTTCTTGAAGTTCTTGAAGTTTCGTAGTTTCTTTTCAACTTCTGAATTCCGTCATTATACGAAATGACAATTTTGTTTCTTTTGAACAAAATAGCTTTCCAATTAGTTTGACAAAATTGACGGGTTTGTTACAAATCATTTTCAATACATTGCGTCATTTGTAGTAATGACGCAAAGATAAGAAACCATAGCACACGAGATTAAAGATCTAGAAGAAAAAAGACATTTCATTCCTTCTGCTACTTTCAAATACTTTGGTACTTGTTTTAAACTGCCAGTAATTAGACTATCAAGCATCTTAAAACGGTCATTTATCAGTCACTTAATTCCGTAACATACTCTTTCTTGAAGTTCCTGAAGTTTCTTAAAGTTTCTTTTAAACTTCTCAATTCCGTCATAATAAGAAATGAAAGTTTTGTTTCTTTTGAACAAAATAGCTTTGTAATCAGATTGACAAAATTGACGGCTTTGTTACGAATAATTTTCAATACATTGTGTCATTTACTTATGACGCAAATGACTCAAATGACGCAAAAATAAGAAACCATAGGACGCGCAATTAAAGAGTTAGAAGGAAAAAGGCATTTCATTCGTTCTATTACTTTTAAATACTTTGGTACTTGTGGTAAGCTGCGAGTAACTAGACTATCAAGCATCTTAAATTGGTCATTATCATTCACTTGAATTCATAACATCGTTTTTCGTTTTCGTTTTCGATTTCGTTTCCCTTGCACGAAAATTTGACGGTTTACTTTGGAAATGGTTTCAATCCCGTTGGCAAGTAATGTACGATTTCCCCAATAACAGATTCTTTATTTCGTCGAACCTTCCCCGGATTTCTAGCGAGTAACAAAAATCGACATAACAAATACAAGGAATTTTCTCTCCTTGTACAACACATCGAATATACTGCCCGATGTTTCTTTACTTTGCGTTGTTACTGCCAAATACCCAATTTACTGGGAATTCAATGAAACTTTCAGTATGGACTAATTTGATTTCATCACCGTTATAATGCCGAGACTCATTACACACACTAATTTCTGAACTGGTTTCAACTGGTTGAACTAGTCTCAACTGGTTTGAACTGGTTTCATCTGGTTTCAACTGAATTGAACTGATCTCAACTGGTTTTAACTGGTTTCATCTAGTTAAACTGGTTTTAACTGGGTTCAACTGGTGTCAACTAGTTTCAACTGATCTCAAGTATTCAAAAGTTCAACCCACAAAAACAAAAGGTTTACAAAATAGAGCGTTCATTAAAAGACAATGAAGGGGAGAAGAGAAACTTGTATTATAAAGGAAAGCAAGGGAGAGATGGATAAGTTTGAAAAGAAATGATGAAAGCAATTACTATAAAGAAATGCAAATTGAAAAAAAAATATAAATCAAACCTGGATGAATGCAAGGATGAATATCAAGGAAAGAAGTTGAAACCAGTTAAAACCAGTCGAGACCAGTTTAAACCGTGTAAAAAAGTTGAAAAAGAATCGAGAACAGTTGAAACCAGATGAGACCAGTGGAAACTAGTTAAAATCAGTTAAAACCAGTTGAAACGGTTTACAAAATAGAGCGTTCATTAAAAGACAATGGAAGGGAAGAAGAGAAACTTGTATTATAAAGGAAAGCAAGGGAGAGATGGATAAGTTTGAAAAGAAATGATGAAAGCAATTACTATAAAGAAATGCAAATTGAAAAAAAAAAGATAATCAAACCTGGATGAATGCAAAGATTAATATCAAGGAAAAAAGTTGAAACCAGTTAAAAACCAGTTGAGACCAGTTTAAACCGTGTAAAAAAAGTTGAAAAAAAAAATCGAGAACAGTTGAAACCAGATGAGACCAGTGGAAACTAGTTAAAATCAGTTAAAACCAGTTGAAACCAGTCAAAATCAGTTGAAACCAGTTAGATCAGTCGAAACCTGTTAAAATTACTTGAAACTAGTTTAAACCAGTTGAAACCAGTTGAAAAAAGTTAAAACTACGTGAAACCAGTTAGTTAGAAACAGAGACCAGTTGAAAACCAGTGAAAACCTGTTAAAAACCAGTTTAGACATTTCAAACAAGTTGAAACCAGTTGAAACCAAATGAAACCACTTGAGATCAGTTGAAACTACGTACTTAGTTAAAACCAGTTGAAACCAGTTGAAACCAGTCAAAATCAGTTGAAACCAGTTTAGATCAATCGAAACCTGTTAAAATTACTTGAAACTAGTTAAAACCAGTGTAAACCAGTTGAAAAAAGTTAAACCTACTTGAAATCAGTTAGTTAGAAACAGAGACCAGTTGAAAACCAGTGAAAACCTGTTAAAACCAGTTTAGACATTTCAAATAAGTTGAAACCAGTGATACATTGAACCAGTTAAAACCAGATAAAACCAGTTGAGACCAGTTCAAAGCAGTTGAAACCAGCTAAAACGAGTTGAGACCAGTTCAAACCAGTTGAAACCAGTTAAAACCAGTTGAGAACGGATCAAACCAGTTGAAACCAGTTGAGACCAGTTGAAATAAGTTGAGATCAGTTCAAACTAGTCCATACCGGTTGAGACCAGTTCTAACCAGTTGAGACCAGTTAAAAAAAAGTTGAAACCAGTTGAAACGATTTAAAACCAGTTGAAACTAGTCAAGAACAGTTGAAACCAGTTGAGACCATTTGAAACTAGTTAAAACCAGTTGAAATTAGTTAAAATCAGTTGAAACCAGATGAGATCAGTTGAAACATGTTGAAACTACTTGAAACTAGTTAAAACCACTTGAAACCAGTTAAAACCAGTTGAGAACAGATCAAACCAGTTGAAACCAGTTGAGACCAGTTGAAATAACTTGAGATTAGTTAAAACTAGTCCATACCGGTTGAGACCAGTTCTAACCAGTTGAGACCAGTTCAAAAAAAGTTGAAACCAGTTGAAACGAGTTAAAACCAGTTGAAACTAGTCAAGAACAGTTGAAACCAGTTGAGACCATTTGAAACTAGTTAAAACCAGTTGAAACCAGTTAAAATCAGTTGAAACCAGTTGAGATCAGTTGAAACATGTTGAAACTACTTGAAACTAGTTAAAACCAGTTGAAACCAGTTACAAATAGAGACCAGTTGAAACCAGTTGATATTGCTTACCCCACCCCCACTTTAAATGTCAGGCCCCTAAGGCCTGGGCCACTATGTGAGTGGTCAGATGAGGTTGCTAACCTCCTAAGCTACACATTTATACCGACCCCAGTGTGGCCCACGCCGTTTCAATGTCTGAAAATAACGAAAATACAAGGATATATAGCATTTTATATATAACGTTTGTAAATGGCAGGAAACACCTACATTGTCACTTTAACTGTCAGGCCCTTTTACAGCCTGGGCCACTATGTGAGTGGTCAGATGAGGTTGCTAACATCCTACGCTACACATTTACAGCGACCCCAATGTGGCCCAGGCCGTTTCAGTGTTTGTTTGAAATAAAGGCAGCATAAGGTTATGTATATATCATTTTATATGCGATCTTTGTAAAAGCTACACAGTTATACCGACGCAAATGTGGCTAGGCCGTTTTAGTATTTCTTTTTTTAAATAAAGGCATTACAAAGTTATGTAGCATTTTATATATGCGACCTTTGTAAATGGCAAGAAGCACCTACATTGCCACTTTAACTGTCAGGCTCCTACAGACTGGGCCACTATGTGAGTGGTGAGATGAGGTTGGTATCATTTTAAGCTACACATTTATACCCACCCCAATATGGCCCAGGCCGTTTCAATGTCTCAAAATAACGAAAATACAAGGATATGTAGCATTTGATATATCATAACGTTTGTAAAGTGCAAGAAATCCTATATTGTCACTTTAACTGTCAGGCCCTTACGGCCTGGGCCACTATGTGAGTGGTCAGATGACGTTGTTAACATCCCAAGCTATATATTTATACCGATTTATACTGGTCATTTATACTGATACATTACATTTCAATACATCGTGTCACTTGATTTCCTAACATACGCTTTCTTGAAGTTCCTGAAGTTTCATAGTTTCTTTTCAACTTCTGAATTCCGTCATTATAAGAAATGACAATTTTGTTTCTTTTGAACAAAATAGCTTTCTAATTAGTTTGACAATATTGACGGGTTTGTTAAAAATCATTTTCAATACATTGCGTCATTAGTAGTAATGACGCAAATATAAGAAACCATAGCACACGCGATTAAATATTAAGAAGAAAAAAGACATTTCATTCCTTCTGCTACTTTCAAATAGTTTGGTACTTGTTTCAAACTGCAAATGATTAGACTATCAAGCATCTTAAATTGGTCATTAATCAGTCACTTGATTTCATAACGTACTCTTTCTTGAAGACCAATGATTTCGCTTACCTTGCACGAAAATTTGACGGGTTTACGTTGCAAACGAACTCCCACCCGTTTGCAATGTAATGTACGATTTAACCAATAACGAACAAAATAGCTTTGGAACCAGATTGACAAAATTGACGGGTTTGTTACAAATCGTTTTCAATACATTGCGTCATACATTAGTAGTAATGTCGCAAAGATAAGAAACCATAGCACACGCCATTAAAGATCAAGAAGAAAAAAAGACATTTTATTCATTCTGCTATTTTCAAATACTTTGGTACTTGTTTCAAATTAAAGTAATTAGACTGTCAAGCATCTTAAATTGCTCAGTTGTCAGTCACTTGATTTCATAATACACTCTTTTTTGAAATTCAAGTTTCTTTTAAACTTCTGAATTCCGTCATAATAAAAAATGAAAGTTTTGTTTCTTTTGAACAAAATAGCTTTGCAATCAGATTGACAAAATTGACGGGTGTGTTACAAATCATTTTCAATACATTGCGTCATTAGTAGTAATGACGCAAAGATAAGACACCATAGCACACGCGATTAAAGATCAACAAGAAAAAAGACATTTTATTCATTCTTCTACTCTCAAGTAGTTTGGTACTCGTTTCAAACTGCAATTAATTAGACTATCAAGCATCTTAAATTGGTCATTTATCAGTCATTTGATTTCATAACATACTCTTTCTTGAAGTTCCTGAAGTTTCTTAAGTTTTTTTTTTAATTTCTGATTTCCGCCATAACAAGAAATGAAAGTTTTTGTTTCTTTTGAACAAAATAGCTTTGTAATCATATTGACAAAATTGACGAGTTTGTTAGAAATCATTTTCAATACATTGCGTCATTAGTAGTAATGACGCAAAGACAAGCGATTAAAGATTAAGAAGAAAAAGACATTTCATTCCTTCTGCTACTTTCAAATACTTTGGTACTTGTTTCAAACTTCAAATGATTAGACTATCAAGCATCCTAAATTGGTCATTTATCAGTGACTTGGTCTCATTACATACTGTTTCTTGAAAACCAATGATTTCGTTTAACCTTGCAGGAAAATTTGACGGTTTTACGTTGTAAACGAACTCCCACCCGTTTGCAATGTAATGGTACGATTTAACCAATAACGAACAAAATAGCTTTGGAATCAGATTGACAAAATTGACGGGTTTGTTACAAATCATTTTCAATACATTGCGTCATTTGTAGTAATGACGCAAAGACAAGAAACCATAGCACACGAGATTAAAGATCAAGAAGAAAAAAGACATTTCATTCCTTCTGCTGCTTTCAAATACTTTGGTACTTGTTTTAAACTGCCAGTAATTAGACTATCAAGCATCTTAAAACGGTCATTTATCAGTCACTTAATTCCGTAACATACTCTTTCTTGAAGTTCCTGAAGTTTCTTAAAGTTTCTTTTAAACTTTTCAATTCCGTCATAATAAGAAATGAAAGTTTTGTTTCTTTTGAACAAAATAGCTTAGTAATCAGATTGACAAAATTGACAAGACAAGAAACCATAGCACACGAGATTAAAGATCAAGAAGAAAAAAGACATTTCATTCCTTCTGCTGCTTTCAAATACTTTGGTACTTGTTTTAAACTGCCAGTAATTAGACTATCAAGCATCTTAAAACGGTCATTTATCAGTCACTTAATTCCGTAACATACTCTTTCTTGAAGTTCCTGAAGTTTCTTAAAGTTTCTTTTAAACTTTTCAATTCCGTCATAATAAGAAATGAAAGTTTTGTTTCTTTTGAACAAAATAGCTTAGTAATCAGATTGACAAAATTGACGGCTTTGTTACGAATAATTTTCAATACATTGCGTCATTTTCTAATGACGCAAATGACGCAAAAATAAGAAACCATAGGACGCGCAATTAAAGAGTTAGAAGGAAAAAGGAATTTCATTCGTTCTATTACTTTTAAATACTTTGGTACTTGTGGCAAGCTGCGAGTAACTAGACTATCAAGCATCTTAAATTGGTCATTTATCATTCACTTGAATTCATAACATCCTGTTTTTTTGAAAACCAATGATTTCGTTTCCCTTGCACGAAAATTTGACGGTTTTACTTTGGAAATGGTTTCAATCCCGTTGGCAATGTAATGTACGATTTCCCCAATAACAGATTCTTTATTTCGTCGAACCTTCCCCGGATTTCTAGCGAGTAACAAAATTCGACATAACAAATACAAGGAATTTTCTCTCCTTGTACAACACATCGAATATACTGCCCGATGTTTCTTTACTTTGCGTTGTTACTGCCAAATACCCAATTTACTGGGAATTCATGGAAACTTTCAGTATGGACTAATTTGATTTCATCACCGTTATAATGCCGAGACTCATTACACACACTAATCTCTCAACTGGTTTCAACTGGTTTGAACTAGTCTCAACTGGTTTTAACTGGTTTCATCTGGTTTCAACTGAATTGAACTGATCTCAACTGGTTTTAACTGGTTTCATCTAGTTAAACTGGTTTTAACTGGGTTCAACTGGTGTCAACTAGTTTCAACTGATCTCAAGTATTCAAAAAGTTCAACCCACGAAAACAAAAGGTTTACAAAATAGAGCGTTCATTAAAAGACAATGGAAGGGAAGAAGAGAAACTTGTATTATAAAGGAAAGCAAGGGAGAGATGGATAAGTTTGAAAAGAAATGATGAAAGCAATTACTATAAAGAAATGCAAATTGAAAAAAAAGATAAATCAAACCTTAATGAATGCAAAGATTAATATCAAGGAGAGAAGTAGAAACCAGTTAAAACCAGTTGAGACCAGTTTAAACCGTGTAAAAAACTTGAAAAAAATCGAGAACAGTTGAAACCAGATGAGACCAGTGGAAACTAGTTAAAATCAGTTAAAACCAGTTGAAACAAGTCAAAATCAGTTGAAACCAGTTTAGATCAGTCGAAACCTGTTAAAATTACTTGAAACTAGTTAAAACCAGTTGAAACCAGTTGAAAACAGTTAAAACTACTTGAAACCAGTTAGTTAGAAACAGAGACCAGTTGAAAACCAGTGAAAACCTGTTAAAACCAGTTTAGACATTTCAAACAAGTTGAAACCAGTTGAAACCAAATGAAACCACTTGAGATCAGTTGAAACTACGTACTTGAAACCAGTGAAAACCAGTTGAGACTAGTTGAACCCAGTTGAGATACATTGAACCAGTTAAAACCAGTTGAGACCAGTTCAAAGCAGTTGAAACCAGCTAAAACCAGTTGAAACCAGTTAAAACCAGTTGAGAACAGATCAATCCAGTTGAAACCAGTTGAGACCAGTTGAAATAACTTGAGATCAGTTGATACTAGACCATACCGGTTGAGACCAGTTCTAACCAGTTGAGACCAGTTCAAAAAAAAGTTGGAACCAGTTGAAACGAGTTAAAACCAGTTGAAACTAGTCAAGAATAGTTGAAACCAGTTGAGACCATTTGAAACTAGTTAAAACCAGTTGAAACCAGTTGAAACCAGTAAAAATCAGTTGAAACCAGTTTAGATCAGTCGAAACCTGTTAAAATTATTTGAAACTAGTTAAAACCAGTTGAAACCAGTTGAAAAAAGTTAATCCTATTTGAAATCAGTTAGTTAGAAACAGAGACCAGTTGAAAACCAGTGAAAACCTGTTAAAACCAGTTGAAACCAAATGAAACCACTTGAGATCAGTTGAAACTACGTACTTGAAACCAGTGAAAACCAGTTGAGACTATTTGAACCCAGTTGAGATACATTGAACCAGTTAAAACCAGTTAAAACCAGTTGAGACCAGTTCAAAGCAGTTGAAACCAGCTAAAACCAGTTGAGACCAGTTCAAACCAGTTGAAACCAGTTAAAACCAGTTGAGAACAGATCACACCAGTTGAAACCAGTTGAGACCAGTTGAAATAACTTGAGATCAGTTGAAAGTAGTCCATACCGGTTGAGACCAGTTCTAACCAGTTGAGACCAGTTCAAAAAAAGTTGAAACCAATTGAAACGAGTTAAAACCAGTTGAAACTAGTCAAGAACATTTGAAACCAGTTGAGACCATTTGAAACTAGTTAAAACCAGTTGAAACCAGTTAAAATCAGTTGAAACCAGTTGAGATCAGTTGAAACATGTTGAAACTACTTGAAACTAGTTAAAACCAGTTGAAACCAGTTACAAATAGAGACCAGTTGAAACCAGTTGAATTGCTTACCCCACCCCCACTTTAAATGTCAGGCCCCTAAGGCCTGGGCCACTATGTGAGTGGTCAGATGAGGTTGCTAACATCCTAAGCTACACATTTATACCGACCCCAGTGTGGCCCACGCCGTTTCAATGTCTGAAAATAACGAAAATACAAGGATATGTAGCATTTTATATATAACGTTTGTAAATGGCAGGAAACACCTACATTGTCACTTTAACTGTCAGGCCCTTTTACAGCCTGGGCCACTATGTGAGTGGTCAGATGATGTTGCTAACATCCTACGCTACACATTTACAGCGACCCCAATGTGGCCCAGGCCGTTTCAGTGTTTGTTTGAAATAAAGGCAGTATAAGGTTATGTATATATCATTTTATATGCGATCTTTGTAAAAGCTACACAGTTATACGGACGCAAATGTGTCTAGGCCGTTTTAGTATTTCTTTTTTTAAATGAAGGCATTACAAAGTTATGTAGCATTTTATATATGCGACCTTTGTAAATGGCAAGAAGCACCTACATTGCCACTTTAACTGTCAGGCTCCTACAGACTGGGCCACTATGTGAGTGGTCAGATGAGGTTGGTATCATTTTAAGCTACACATTTATACCCACCCCAATATGGCCCAGGCCGTTTCAATGTCTCAAAATAACGAAAATACAAGGATATGTAGCATTTGATATATCATAACGTTTGTAAAGTGCAAGAAAACCTATATTGTCACTTTAACTGTCAGGCCCTTACGGCCTGGGCCACTATGTGAGTGGTCAGATGACGTTGTTAACATCCCAAGCTATATATTTATACCGATTTATACTGGTCATTTATACTGATACATTACATTTCAATACATTGTGTCACTTGATTTCCTAACATACGCTTTCTTGAAGTTCCTGAAGTTTCATAGTTTCTTTTCAACTTCTGAATTCCGTCATTATAAGAAATGACAATTTTGTTTCTTTTGAACAAAATAGCTTTCTAATTAGTTTGACAATATTGACGGGTTTGTTAAAAATCATTTTCAATACATTGCGTCATTAGTAGTAATGACGCAAATATAAGAAACCATAGCACACGCGATTAAATATTAAGAAGAAAAAAGACATTTCATTCCTTCTGCTACTTTCAAATAGTTTGGTACTTGTTTCAAACTGCAAATGATTAGACTATCAAGCATCTTAAATTGGTCATTAATCAGTCACTTGATTTCATAACATACTCTTTCTTGAAAACCAATGATTTCGCTTACCTTGCACGAAAATTTGACGGTTTACGTTGCAAACGAACTCCCACCCGTTTGCAATGTAATGTACGATTTAACCAATAACGAACAAAATAGCTTTGGAACCAGATTGACAAAATTGACGGGTTTGTTACAAATCGTTTTCAATACATTGCGTCATACATTAGTAGTAATGTCGCAAAGATAAGAAACCATAGCACACGCCATTAAAGATCAAGAAGAAAAAAAGACATTTTATTAATTCTGCTATTTTCAAATACTTTGGTACTTGTTTCAAATTAAAGTAATTAGACTGTCAAGCATCTTAAATTGCTCAGTTGTCAGTCACTTGATTTCATAATACACTCTTTTTTGAAATTCAAGTTTCTTTTAAACTTCTGAATTCCGTCATAATAAAAAATGAAAGTTTTGCTTCTTTTGAACAAAATAGCTTTGCAATCAGATTGACAAAATTGACGGGTGTGTTACAAATCATTTTCAATACATTGCGTCATTAGTAGTAATGACGCATTGCGTCATTAGTAGTAATGACGCAAAGATAAGACACCATAGCACACGCGATTAAAGATCAACAAGAAAAAAGACATTTTATTCATTCTTCTACTCTCAAGTAGTTTGGTACTCGTTTCAAACTGCAATTAATTAGACTATCAAGCATCTTAAATTGGTCATTTATCAGTCATTTGATTTCATAACATACTCTTTCTTGAAGTTCCTGAAGTTTCTTAAGTTTTTTTTTTGATTTCTGATTTCCGCCATAACAAGAAATGAAAGTTTTTGTTTCTTTTGAACAAAATAGCTTTGTAATCATATTGACAAAATTGACGAGTTTGTTAGAAATCATTTTCAATACATTGCGTCATTAGTAGTAATGACGCAAAGACAAGCGATTAAAGATTAAGAAGAAAAAGACATTTCATTCCTTCTGCTACTTTCAAATACTTTGGTACTTGTTTCAAACTTCAAATGATTAGACTATCAAGCATCCTAAATTGGTCATTTATCAGTGACTTGGTCTCATTACATACTGTTTCTTGAAAACCAATGATTTCGCTTAACCTTGCAGGAAAATTTGACGGTTTTACGTTGTAAACGAACTCCCACCCGTTTGCAATGTAATGGTACGATTTAACCAATAACGAACAAAATAGCTTTGGAATCAGATTGACAAAATTGACGGGTTTGTTACAAATCATTTTCAATACATTGCGTCATTTGTAGTAATGACGCAAAGATAAGAAACCATAGCACACGAGATTAAAGATCAAGAAGAAAAAAGACATTTCATTCCTTCTGCTGCTTTCTATTACTTTGGTACTTGTTTTAAACTGCCAGTAATTAGACTATCAAGCATCTTAAAACGGTCATTTATCAGTCACTTAATTCCGTAACATACTCTTTCTTGAAGTTCCTGAAGTTTCTTAAAGTTTCTTTTAAACTTTTCAATTCCGTCATAATAAGAAATGAAAGTTTTGTTTCTTTTGAACAAAATAGCTTTGTAATCAGATTGACAAAATTGACGGCTTTGTTACGAATAATTTTCAATACATTGCGTCATTTTCTAATGACGCAAATGACGCAAAAATAAGAAACCATAGGACGCGCAATTAAAGAGTTAGAAGGAAAAAGGCATTTCATTCGTTCTATTACTTTTAAATACTTTGGTACTTGTGGCAAGCTGCGAGTAACTAGACTATCAAGCATCTTAAATTGGTCATTTATCATTCACTTGAATTCATAACATCCTGTTTTTTTGAAAACCAATGATTTCGTTTCCCTTGCACGAAAATTTGACGGTTTTACTTTGGAAATGGTTTCAATCCCGTTGGCAATGTAATGTACGATTTCCCCAATAACAGATTCTTTATTTCGTCGAACCTTCCCCGGATTTCTAGCGAGTAACAAAAATCGACATAACAAGTACAAGGAATTTTCTCTCCTTGTACAACACATCGAATATACTGCCCGATGTTTCTTTACTTTGCGTTGTTACTGCCAAATACCCAATTTACTGGGAATTCAATGAAACTTTCAGTATGGACTAATTTGATTTCATCACCGTTATAGTGCCGAGACTCATTACACACACTAATTTCTCAACTGGTTTCAACTGGTTTGAACTAGTCTCAACTGGTTTTAACTGGTTTCATCTGGTTTCAACTGATTTGAACTGATCTCAACTGGTTTTAACTGGTTTCATCTAGTTAAACTGGTTTTAACTGGGTTCAACTGGTGTCAACTAGTTTCAACTGATCTCAAGTATTCAAAAAGTTCAACCTACAAAAACCAAAAGGTTTACAAAATAGAGCGTTCATTAAAAGACAATGGAAGGGAAGAAGAGAAACTTGTATTATAAAGGAAAGCAAGGGAGAGATGGATAAGTTTGAAAAGAAATGATGAAAGCAATTACTATAAAGAAATGCGAATTTTAAAAAAAAAGATAAATCAAACCTGGATGAATGCAAAGATTAATATCAAGGAAAGAAGTTTAAACCAGTTAAAACCAGTTGAGACCAGTTTAAACCGTGTAAAAAAGTTGAAAAAAATCGAGAATAGTTGAAACCAGATGAGACCAGTGGGAACTAGTTAAAATCAGTTAAAACCAGTTGAAACCAGTCAAAATCAGTTGAAACCAGTTTAGATCAGTCGAAACCTGTTAAAATTACTTGAAACTAGTTAAAACCAGTTGAAAAAAGTTAAAACTACTTGAAACCAGTTAGTTAGAAACAGAGACCAGTTGAAAACCAGTGAAAACCTGTTAAAACCAGTTTAGACATTTCAAACAAGTTGAAACCAGTTGAAACCAAATGAAACCACTTGAGATCAGTTGAAACTACGTACTTGAAACATGTGAAAACCAGTTGAGACTAGTTGAACCCAGTTGAGATACATTGAACCAGTTAAAACGAGTTGAGACCAGTTCAAAGCAGTTGAAACCAGCTAAAACCAGTTGAGACCAGTTCAAACCAGTTGAAACCAGTTGAGACCAGATGAAATAACTTGAGATCAGTTGAAACTAGACCATACCGGTTGAGACTAGTTCTAACCAGTTGAGACCAGTTCAAAAAAAGTTTGAACCAGTTGAAACGAGTTAAAACCAGTTGAAACTAGTCAAGAATAGTTGAAACCAGTTGAGACCATTTGAAACTAGTTAAAACCAGTTGAAACCAGTTGAAACCAGTAAAAATCAGTTGAAACCAGTTTAGATCAGTCGAAACCTGTTAAAATTATTTGAAACTAGTTAAAACCAGTTGAAACCAGTTGAAAAAAGTTAAACCTATTTGAAATCAGTTAGTTAGAAACAGAGACCAGTTGAAAACCAGTGAAAACCTGTTAAAACCAGTTGAAACCAAATGAAACCACTTGAGATCAGTTGAAACTACGTACTTGAAACCAGTGAAAACCAGTTGAGACTATTTGAACCCAGTTTAGATACATTGAACCAGTTAAAACCAGTTAAAACCAGTTGAGACCAGTTCAAAGCAGTTGAAACCAGCTAAAACCAGTTGAGACCAGTTCAAACCAGTTGAAACCAGTTAAAACCAGTTGAGAACAGATCAAACCAGTTGAAACCAGTTGAGACCAGTTGAAATAACTTGAGATCAGTTGAAACTAGTCCATACCGGTTGAGACCAGTTCTAACCAGTTTAGACCAGTTCAAAAAAAAGTTGAAACCAGTTGAAACGAGTTAAAACCAGTTGAAACTAGTCAAGAACAGTTGAAACCAGTTGAGACCATTTGAAACTAGTTAAAACCAGTTGAAACCAGTTAAAATCAGTTGAAACCAGTTGAGATCAGTTGAAACATGTTGAAACTACTTGAAACTAGTTAAATCCAGTTGAAACCAGTTACAAATAGAGACCAGTTGAAACCAGTTGAAATTGCTTACCCCACCCCCACTTTAAATGTCAGGCCCCTAAGGCCTGGGCCACTATGTGAGTGGTCAGATGAGGTTGCTAACCTCCTAAGCTACACATTTATACCGACCCCAGTGTGGCCCACGCCGTTTCAATGTCTGAAAATAACGAAAATACAAGGATATGTAGCATTTTATATATAACGTTTGTAAATGGCAGGAAACACCTACATTGTCACTTTAACTGTCAGGCCCTTTTACAGCCTGGGCCACTATGTGAGTGGTCAGATGATGTTGCTGACATCCTACGCTACACATTTACAGCGACCCCAATGTGGCCCAGGCCGTTTCAGTGTTTGTTTGAAATAAAGGCAGTATAAGGTTTTGTATATATCATTTTATATGCGATCTTTGTAAAAGCTACACAGTTATACGGACGCAAATGTGGCTAGGCCGTTTTAGTATTTCTTTTTTTAAATGAAGGCATTACAAAGTTATGTAGCATTTTATATATGCGACCTTTGTAAATGGCAAGAAGCACCTACATTGCCACTTTAACTGTCAGGCTCCTACAGACTGGGCCACTATGTGAGTGGTCAGATGAGGTTGGTATCATTTTAAGCTACACATTTATACCCACCCCAATATGGCCCAGGCCGTTTCAATGTCTCAAAATAACGAAAATACAAGAATATGTAGCATTTGATATATCATAACGTTTGTAAAGTGCAAGAAAACCGATATTGTCACTTTAACTGTCAGGCCCTTACGGCATGGGCCACTATGTGAGTGGTCAGATGACGTTGTTAACATCCCAAGCTATATATTTATACCGATTTATACTGGTCATTTATATTGATACATTACATTTCAATACATTGTGTCACTTGATTTCCTAACATACGCTTTCTTGAAGTTCCTGAAGTTTCGTAGTTTCTTTTCAACTTCTGAACTCCGTCATTATAAGAAATGACAATTTTGTTTCTTTTGAACAAAATAGCTTTCCAATTAGTTTGACAAAATTGACGGGTTTGTTACAAATCATTTTCAATACATTGCGTCATTTGTAGTAATGACGCAAAGATAAGAAACCATAGCACACGCGATTAAAGATCAAGAAGAAAAAAGACATTTCATTCCTTCTGCTGCTTTCAAATACTTTGGTACTTGTTTTAAACTGCCAGTAATTAGACTATCAAGCATATTAAAACGGTCATTTATCAGTCACTTAATTCCGTAACATACTCTTTCTTGAAGTTCCTGAAGTTTCTTAAAGTTTCTTTTAAACTTCTCAATTCCGTCATAATAAGAAATGAAAGTTTTGTTTCTTTTGAACAAAATAGCTTTGTAATCAGATTGACAAAATTGACGGCTTTGTTACGAATAATTTTCAATACATTGCGTCATTTACTAATGACGCAAATGACGCAAATGACGCAAAAATAAGAAAACATAGGACGCGCAATTAAAGAGTTAGAAGGAAAAAGGCATTTCATTCGTTCTATTACTTTTAAATACGTTGGTACTTGTGGCAAGCTGCGAGTAACTAGACTATCAAGCATCTTAAATTGGTCATTTATCATTCACTTGAATTCATAACATCCTGTTTTTTGAAAACCAATGATTTCGTTTCCCTTGCACGAAAATTTGACGGTTTTACTTTGGAAATGGTTTCAATCCCGTTGGCAATGTAATGTACGATTTCCCCAATAACAGATTCTTTATTTCGTCGAACCTTCCCCGGATTTCTAGCGAGTAACAAAAATCGACATAACAAATACAAGGAATTTTCTCTCCTTGTACAACACATCGAATATACTGCCCGATGTTTCTTTACTTTGCGTTGTTACTGCCAAATACCCAATTTACTGGGAATTCAATGAAACTTTCAGTATGGCCTAATTTGATTTCATCACCGTTATAATGCCGAGACTCATTACGCACACTAATTTCTGAACTGGTTTCAACTGGTTTGAACTAGTCTCAACTGGTTTGAACTGGTTTCATCTGGTTCAACTGAATTGAACTGATCTCAACTGGTTTTAACTGGTTTCATCTAGTTAAACTGGTTTTAACTGGGTTCAACTGGTGTCAACTAGTTTCAACTGATCTCAAGTATTCAAAAAGTTCAACCCACAAAAACAAAAGGTTTACAAAATAGAGCGTTCATTAAAAGACAATGGAAGGGAAGAAGAGAAACTTGTATTATAAAGGAAAGCAAGGGAGAGATGGATAAGTTTGAAAAGAAATGATGAAAGCAATTACTATAAAGAAATGCAAATTGAAAAAAAAAAGATAAATCAAACCTGGATGAATGCAAGGATGAATATCAAGGAAAGAAGTTGAAACCAGTTAAAACCAGTCGAGACCAGTTTAAACCGTGTAAAAAAAGTTGAAAAACATCGAGAACAGTTGAAACCAGATGAGACCAGTGGAAACTAGTTAAAATCAGTTAAAACCAGTTGAAACCAGTCAAAATCAGTTGAAACCAGTTTAGATCAGTCGAAACCTGTTAAAATTACTTGAAACTAGTTAAAACCAGTTGAAACCAGTTGAAAAAAGTTAAAACTACGTGAAACCAGTTAGTTAGAAACAGAGACCAGTTGAAAACCAGTGAAAACCTGTTAAAACCAGTTTAGACATTTCAAACAAGTTGAAACCAGTTGAAACCAAATGAAACCACTTGAGATCAGTTGAAACTACGTACTTGAAACCAGTGAAAACCAGTTGAGACTAGTTGAACCCAGTTGAGATACATTGAACCAGTTAAAACGAGTTGAGACCAGTTCAAAGCAGTTGAAACCAGCTAAAACCAGTTGAGACCAGTTCAAACCAGTTGAAACCAGTTAAAACCAGTTGAGAACAGATCAAACCAGTTGAAACTAGTTGAGACCAGTTGAAATGACTTGAGATCAGTTGAAACTAGTCCATACCGGTCGAAACCAGTTCTAACCAGTTGAGACCAGTTCAAAAAAAGTTGAAACCAGTTGAAACCAGTTAAAACCATTTAAAACTAGTCAAGAATAGGTGAAACCAGTTGAGACCATTTGAAACTAGTTAAAACCAGTTGAAACCAGTTGAAACCAGTCAAAATCAGTTGAAACCAGTTTAGATCAATCGAAACCTGTTAAAATTACTTGAAACTAGTTAAAACCAGTGTAAACCAGTTGAAAAAAGTTAAACCTACTTGAAATCAGTTAGTTAGAAACAGAGACCAGTTGAAAACCAGTGAAAACCTGTTAAAACCAGTTTAGACATTTCAAATAAGTTGAAACCAGTTGAAACCAAATGAAACCACTTGAAATCAGTTGAAACTACGTACTTGAAACCAGTGAAAACCAGTTGAGACTAGTTGAACCCAGTTGAGATACATTGAACCAGTTAAAACCAGATAAAACCAGTTGAGACCAGTTCAAAGCAGTTGAAACCAGCTAAAACGATTTGAGACCAGTTCAAACCAGTTGAAACCAGTTAAAACCAGTTGAGAACGGATCAAACCAGTTGAAACCAGTTGAGACCAGTTGAAATAAGTTGAGATCAGTTCAAACTAGTCCATACCGGTTGAGACCAGTTCTAACCAGTTGAGACCAGTTAAAAAAAAGTTGAAACCAGTTGAAACGATTTAAAACCAGTTGAAACTAGTCAAGAACAGTTGAAACCAGTTGAGACCATTTGAAACTAGTTAAAACCAGTTGAAATTAGTTAAAATCAGTTGAAACCAGATGAGATCAGTTGAAACATGTTGAAACTACTTGAAACTAGTTAAAACCACTTGAAACCAGTTAAAACCAGTTGAGAACAGATCAAACCAGTTGAAACCAGTTGAGACCAGTTGAAATAACTTGAGATTAGTTAAAACTAGTCCATACCGGTTGAGACCAGTTCTAACCAGTTGAGACCAGTTCAAAAAAAGTTGAAACCAGTTGAAACGAGTTAAAACCAGTTGAAACTAGTCAAGAACAGTTGAAACCAGTTGAGACCATTTGAAACTAGTTAAAACCAGTTGAAACCAGTTAAAATCAGTTGAAACCAGTTGAGATCAGTTGAAACATGTTGAAACTACTTGAAACTAGTTAAAACCAGTTGAAACCAGTTACAAATAGAGACCAGTTGAAACCAGTTGATATTGCTTACCCCACCCCCACTTTAAATGTCAGGCCCCTAAGGCCTGGGCCACTATGTGAGTGGTCAGATGAGGTTGCTAACCTCCTAAGCTACACATTTATACCGACCCCAGTGTGGCCCACGCCGTTTCAATGTCTGAAAATAACGAAAATACAAGGATATATAGCATTTTATATATAACGTTTGTAAATGGCAGGAAACACCTACATTGTCACTTTAACTGTCAGGCCCTTTTACAGCCTGGGCCACTATGTGAGTGGTCAGATGAGGTTGCTAACATCCTACGCTACACATTTACAGCGACCCCAATGTGGCCCAGGCCGTTTCAGTGTTTGTTTGAAATAAAGGCAGCATAAGGTTATGTATATATCATTTTATATGCGATCTTTGTAAAAGCTACACAGTTATACCGACGCAAATGTGGCTAGGCCGTTTTAGTATTTCTTTTTTTAAATAAAGGCATTACAAAGTTATGTAGCATTTTATATATGCGACCTTTGTAAATGGCAAGAAGCACCTACATTGCCACTTTAACTGTCAGGCTCCTACAGACTGGGCCACTATGTGAGTGGTGAGATGAGGTTGGTATCATTTTAAGCTACACATTTATACCCACCCCAATATGGCCCAGGCCGTTTCAATGTCTCAAAATAACGAAAATACAAGGATATGTAGCATTTGATATATCATAACGTTTGTAAAGTGCAAGAAATCCTATATTGTCACTTTAACTGTCAGGCCCTTACGGCCTGGGCCACTATGTGAGTGGTCAGATGACGTTGTTAACATCCCAAGCTATATATTTATACCGATTTATACTGGTCATTTATACTGATACATTACATTTCAATACATCGTGTCACTTGATTTCCTAACATACGCTTTCTTGAAGTTCCTGAAGTTTCATAGTTTCTTTTCAACTTCTGAATTCCGTCATTATAAGAAATGACAATTTTGTTTCTTTTGAACAAAATAGCTTTCTAATTAGTTTGACAATATTGACGGGTTTGTTAAAAATCATTTTCAATACATTGCGTCATTAGTAGTAATGACGCAAATATAAGAAACCATAGCACACGCGATTAAATATTAAGAAGAAAAAAGACATTTCATTCCTTCTGCTACTTTCAAATAGTTTGGTACTTGTTTCAAACTGCAAATGATTAGACTATCAAGCATCTTAAATTGGTCATTAATCAGTCACTTGATTTCATAACGTACTCTTTCTTGAAGACCAATGATTTCGCTTACCTTGCACGAAAATTTGACGGGTTTACGTTGCAAACGAACTCCCACCCGTTTGCAATGTAATGTACGATTTAACCAATAACGAACAAAATAGCTTTGGAACCAGATTGACAAAATTGACGGGTTTGTTACAAATCGTTTTCAATACATTGCGTCATACATTAGTAGTAATGTCGCAAAGATAAGAAACCATAGCACACGCCATTAAAGATCAAGAAGAAAAAAAGACATTTTATTCATTCTGCTATTTTCAAATACTTTGGTACTTGTTTCAAATTAAAGTAATTAGACTGTCAAGCATCTTAAATTGCTCAGTTGTCAGTCACTTGATTTCATAATACACTCTTTTTTGAAATTCAAGTTTCTTTTAAACTTCTGAATTCCGTCATAATAAAAAATGAAAGTTTTGTTTCTTTTGAACAAAATAGCTTTGCAATCAGATTGACAAAATTGACGGGTGTGTTACAAATCATTTTCAATACATTGCGTCATTAGTAGTAATGACGCAAAGATAAGACACCATAGCACACGCGATTAAAGATCAACAAGAAAAAAGACATTTTATTCATTCTTCTACTCTCAAGTAGTTTGGTACTCGTTTCAAACTGCAATTAATTAGACTATCAAGCATCTTAAATTGGTCATTTATCAGTCATTTGATTTCATAACATACTCTTTCTTGAAGTTCCTGAAGTTTCTTAAGTTTTTTTTTTAATTTCTGATTTCCGCCATAACAAGAAATGAAAGTTTTTGTTTCTTTTGAACAAAATAGCTTTGTAATCATATTGACAAAATTGACGAGTTTGTTAGAAATCATTTTCAATACATTGCGTCATTAGTAGTAATGACGCAAAGACAAGCGATTAAAGATTAAGAAGAAAAAGACATTTCATTCCTTCTGCTACTTTCAAATACTTTGGTACTTGTTTCAAACTTCAAATGATTAGACTATCAAGCATCCTAAATTGGTCATTTATCAGTGACTTGGTCTCATTACATACTGTTTCTTGAAAACCAATGATTTCGTTTAACCTTGCAGGAAAATTTGACGGTTTTACGTTGTAAACGAACTCCCACCCGTTTGCAATGTAATGGTACGATTTAACCAATAACGAACAAAATAGCTTTGGAATCAGATTGACAAAATTGACGGGTTTGTTACAAATCATTTTCAATACATTGCGTCATTTGTAGTAATGACGCAAAGAAGAAAAAAGACATTTCATTCCTTCTGCTGCTTTCAAATACTTTGGTACTTGTTTTAAACTGCCAGTAATTAGACTATCAAGCATCTTAAAACGGTCATTTATCAGTCACTTAATTCCGTAACATACTCTTTCTTGAAGTTCCTGAAGTTTCTTAAAGTTTCTTTTAAACTTTTCAATTCCGTCATAATAAGAAATGAAAGTTTTGTTTCTTTTGAACAAAATAGCTTAGTAATCAGATTGACAAAATTGACAAGACAAGAAACCATAGCACACGAGATTAAAGATCAAGAAGAAAAAAGACATTTCATTCCTTCTGCTGCTTTCAAATACTTTGGTACTTGTTTTAAACTGCCAGTAATTAGACTATCAAGCATCTTAAAACGGTCATTTATCAGTCACTTAATTCTTCGTTTCCCTTGCACGAAAATTTGACGGTTTTACTTTGGAAATGGTTTCAATCCCGTTGGCAATGTAATGTACGATTTCCCCAATAACAGATTCTTTATTTCGTCGAACCTTCCCCGGATTTCTAGCGAGTAACAAAATTCGACATAACAAATACAAGGAATTTTCTCTCCTTGTACAACACATCGAATATACTGCCCGATGTTTCTTTACTTTGCGTTGTTACTTGCCAAATACCCAATTTACTGGGAATTCATGGAAACTTTCAGTATGGACTAATTTGATTTCATCACCGTTATAATGCCGAGACTCATTACACACACTAATCTCTCAACTGGTTTCAACTGCGTCTTGAACTAGTCTCAACTGTCTTCTAACTGGTTTCATCTGGTTTCAACTGAATTGCAACTGATCTCAACTGGTTTTAACTGCGTTTCATCTAAGTTAAACTGCGTTTTAAGCCTGAGTTCAACTGCGGTTCAACTAGTTTCAACTGCATCTCAAGTATTCAAAAGTTCACCCACGAAAACAAAAGGTTTACAAAATAGAGCGTTCATTAAAAGACAATGGAAGGGAAGAAAGAGAAACTTGTATTATAAAGCGAAAGCCAAGGCGAGAGATGCCAGATAGTTTGAAAGAAATGATGAAAGCAATTACTATAAAGAAATGCAAATTGAAAAAAAAGATAAATCAAACCTTAATGAATGCAAAGATTAATATCAAGGAGAGAAGTAGAAACCAGTTAAAACCAGTTGAGACAAGTTTAAACCGTGTAAAAAACTTGAAAAAAATCGAGAACAGTTGAAACCAGATGGAAACTAGTTAAAATCAGTTAAAACCAGTTGAAACAAGTCAAAATCAGTTGAAACCAGTTTAGATCAGTCGAAACCTGTTAAAATTACTTGAAACTAGTTAAAACCAGTTGAAACCAGTTGAAAACAGTTAAAACTACTTGAAACCAGTTAGTTAGAAACAGAGACCAGTTGAAAACCAGTGAAAACCTGTTAAAACCAGTTTAGACATTTCAAACAAGTTGAAACCAGTTGAAACCAAATGAAACCACTTGAGATCAGTTGAAACTACGTACTTGAAACCAGTGAAAACCAGTTGAGACTAGTTGAACCCAGTTGAGATACATTGAACCAGTTAAAACCAGTTGAGACCAGTTCAAAGCAGTTGAAACCAGCTAAAACCAGTTGAAACCAGTTAAAACCAGTTGAGAACAGATCAATCCAGTTGAAACCAGTTGAGACCAGTTGAAATAACTTGAGATCAGTTGATACTAGACCATACCGGTTGAGACCAGTTCTAACCAGTTGAGACCAGTTCAAAAAAAAGTTGGAACCAGTTGAAACGAGTTAAAACCAGTTGAAACTAGTCAAGAATAGTTGAAACCAGTTGAGACCATTTGAAACTAGTTAAAACCAGTTGAAACCAGTTGAAACCAGTAAAAATCAGTTGAAACCAGTTTAGATCAGTCGAAACCTGTTAAAATTATTTGAAACTAGTTAAAACCAGTTGAAACCAGTTGAAAAAAAGTTAATCCTATTTGAAATCAGTTAGTTAGAAACAGAGACCAGTTGAAAACCAGTGAAAACCTGTTAAAACCAGTTGAAACCAAATGAAACCACTTGAGATCAGTTGAAACTACGTACTTGAAACCAGTGAAAACCAGTTGAGACTATTTGAACCCAGTTGAGATACATTGAACCAGTTAAAACCAGTTAAAAACCAGTTGAGACCAGTTCAAAGCAGTTGAAACCAGCTAAAACCAGTTGAGACCAGTTCAAACCAGTTGAAACCAGTTAAAACCAGTTGAGAACAGATCACACCAGTTGAAACCAGTTGAGACCAGTTGAAATAACTTGAGATCAGTTGAAAGTAGTCCATACCGGTTGAGACCAGTTCTAACCAGTTGAGACCAGTTCAAAAAAAGTTGAAACCAATTGAAACGAGTTAAAACCAGTTGAAACTAGTCAAGAACATTTGAAACCAGTTGAGACCATTTGAAACTAGTTAAAACCAGTTGAAACCAGTTAAAATCAGTTGAAACCAGTTGAGATCAGTTGAAACATGTTGAAACTACTTGAAACTAGTTAAAACCAGTTGAAACCAGTTACAAATAGAGACCAGTTGAAACCAGTTGAATTGCTTACCCCACCCCCACTTTAAATGTCAGGCCCCTAAGGCCTGGGCCACTATGTGAGTGGTCAGATGAGGTTGCTAACATCCTAAGCTACACATTTATACCGACCCCAGTGTGGCCCACGCCGTTTCAATGTCTGAAAATAACGAAAATACAAGGATATGTAGCATTTTATATATAACGTTTGTAAATGGCAGGAAACACCTACATTGTCACTTTAACTGTCAGGCCCTTTTACAGCCTGGGCCACTATGTGAGTGGTCAGATGATGTTGCTAACATCCTACGCTACACATTTACAGCGACCCCAATGTGGCCCAGGCCGTTTCAGTGTTTGTTTGAAATAAAGGCAGTATAAGGTTATGTATATATCATTTTATATGCGATCTTTGTAAAAGCTACACAGTTATACGGACGCAAATGTGTCTAGGCCGTTTTAGTATTTCTTTTTTTAAATGAAGGCATTACAAAGTTATGTAGCATTTTATATATGCGACCTTTGTAAATGGCAAGAAGCACCTACATTGCCACTTTAACTGTCAGGCTCCTACAGACTGGGCCACTATGTGAGTGGTCAGATGAGGTTGGTATCATTTTAAGCTACACATTTATACCCACCCCAATATGGCCCAGGCCGTTTCAATGTCTCAAAATAACGAAAATACAAGGATATGTAGCATTTGATATATCATAACGTTTGTAAAGTGCAAGAAAACCTATATTGTCACTTTAACTGTCAGGCCCTTACGGCCTGGGCCACTATGTGAGTGGTCAGATGACGTTGTTAACATCCCAAGCTATATATTTATACCGATTTATACTGGTCATTTATACTGATACATTACATTTCAATACATTGTGTCACTTGATTTCCTAACATACGCTTTCTTGAAGTTCCTGAAGTTTCATAGTTTCTTTTCAACTTCTGAATTCCGTCATTATAAGAAATGACAATTTTGTTTCTTTTGAACAAAATAGCTTTCTAATTAGTTTGACAATATTGACGGGTTTGTTAAAAATCATTTTCAATACATTGCGTCATTAGTAGTAATGACGCAAATATAAGAAACCATAGCACACGCGATTAAATATTAAGAAGAAAAAAGACATTTCATTCCTTCTGCTACTTTCAAATAGTTTGGTACTTGTTTCAAACTGCAAATGATTAGACTATCAAGCATCTTAAATTGGTCATTAATCAGTCACTTGATTTCATAACATACTCTTTCTTGAAAACCAATGATTTCGCTTACCTTGCACGAAAATTTGACGGTTTACGTTGCAAACGAACTCCCACCCGTTTGCAATGTAATGTACGATTTAACCAATAACGAACAAAATAGCTTTGGAACCAGATTGACAAAATTGACGGGTTTGTTACAAATCGTTTTCAATACATTGCGTCATACATTAGTAGTAATGTCGCAAAGATAAGAAACCATAGCACACGCCATTAAAGATCAAGAAGAAAAAAAGACATTTTATTAATTCTGCTATTTTCAAATACTTTGGTACTTGTTTCAAATTAAAGTAATTAGACTGTCAAGCATCTTAAATTGCTCAGTTGTCAGTCACTTGATTTCATAATACACTCTTTTTTGAAATTCAAGTTTCTTTTAAACTTCTGAATTCCGTCATAATAAAAAATGAAAGTTTTGCTTCTTTTGAACAAAATAGCTTTGCAATCAGATTGACAAAATTGACGGGTGTGTTACAAATCATTTTCAATACATTGCGTCATTAGTAGTAATGACGCATTGCGTCATTAGTAGTAATGACGCAAAGATAAGACACCATAGCACACGCGATTAAAGATCAACAAGAAAAAAGACATTTTATTCATTCTTCTACTCTCAAGTAGTTTGGTACTCGTTTCAAACTGCAATTAATTAGACTATCAAGCATCTTAAATTGGTCATTTATCAGTCATTTGATTTCATAACATACTCTTTCTTGAAGTTCCTGAAGTTTCTTAAGTTTTTTTTTTGATTTCTGATTTCCGCCATAACAAGAAATGAAAGTTTTTGTTTCTTTTGAACAAAATAGCTTTGTAATCATATTGACAAAATTGACGAGTTTGTTAGAAATCATTTTCAATACATTGCGTCATTAGTAGTAATGACGCAAAGACAAGCGATTAAAGATTAAGAAGAAAAAGACATTTCATTCCTTCTGCTACTTTCAAATACTTTGGTACTTGTTTCAAACTTCAAATGATTAGACTATCAAGCATCCTAAATTGGTCATTTATCAGTGACTTGGTCTCATTACATACTGTTTCTTGAAAACCAATGATTTCGCTTAACCTTGCAGGAAAATTTGACGGTTTTACGTTGTAAACGAACTCCCACCCGTTTGCAATGTAATGGTACGATTTAACCAATAACGAACAAAATAGCTTTGGAATCAGATTGACAAAATTGACGGGTTTGTTACAAATCATTTTCAATACATTGCGTCATTTGTAGTAATGACGCAAAGACAAGAGATAGCACACGAGATTAAAGATCAAGAAGAAAAAAGACATTTCATTCCTTCTGCTGCTTTCACACTTGAGCCAGTAATTAGACTATCAAGCATCTTAAAACGGTCATTTATCAGTCACTTAATTCCGTAACATACTCTTTCTTGAAGTTCCTGAAGTTTCTTAAAGTTTCTTTTAAACTTTTCAATTCCGTCTAATAAGAAATGAAAGTTTTGTTTCTTTTGAACAAAATAGCTTAGTAATCAGATTGACAAAATTGACAAGACAAGAAACCATAGCACACGAGATTAAAGATCAAGAAGAAAAAAGACATTTCATTCCTTCTGCTGCTTTCAAATACTTTGGTACTTGTTTTAAACTGCCAGTAATTAGACTATCAAGCATCTTAAAACGGTCATTTATCAGTCACTTAATTCCGTAACATACTCTTTCTTGAAGTTCCTGAAGTTTCTTAAAGTTTCTTTTAAACTTTTCAATTCCGTCATAATAAGAAATGAAAGTTTTGTTTCTTTTGAACAAAATAGCTTAGTAATCAGATTGACAAAATTGACGGCTTTGTTACGAATAATTTTCAATACATTGCGTCATTTTCTAATGACGCAAATGACGCAAAAATAAGAAACCATAGGACGCGCAATTAAAGAGTTAGAAGGAAAAAGGAATTTCATTCGTTCTATTACTTTTAAATACTTTGGTACTTGTGGCAAGCTGCGAGTAACTAGACTATCAAGCATCTTAAATTGGTCATTTATCATTCACTTGAATTCATAACATCCTGTTTTTTTGAAAACCAATGATTTCGTTTCCCTTGCACGAAAATTTGACGGTTTTACTTTGGAAATGGTTTCAATCCCGTTGGCAATGTAATGTACGATTTCCCCAATAACAGATTCTTTATTTCGTCGAACCTTCCCCGGATTTCTAGCGAGTAACAAAATTCGACATAACAAATACAAGGAATTTTCTCTCCTTGTACAACACATCGAATATACTGCCCGATGTTTCTTTACTTTGCGTTGTTACTGCCAAATACCCAATTTACTGGGAATTCATGGAAACTTTCAGTATGGACTAATTTGATTTCATCACCGTTATAATGCCGAGACTCATTACACACACTAATCTCTCAACTGGTTTCAACTGGTTTGAACTAGTCTCAACTGGTTTTAACTGGTTTCATCTGGTTTCAACTGAATTGAACTGATCTCAACTGGTTTTAACTGGTTTCATCTAGTTAAACTGGTTTTAACTGGGTTCAACTGGTGTCAACTAGTTTCAACTGATCTCAAGTATTCAAAAAGTTCAACCCACGAAAACAAAAGGTTTACAAAATAGAGCGTTCATTAAAAGACAATGGAAGGGAAGAAGAGAAACTTGTATTATAAAGGAAAGCAAGGGAGAGATGGATAAGTTTGAAAAGAAATGATGAAAGCAATTACTATAAAGAAATGCAAATTGAAAAAAAAGATAAATCAAACCTTAATGAATGCAAAGATTAATATCAAGGAGAGAAGTAGAAACCAGTTAAAACCAGTTGAGACAAGTTTAAACCGTGTAAAAAACTTGAAAAAAATCGAGAACAGTTGAAACCAGATGAGACCAGTGGAAACTAGTTAAAATCAGTTAAAACCAGTTGAAACAAGTCAAAATCAGTTGAAACCAGTTTAGATCAGTCGAAACCTGTTAAAATTACTTGAAACTAGTTAAAACCAGTTGAAACCAGTTGAAAACAGTTAAAACTACTTGAAACCAGTTAGTTAGAAACAGAGACCAGTTGAAAACCAGTGAAAACCTGTTAAAACCAGTTTAGACATTTCAAACAAGTTGAAACCAGTTGAAACCAAATGAAACCACTTGAGATCAGTTGAAACTACGTACTTGAAACCAGTGAAAACCAGTTGAGACTAGTTGAACCCAGTTGAGATACATTGAACCAGTTAAAACCAGTTGAGACCAGTTCAAAGCAGTTGAAACCAGCTAAAACCAGTTGAAACCAGTTAAAACCAGTTGAGAACAGATCAATCCAGTTGAAACCAGTTGAGACCAGTTGAAATAACTTGAGATCAGTTGATACTAGACCATACCGGTTGAGACCAGTTCTAACCAGTTGAGACCAGTTCAAAAAAAAGTTGGAACCAGTTGAAACGAGTTAAAACCAGTTGAAACTAGTCAAGAATAGTTGAAACCAGTTGAGACCATTTGAAACTAGTTAAAACCAGTTGAAACCAGTTGAAACCAGTAAAAATCAGTTGAAACCAGTTTAGATCAGTCGAAACCTGTTAAAATTATTTGAAACTAGTTAAAACCAGTTGAAACCAGTTGAAAAAAGTTAATCCTATTTGAAATCAGTTAGTTAGAAACAGAGACCAGTTGAAAACCAGTGAAAACCTGTTAAAACCAGTTGAAACCAAATGAAACCACTTGAGATCAGTTGAAACTACGTACTTGAAACCAGTGAAAACCAGTTGAGACTATTTGAACCCAGTTGAGATACATTGAACCAGTTAAAACCAGTTAAAACCAGTTGAGACCAGTTCAAAGCAGTTGAAACCAGCTAAAACCAGTTGAGACCAGTTCAAACCAGTTGAAACCAGTTAAAACCAGTTGAGAACAGATCACACCAGTTGAAACCAGTTGAGACCAGTTGAAATAACTTGAGATCAGTTGAAAGTAGTCCATACCGGTTGAGACCAGTTCTAACCAGTTGAGACCAGTTCAAAAAAAGTTGAAACCAATTGAAACGAGTTAAAACCAGTTGAAACTAGTCAAGAACATTTGAAACCAGTTGAGACCATTTGAAACTAGTTAAAACCAGTTGAAACCAGTTAAAATCAGTTGAAACCAGTTGAGATCAGTTGAAACATGTTGAAACTACTTGAAACTAGTTAAAACCAGTTGAAACCAGTTACAAATAGAGACCAGTTGAAACCAGTTGAATTGCTTACCCCACCCCCACTTTAAATGTCAGGCCCCTAAGGCCTGGGCCACTATGTGAGTGGTCAGATGAGGTTGCTAACATCCTAAGCTACACATTTATACCGACCCCAGTGTGGCCCACGCCGTTTCAATGTCTGAAAATAACGAAAATACAAGGATATGTAGCATTTTATATATAACGTTTGTAAATGGCAGGAAACACCTACATTGTCACTTTAACTGTCAGGCCCTTTTACAGCCTGGGCCACTATGTGAGTGGTCAGATGATGTTGCTAACATCCTACGCTACACATTTACAGCGACCCCAATGTGGCCCAGGCCGTTTCAGTGTTTGTTTGAAATAAAGGCAGCATAAGGTTATGTATATATCATTTTATATGCGATCTTTGTAAAAGCTACACAGTTATACGGACGCAAATGTGTCTAGGCCGTTTTAGTATTTCTTTTTTTAAATGAAGGCATTACAAAGTTATGTAGCATTTTATATATGCGACCTTTGTAAATGGCAAGAAGCACCTACATTGCCACTTTAACTGTCAGGCTCCTACAGACTGGGCCACTATGTGAGTGGTCAGATGAGGTTGGTATCATTTTAAGCTACACATTTATACCCACCCCAATATGGCCCAGGCCGTTTCAATGTCTCAAAATAACGAAAATACAAGGATATGTAGCATTTGATATATCATAACGTTTGTAAAGTGCAAGAAAACCTATATTGTCACTTTAACTGTCAGGCCCTTACGGCCTGGGCCACTATGTGAGTGGTCAGATGACGTTGTTAACATCCCAAGCTATATATTTATACCGATTTATACTGGTCATTTATACTGATACATTACATTTCAATACATTGTGTCACTTGATTTCCTAACATACGCTTTCTTGAAGTTCCTGAAGTTTCATAGTTTCTTTTCAACTTCTGAATTCCGTCATTATAAGAAATAACAATTTTGTTTCTTTTGAACAAAATAGCTTTCTAATTAGTTTGACAATATTGACGGGTTTGTTAAAAATCATTTTCAATACATTGCGTCATTAGTAGTAATGACGCAAATATAAGAAACCATAGCACACGCGATTAAATATTAAGAAGAAAAAAGACATTTCATTCCTTCTGCTACTTTCAAATAGTTTGGTACTTGTTTCAAACTGCAAATGATTAGACTATCAAGCATCTTAAATTGGTCATTAATCAGTCACTTGATTTCATAACATACTCTTTCTTGAAAACCAATGATTTCGCTTACCTTGCACGAAAATTTGACGGTTTACGTTGCAAACGAACTCCCACCCGTTTGCAATGTAATGTACGATTTAACCAATAACGAACAAAATAGCTTTGGAACCAGATTGACAAAATTGACGGGTTTGTTACAAATCGTTTTCAATACATTGCGTCATACATTAGTAGTAATGTCGCAAAGATAAGAAACCATAGCACACGCCATTAAAGATCAAGAAGAAAAAAAGACATTTTATTAATTCTGCTATTTTCAAATACTTTGGTACTTGTTTCAAATTAAAGTAATTAGACTGTCAAGCATCTTAAATTGCTCAGTTGTCAGTCACTTGATTTCATAATACACTCTTTTTTGAAATTCAAGTTTCTTTTAAACTTCTGAATTCCGTCATAATAAAAAATGAAAGTTTTGCTTCTTTTGAACAAAATAGCTTTGCAATCAGATTGACAAAATTGACGGGTGTGTTACAAATCATTTTCAATACATTGCGTCATTAGTAGTAATGACGCATTGCGTCATTAGTAGTAATGACGCAAAGATAAGACACCATAGCACACGCGATTAAAGATCAACAAGAAAAAAGACATTTTATTCATTCTTCTACTCTCAAGTAGTTTGGTACTCGTTTCAAACTGCAATTAATTAGACTATCAAGCATCTTAAATTGGTCATTTATCAGTCATTTGATTTCATAACATACTCTTTCTTGAAGTTCCTGAAGTTTCTTAAGTTTTTTTTTTGATTTCTGATTTCCGCCATAACAAGAAATGAAAGTTTTTGTTTCTTTTGAACAAAATAGCTTTGTAATCATATTGACAAAATTGACGAGTTTGTTAGAAATCATTTTCAATACATTGCGTCATTAGTAGTAATGACGCAAAGACAAGCGATTAAAGATTAAGAAGAAAAAGACATTTCATTCCTTCTGCTACTTTCAAATACTTTGGTACTTGTTTCAAACTTCAAATGATTAGACTATCAAGCATCCTAAATTGGTCATTTATCAGTGACTTGGTCTCATTACATACTGTTTCTTGAAAACCAATGATTTCGCTTAACCTTGCAGGAAAATTTGACGGTTTTACGTTGTAAACGAACTCCCACCCGTTTGCAATGTAATGGTACGATTTAACCAATAACGAACAAAATAGCTTTGGAATCAGATTGACAAAATTGACGGGTTTGTTACAAATCATTTTCAATACATTGCGTCATTTGTAGTAATGACGCAAAGATAAGAAACCATAGCACACGAGATTAAAGATCAAGAAGAAAAAAGACATTTCATTCCTTCTGCTGCTTTCTATTACTTTGGTACTTGTTTTAAACTGCCAGTAATTAGACTATCAAGCATCTTAAAACGGTCATTTATCAGTCACTTAATTCCGTAACATACTCTTTCTTGAAGTTCCTGAAGTTTCTTAAAGTTTCTTTTAAACTTTTCAATTCCGTCATAATAAGAAATGAAAGTTTTGTTTCTTTTGAACAAAATAGCTTTGTAATCAGATTGACAAAATTGACGGCTTTGTTACGAATAATTTTCAATACATTGCGTCATTTACTAATGACGCAAATGACGCAAATGACGCAAAAATAAGAAAACATAGGACGCGCAATTAAAGAGTTAGAAGGAAAAAGGCATTTCATTCGTTCTATTACTTTTAAATACTTTGGTACTTGTGGCAAGCTGCGAGTAACTAGACTATCAAGCATCTTAAATTGGTCATTTATCATTCACTTGAATTCATAACATCCTGTTTTTTTGAAAACCAATGATTTCGTTTCCCTTGCACGAAAATTTGACGGTTTTACTTTGGAAATGGTTTCAATCCCGTTGGCAATGTAATGTACGATTTCCCCAATAACAGATTCTTTATTTCGTCGAACCTTCCCCGGATTTCTAGCGAGTAACAAAAATCGACATAACAAGTACAAGGAATTTTCTCTCCTTGTACAACACATCGAATATACTGCCCGATGTTTCTTTACTTTGCGTTGTTACTGCCAAATACCCAATTTACTGGGAATTCAATGAAACTTTCAGTATGGACTAATTTGATTTCATCACCGTTATAGTGCCGAGACTCATTACACACACTAATTTCTCAACTGGTTTCAACTGGTTTGAACTAGTCTCAACTGGTTTTAACTGGTTTCATCTGGTTTCAACTGATTTGAACTGATCTCAACTGGTTTTAACTGGTTTCATCTAGTTAAACTGGTTTTAACTGGGTTCAACTGGTGTCAACTAGTTTCAACTGATCTCAAGTATTCAAAAAGTTCAACCTACAAAAACCAAAAGGTTTACAAAATAGAGCGTTCATTAAAAGACAATGGAAGGGAAGAAGAGAAACTTGTATTATAAAGGAAAGCAAGGGAGAGATGGATAAGTTTGAAAAGAAATGATGAAAGCAATTACTATAAAGAAATGCGAATTTTAAAAAAAAAGATAAATCAAACCTGGATGAATGCAAAGATTAATATCAAGGAAAGAAGTTTAAACCAGTTAAAACCTGTTGAGACCAGTTTAAACCGTGTAAAAAAGTTGAAAAAAATCGAGAATAGTTGAAACCAGATGAGACCAGTGGGAACTAGTTAAAATCAGTTAAAACCAGTTGAAACCAGTCAAAATCAGTTGAAACCAGTTTAGATCAGTCGAAACCTGTTAAAATTACTTGAAACTAGTTAAAACCAGTTGAAAAAAGTTAAAACTACTTGAAACCAGTTAGTTAGAAACAGAGACCAGTTGAAAACCAGTGAAAACCTGTTAAAAGCAGTTTAGACATTTCAAACAAGTTGAAACCAGTTGAAACCAAATGAAACCACTTGAGATCAGTTGAAACTACGTACTTGAAACATGTGAAAACCAGTTGAGACTAGTTGAACCCAGTTGAGATACATTGAACCAGTTAAAACGAGTTGAGACCAGTTCAAAGCAGTTGAAACCAGCTAAAACCAGTTGAGACCAGTTCAAACCAGTTGAAACCAGTTGAGACCAGATGAAATAACTTGAGATCAGTTGAAACTAGACCATACCGGTTGAGACTAGTTCTAACCAGTTGAGACCAGTTCAAAAAAAGTTTGAACCAGTTGAAACGAGTTAAAACCAGTTGAAACTAGTCAAGAATAGTTGAAACCAGTTGAGACCATTTGAAACTAGTTAAAACCAGTTGAAACCAGTTGAAACCAGTAAAAATCAGTTGAAACCAGTTTAGATCAGTCGAAACCTGTTAAAATTATTTGAAACTAGTTAAAACCAGTTGAAACCAGTTGAAAAAAGTTAATCCTATTTGAAATCAGTTAGTTAGAAACAGAGACCAGTTGAAAACCAGTGAAAACCTGTTAAAACCAGTTGAAACCAAATGAAACCACTTGAGATCAGTTGAAACTACGTACTTGAAACCAGTGAAAACCAGTTGAGACTATTTGAACCCAGTTGAGATACATTGAACCAGTTAAAACCAGTTAAAACCAGTTGAGACCAGTTCAAAGCAGTTGAAACCAGCTAAAACCAGTTGAGACCAGTTCAAACCAGTTGAAACCAGTTAAAACCAGTTGAGAACAGATCACACCAGTTGAAACCAGTTGAGACCAGTTGAAATAACTTGAGATCAGTTGAAAGTAGTCCATACCGGTTGAGACCAGTTCTAACCAGTTGAGACCAGTTCAAAAAAAGTTGAAACCAATTGAAACGAGTTAAAACCAGTTGAAACTAGTCAAGAACAGTTGAAACCAGTTGAGACCATTTGAAACTAGTTAAAACCAGTTGAAACCAGTTAAAATCAGTTGAAACCAGTTGAGATCAGTTGAAACATGTTGAAACTACTTGAAACTAGTTAAAACCAGTTGAAACCAGTTACAAATAGAGACCAGTTGAAACCAGTTGAATTGCTTACCCCACCCCCACTTTAAATGTCAGGCCCCTAAGGCCTGGGCCACTATGTGAGTGGTCAGATGAGGTTGCTAACATCCTAAGCTACACATTTATACCGACCCCAGTGTGGCCCACGCCGTTTCAATGTCTGAAAATAACGAAAATACAAGGATATGTAGCATTTTATATATAACGTTTGTAAATGGCAGGAAACACCTACATTGTCACTTTAACTGTCAGGCCCTTTTACAGCCTGGGCCACTATGTGAGTGGTCAGATGATGTTGCTAACATCCTACGCTACACATTTACAGCGACCCCAATGTGGCCCAGGCCGTTTCAGTGTTTGTTTGAAATAAAGGCAGTATAAGGTTATGTATATATCATTTTATATGCGATCTTTGTAAAAGCTACACAGTTATACGGACGCAAATGTGTCTAGGCCGTTTTAGTATTTCTTTTTTTAAATGAAGGCATTACAAAGTTATGTAGCATTTTATATATGCGACCTTTGTAAATGGCAAGAAGCACCTACATTGCCACTTTAACTGTCAGGCTCCTACAGACTGGGCCACTATGTGAGTGGTCAGATGAGGTTGGTATCATTTTAAGCTACACATTTATACCCACCCCAATATGGCCCAGGCCGTTTCAATGTCTCAAAATAACGAAAATACAAGGATATGTAGCATTTGATATATCATAACGTTTGTAAAGTGCAAGAAAACCTATATTGTCACTTTAACTGTCAGGCCCTTACGGCCTGGGCCACTATGTGAGTGGTCAGATGACGTTGTTAACATCCCAAGCTATATATTTATACCGATTTATACTGGTCATTTATACTGATACATTACATTTCAATACATTGTGTCACTTGATTTCCTAACATACGCTTTCTTGAAGTTCCTGAAGTTTCATAGTTTCTTTTCAACTTCTGAATTCCGTCATTATAAGAAATGACAATTTTGTTTCTTTTGAACAAAATAGCTTTCTAATTAGTTTGACAATATTGACGGGTTTGTTAAAAATCATTTTCAATACATTGCGTCATTAGTAGTAATGACGCAAATATAAGAAACCATAGCACACGCGATTAAATATTAAGAAGAAAAAAGACATTTCATTCCTTCTGCTACTTTCAAATAGTTTGGTACTTGTTTCAAACTGCAAATGATTAGACTATCAAGCATCTTAAATTGGTCATTAATCAGTCACTTGATTTCATAACATACTCTTTCTTGAAAACCAATGATTTCGCTTACCTTGCACGAAAATTTGACGGTTTACGTTGCAAACGAACTCCCACCCGTTTGCAATGTAATGTACGATTTAACCAATAACGAACAAAATAGCTTTGGAACCAGATTGACAAAATTGACGGGTTTGTTACAAATCGTTTTCAATACATTGCGTCATACATTAGTAGTAATGTCGCAAAGATAAGAAACCATAGCACACGCCATTAAAGATCAAGAAGAAAAAAAGACATTTTATTAATTCTGCTATTTTCAAATACTTTGGTACTTGTTTCAAATTAAAGTAATTAGACTGTCAAGCATCTTAAATTGCTCAGTTGTCAGTCACTTGATTTCATAATACACTCTTTTTTGAAATTCAAGTTTCTTTTAAACTTCTGAATTCCGTCATAATAAAAAATGAAAGTTTTGCTTCTTTTGAACAAAATAGCTTTGCAATCAGATTGACAAAATTGACGGGTGTGTTACAAATCATTTTCAATACATTGCGTCATTAGTAGTAATGACGCATTGCGTCATTAGTAGTAATGACGCAAAGATAAGACACCATAGCACACGCGATTAAAGATCAACAAGAAAAAAGACATTTTATTCATTCTTCTACTCTCAAGTAGTTTGGTACTCGTTTCAAACTGCAATTAATTAGACTATCAAGCATCTTAAATTGGTCATTTATCAGTCATTTGATTTCATAACATACTCTTTCTTGAAGTTCCTGAAGTTTCTTAAGTTTTTTTTTTGATTTCTGATTTCCGCCATAACAAGAAATGAAAGTTTTTGTTTCTTTTGAACAAAATAGCTTTGTAATCATATTGACAAAATTGACGAGTTTGTTAGAAATCATTTTCAATACATTGCGTCATTAGTAGTAATGACGCAAAGACAAGCGATTAAAGATTAAGAAGAAAAAGACATTTCATTCCTTCTGCTACTTTCAAATACTTTGGTACTTGTTTCAAACTTCAAATGATTAGACTATCAAGCATCCTAAATTGGTCATTTATCAGTGACTTGGTCTCATTACATACTGTTTCTTGAAAACCAATGATTTCGCTTAACCTTGCAGGAAAATTTGACGGTTTTACGTTGTAAACGAACTCCCACCCGTTTGCAATGTAATGGTACGATTTAACCAATAACGAACAAAATAGCTTTGGAATCAGATTGACAAAATTGACGGGTTTGTTACAAATCATTTTCAATACATTGCGTCATTTGTAGTAATGACGCAAAGATAAGAAACCATAGCACACGAGATTAAAGATCAAGAAGAAAAAAGACATTTCATTCCTTCTGCTGCTTTCTATTACTTTGGTACTTGTTTTAAACTGCCAGTAATTAGACTATCAAGCATCTTAAAACGGTCATTTATCAGTCACTTAATTCCGTAACATACTCTTTCTTGAAGTTCCTGAAGTTTCTTAAAGTTTCTTTTAAACTTTTCAATTCCGTCATAATAAGAAATGAAAGTTTTGTTTCTTTTGAACAAAATAGCTTTGTAATCAGATTGACAAAATTGACGGCTTTGTTACGAATAATTTTCAATACATTGCGTCATTTTCTAATGACGCAAATGACGCAAAAATAAGAAACCATAGGACGCGCAATTAAAGAGTTAGAAGGAAAAAGGCATTTCATTCGTTCTATTACTTTTAAATACTTTGGTACTTGTGGCAAGCTGCGAGTAACTAGACTATCAAGCATCTTAAATTGGTCATTTATCATTCACTTGAATTCATAACATCCTGTTTTTTTGAAAACCAATGATTTCGTTTCCCTTGCACGAAAATTTGACGGTTTTACTTTGGAAATGGTTTCAATCCCGTTGGCAATGTAATGTACGATTTCCCCAATAACAGATTCTTTATTTCGTCGAACCTTCCCCGGATTTCTAGCGAGTAACAAAAATCGACATAACAAGTACAAGGAATTTTCTCTCCTTGTACAACACATCGAATATACTGCCCGATGTTTCTTTACTTTGCGTTGTTACTGCCAAATACCCAATTTACTGGGAATTCAATGAAACTTTCAGTATGGACTAATTTGATTTCATCACCGTTATAGTGCCGAGACTCATTACACACACTAATTTCTCAACTGGTTTCAACTGGTTTGAACTAGTCTCAACTGGTTTTAACTGGTTTCATCTGGTTTCAACTGATTTGAACTGATCTCAACTGGTTTTAACTGGTTTCATCTAGTTAAACTGGTTTTAACTGGGTTCAACTGGTGTCAACTAGTTTCAACTGATCTCAAGTATTCAAAAAGTTCAACCTACAAAAACCAAAAGGTTTACAAAATAGAGCGTTCATTAAAAGACAATGGAAGGGAAGAAGAGAAACTTGTATTATAAAGGAAAGCAAGGGAGAGATGGATAAGTTTGAAAAGAAATGATGAAAGCAATTACTATAAAGAAATGCGAATTTAAAAAAAAAAAGATAAATCAAACCTGGATGAATGCAAAGATTAATATCAAGGAAAGAAGTTTAAACCAGTTAAAACCAGTTGAGACCAGTTTAAACCGTGTAAAAAAGTTGAAAAAAATCGAGAATAGTTGAAACCAGATGAGACCAGTGGGAACTAGTTAAAATCAGTTAAAACCAGTTGAAACCAGTCAAAATCAGTTGAAACCAGTTTAGATCAGTCGAAACCTGTTAAAATTACTTGAAACTAGTTAAAACCAGTTGAAAAAAGTTAAAACTACTTGAAACCAGTTAGTTAGAAACAGAGACCAGTTGAAAACCAGTGAAAACCTGTTAAAACCAGTTTAGACATTTCAAACAAGTTGAAACCAGTTGAAACCAAATGAAACCACTTGAGATCAGTTGAAACTACGTACTTGAAACATGTGAAAACCAGTTGAGACTAGTTGAACCCAGTTGAGATACATTGAACCAGTTAAAACGAGTTGAGACCAGTTCAAAGCAGTTGAAACCAGCTAAAACCAGTTGAGACCAGTTCAAACCAGTTGAAACCAGTTGAGACCAGATGAAATAACTTGAGATCAGTTGAAACTAGACCATACCGGTTGAGACTAGTTCTAACCAGTTGAGACCAGTTCAAAAAAAGTTTGAACCAGTTGAAACGAGTTAAAACCAGTTGAAACTAGTCAAGAATAGTTGAAACCAGTTGAGACCATTTGAAACTAGTTAAAACCAGTTGAAACCAGTTGAAACCAGTAAAAATCAGTTGAAACCAGTTTAGATCAGTCGAAACCTGTTAAAATTATTTGAAACTAGTTAAAACCAGTTGAAACCAGTTGAAAAAAGTTAAACCTATTTGAAATCAGTTAGTTAGAAACAGAGACCAGTTGAAAACCAGTGAAAACCTGTTAAAACCAGTTGAAACCAAATGAAACCACTTGAGATCAGTTGAAACTACGTACTTGAAACCAGTGAAAACCAGTTGAGACTATTTGAACCCAGTTTAGATACATTGAACCAGTTAAAACCAGTTAAAACCAGTTGAGACCAGTTCAAAGCAGTTGAAACCAGCTAAAACCAGTTGAGACCAGTTCAAACCAGTTGAAACCAGTTAAAACCAGTTGAGAACAGATCAAACCAGTTGAAACCAGTTGAGACCAGTTGAAATAACTTGAGATCAGTTGAAACTAGTCCATACCGGTTGAGACCAGTTCTAACCAGTTTAGACCAGTTCAAAAAAAGTTGAAACCAGTTGAAACGAGTTAAAACCAGTTGAAACTAGTCAAGAACAGTTGAAACCAGTTGAGACCATTTGAAACTAGTTAAAACCAGTTGAAACCAGTTAAAATCAGTTGAAACCAGTTGAGATCAGTTGAAACATGTTGAAACTACTTGAAACTAGTTAAATCCAGTTGAAACCAGTTACAAATAGAGACCAGTTGAAACCAGTTGAAATTGCTTACCCCACCCCCACTTTAAATGTCAGGCCCCTAAGGCCTGGGCCACTATGTGAGTGGTCAGATGAGGTTGCTAACCTCCTAAGCTACACATTTATACCGACCCCAGTGTGGCCCACGCCGTTTCAATGTCTGAAAATAACGAAAATACAAGGATATGTAGCATTTTATATATAACGTTTGTAAATGGCAGGAAACACCTACATTGTCACTTTAACTGTCAGGCCCTTTTACAGCCTGGGCCACTATGTGAGTGGTCAGATGATGTTGCTGACATCCTACGCTACACATTTACAGCGACCCCAATGTGGCCCAGGCCGTTTCAGTGTTTGTTTGAAATAAAGGCAGTATAAGGTTTTGTATATATCATTTTATATGCGATCTTTGTAAAAGCTACACAGTTATACGGACGCAAATGTGGCTAGGCCGTTTTAGTATTTCTTTTTTTAAATGAAGGCATTACAAAGTTATGTAGCATTTTATATATGCGACCTTTGTAAATGGCAAGAAGCACCTACATTGCCACTTTAACTGTCAGGCTCCTACAGACTGGGCCACTATGTGAGTGGTCAGATGAGGTTGGTATCATTTTAAGCTACACATTTATACCCACCCCAATATGGCCCAGGCCGTTTCAATGTCTCAAAATAACGAAAATACAAGAATATGTAGCATTTGATATATCATAACGTTTGTAAAGTGCAAGAAAACCGATATTGTCACTTTAACTGTCAGGCCCTTACGGCATGGGCCACTATGTGAGTGGTCAGATGACGTTGTTAACATCCCAAGCTATATATTTATACCGATTTATACTGGTCATTTATATTGATACATTACATTTCAATACATTGTGTCACTTGATTTCCTAACATACGCTTTCTTGAAGTTCCTGAAGTTTCGTAGTTTCTTTTCAACTTCTGAACTCCGTCATTATAAGAAATGACAATTTTGTTTCTTTTGAACAAAATAGCTTTCCAATTAGTTTGACAAAATTGACGGGTTTGTTACAAATCATTTTCAATACATTGCGTCATTTGTAGTAATGACGCAAAGATAAGAAACCATAGCACACGCGATTAAAGATCAAGAAGAAAAAAGACATTTCATTCCTTCTGCTGCTTTCAAATACTTTGGTACTTGTTTTAAACTGCCAGTAATTAGACTATCAAGCATATTAAAACGGTCATTTATCAGTCACTTAATTCCGTAACATACTCTTTCTTGAAGTTCCTGAAGTTTCTTAAAGTTTCTTTTAAACTTCTCAATTCCGTCATAATAAGAAATGAAAGTTTTGTTTCTTTTGAACAAAATAGCTTTGTAATCAGATTGACAAAATTGACGGCTTTGTTACGAATAATTTTCAATACATTGCGTCATTTACTAATGACGCAAATGACGCAAATGACGCAAAAATAAGAAAACATAGGACGCGCAATTAAAGAGTTAGAAGGAAAAAGGCATTTCATTCGTTCTATTACTTTTAAATACGTTGGTACTTGTGGCAAGCTGCGAGTAACTAGACTATCAAGCATCTTAAATTGGTCATTTATCATTCACTTGAATTCATAACATCCTGTTTTTTGAAAACCAATGATTTCGTTTCCCTTGCACGAAAATTTGACGGTTTTACTTTGGAAATGGTTTCAATCCCGTTGGCAATGTAATGTACGATTTCCCCAATAACAGATTCTTTATTTCGTCGAACCTTCCCCGGATTTCTAGCGAGTAACAAAAATCGACATAACAAATACAAGGAATTTTCTCTCCTTGTACAACACATCGAATATACTGCCCGATGTTTCTTTACTTTGCGTTGTTACTGCCAAATACCCAATTTACTGGGAATTCAATGAAACTTTCAGTATGGCCTAATTTGATTTCATCACCGTTATAATGCCGAGACTCATTACGCACACTAATTTCTGAACTGGTTTCAACTGGTTTGAACTAGTCTCAACTGGTTTGAACTGGTTTCATCTGGTTCAACTGAATTGAACTGATCTCAACTGGTTTTAACTGGTTTCATCTAGTTAAACTGGTTTTAACTGGGTTCAACTGGTGTCAACTAGTTTCAACTGATCTCAAGTATTCAAAAAGTTCAACCCACAAAAACAAAAGGTTTACAAAATAGAGCGTTCATTAAAAGACAATGGAAGGGAAGAAGAGAAACTTGTATTATAAAGGAAAGCAAGGGAGAGATGGATAAGTTTGAAAAGAAATGATGAAAGCAATTACTATAAAGAAATGCAAATTGAAAAAAAAAAGATAAATCAAACCTGGATGAATGCAAGGATGAATATCAAGGAAAGAAGTTGAAACCAGTTAAAACCAGTCGAGACCAGTTTAAACCGTGTAAAAAAAGTTGAAAAACATCGAGAACAGTTGAAACCAGATGAGACCAGTGGAAACTAGTTAAAATCAGTTAAAACCAGTTGAAACCAGTCAAAATCAGTTGAAACCAGTTTAGATCAGTCGAAACCTGTTAAAATTACTTGAAACTAGTTAAAACCAGTTGAAACCAGTTGAAAAAAGTTAAAACTACGTGAAACCAGTTAGTTAGAAACAGAGACCAGTTGAAAACCAGTGAAAACCTGTTAAAACCAGTTTAGACATTTCAAACAAGTTGAAACCAGTTGAAACCAAATGAAACCACTTGAGATCAGTTGAAACTACGTACTTGAAACCAGTGAAAACCAGTTGAGACTAGTTGAACCCAGTTGAGATACATTGAACCAGTTAAAACGAGTTGAGACCAGTTCAAAGCAGTTGAAACCAGCTAAAACCAGTTGAGACCAGTTCAAACCAGTTGAAACCAGTTAAAACCAGTTGAGAACAGATCAAACCAGTTGAAACTAGTTGAGACCAGTTGAAATGACTTGAGATCAGTTGAAACTAGTCCATACCGGTCGAAACCAGTTCTAACCAGTTGAGACCAGTTCAAAAAAAGTTGAAACCAGTTGAAACCAGTTAAAACCATTTAAAACTAGTCAAGAATAGGTGAAACCAGTTGAGACCATTTGAAACTAGTTAAAACCAGTTGAAACCAGTTGAAACCAGTCAAAATCAGTTGAAACCAGTTTAGATCAATCGAAACCTGTTAAAATTACTTGAAACTAGTTAAAACCAGTGTAAACCAGTTGAAAAAAGTTAAACCTACTTGAAATCAGTTAGTTAGAAACAGAGACCAGTTGAAAACCAGTGAAAACCTGTTAAAACCAGTTTAGACATTTCAAATAAGTTGAAACCAGTTGAAACCAAATGAAACCACTTGAAATCAGTTGAAACTACGTACTTGAAACCAGTGAAAACCAGTTGAGACTAGTTGAACCCAGTTGAGATACATTGAACCAGTTAAAACCAGATAAAACCAGTTGAGACCAGTTCAAAGCAGTTGAAACCAGCTAAAACGATTTGAGACCAGTTCAAACCAGTTGAAACCAGTTAAAACCAGTTGAGAACGGATCAAACCAGTTGAAACCAGTTGAGACCAGTTGAAATAAGTTGAGATCAGTTCAAACTAGTCCATACCGGTTGAGACCAGTTCTAACCAGTTGAGACCAGTTAAAAAAAAGTTGAAACCAGTTGAAACGATTTAAAACCAGTTGAAACTAGTCAAGAACAGTTGAAACCAGTTGAGACCATTTGAAACTAGTTAAAACCAGTTGAAATTAGTTAAAATCAGTTGAAACCAGATGAGATCAGTTGAAACATGTTGAAACTACTTGAAACTAGTTAAAACCACTTGAAACCAGTTAAAACCAGTTGAGAACAGATCAAACCAGTTGAAACCAGTTGAGACCAGTTGAAATAACTTGAGATTAGTTAAAACTAGTCCATACCGGTTGAGACCAGTTCTAACCAGTTGAGACCAGTTCAAAAAAAGTTGAAACCAGTTGAAACGAGTTAAAACCAGTTGAAACTAGTCAAGAACAGTTGAAACCAGTTGAGACCATTTGAAACTAGTTAAAACCAGTTGAAACCAGTTAAAATCAGTTGAAACCAGTTGAGATCAGTTGAAACATGTTGAAACTACTTGAAACTAGTTAAAACCAGTTGAAACCAGTTACAAATAGAGACCAGTTGAAACCAGTTGATATTGCTTACCCCACCCCCACTTTAAATGTCAGGCCCCTAAGGCCTGGGCCACTATGTGAGTGGTCAGATGAGGTTGCTAACCTCCTAAGCTACACATTTATACCGACCCCAGTGTGGCCCACGCCGTTTCAATGTCTGAAAATAACGAAAATACAAGGATATATAGCATTTTATATATAACGTTTGTAAATGGCAGGAAACACCTACATTGTCACTTTAACTGTCAGGCCCTTTTACAGCCTGGGCCACTATGTGAGTGGTCAGATGAGGTTGCTAACATCCTACGCTACACATTTACAGCGACCCCAATGTGGCCCAGGCCGTTTCAGTGTTTGTTTGAAATAAAGGCAGCATAAGGTTATGTATATATCATTTTATATGCGATCTTTGTAAAAGCTACACAGTTATACCGACGCAAATGTGGCTAGGCCGTTTTAGTATTTCTTTTTTTAAATAAAGGCATTACAAAGTTATGTAGCATTTTATATATGCGACCTTTGTAAATGGCAAGAAGCACCTACATTGCCACTTTAACTGTCAGGCTCCTACAGACTGGGCCACTATGTGAGTGGTGAGATGAGGTTGGTATCATTTTAAGCTACACATTTATACCCACCCCAATATGGCCCAGGCCGTTTCAATGTCTCAAAATAACGAAAATACAAGGATATGTAGCATTTGATATATCATAACGTTTGTAAAGTGCAAGAAATCCTATATTGTCACTTTAACTGTCAGGCCCTTACGGCCTGGGCCACTATGTGAGTGGTCAGATGACGTTGTTAACATCCCAAGCTATATATTTATACCGATTTATACTGGTCATTTATACTGATACATTACATTTCAATACATCGTGTCACTTGATTTCCTAACATACGCTTTCTTGAAGTTCCTGAAGTTTCATAGTTTCTTTTCAACTTCTGAATTCCGTCATTATAAGAAATGACAATTTTGTTTCTTTTGAACAAAATAGCTTTCTAATTAGTTTGACAATATTGACGGGTTTGTTAAAAATCATTTTCAATACATTGCGTCATTAGTAGTAATGACGCAAATATAAGAAACCATAGCACACGCGATTAAATATTAAGAAGAAAAAAGACATTTCATTCCTTCTGCTACTTTCAAATAGTTTGGTACTTGTTTCAAACTGCAAATGATTAGACTATCAAGCATCTTAAATTGGTCATTAATCAGTCACTTGATTTCATAACGTACTCTTTCTTGAAGACCAATGATTTCGCTTACCTTGCACGAAAATTTGACGGGTTTACGTTGCAAACGAACTCCCACCCGTTTGCAATGTAATGTACGATTTAACCAATAACGAACAAAATAGCTTTGGAACCAGATTGACAAAATTGACGGGTTTGTTACAAATCGTTTTCAATACATTGCGTCATACATTAGTAGTAATGTCGCAAAGATAAGAAACCATAGCACACGCCATTAAAGATCAAGAAGAAAAAAAGACATTTTATTCATTCTGCTATTTTCAAATACTTTGGTACTTGTTTCAAATTAAAGTAATTAGACTGTCAAGCATCTTAAATTGCTCAGTTGTCAGTCACTTGATTTCATAATACACTCTTTTTTGAAATTCAAGTTTCTTTTAAACTTCTGAATTCCGTCATAATAAAAAATGAAAGTTTTGTTTCTTTTGAACAAAATAGCTTTGCAATCAGATTGACAAAATTGACGGGTGTGTTACAAATCATTTTCAATACATTGCGTCATTAGTAGTAATGACGCAAAGATAAGACACCATAGCACACGCGATTAAAGATCAACAAGAAAAAGACATTTTATTCATTCTTCTACTCTCAAGTAGTTTGGTACTCGTTTCAAACTGCAATTAATTAGACTATCAAGCAGTCTTAAATTGGTCATTTATCAGTCATTTGATTTCATAACATACTCTTTCTTGAAGTTTCCTGAAGTTTCTTAAGTTTTTTTTTAATTTCTGATTTCCGCCATAACAAGAAATGAAAGTTTTTGTTTCTTTTGAACAAAAATAGCTTTGTAATCATATTGACAAAATTGACGAGTTTGTTAGAAATCATTTTCAATA